>NC_051424.1:21277005-21282005 GCF_015228065.2 Penaeus monodon
TAATCCTAAGCCGCAATCATCCTTATCTTTACTTTCTCCCTTTAAAACATTTTCATTCTCCTCGTGAAATTATCCTTTTCCCCGCGGCCACTTTCTTTTACTCCCGTATCCCCCAGACCACAATAAAAGTCGCCATCATTCTTACTCCCTTTGAACCATTATGTATTCTAATATAATTAAAATTAGAGACAATATTATTCTTAATTCTATACGATAATTTTCCCGCTGTTTTTTCTTTTACTCCCGTATCCCCCAGGCCGCAATATAAGTCGCTATCATTCCTATTCCCTTTAAAACATTATTAACTTTATTCTAAACGCAAGGAAATCACTCTCATTTTCATAACCACTATATATTATTTTCCCGCGGCCATTTTCTTTTACTCTCGTATCCCCCCCGACAAGTGAGCAGCCTTCATCTCTTTGGCCGTGAGTCTGTGTGATCCGCTTTCTAAGTCATCTTCCCTAGTATTTTTCTTCATCATTTCGGGTTTCCCTTTTTGGTACGCTCTCTCGCCCACTCTTCCTTTTTCTCTTTATTTGTTTTTCGTTTTTGTTCGGTGATATTTATAGTGCTGGGGCTGTTTTTATTATCTATCTTTCGCAGTGTCTGTTTCTGTTTGTTTATTTGTGTGCATGTGTAACTCTTTCTCTCTCTGTCTATCTGTCTATCTATCTATCTATCTATATCTCTCTCTTTCTCTCTGTATGTGCGTCTACCTGTTTCTCTCTCTCTCTCTCTCTCTCTCTCTCTTCTCTCTCTCTCTCTCTTCTCTCTCTCTCTCTCTCTCTCTCTCTCTCTCTCTCGCTCTATCTATCTATCTCATCTATCTATCTATCTATCTATCTATCTATCTATCTATCTATCTATCTATCTACTTCCTCCTCACTCCATCTCTCCCTCCCTTTCCCAATCATTCCCTCCCTCCTAACCTACCTACCTCCCGCCTTCCCTCCTTTCCTCCTTCCTCCCTTCCCCATCCTTCCGTCTCTCCCTCCCTCTCAACCCCTCCCTTCTTCCATCCCTCCCTCCTTCCTCTCCCTCCTTCCCCTCCTTCCATCCCCTCTCTCCTTCCCCTCCCTCTTCCCCCTCCCACCTTCCCACCGTCACACCCACCCAATCCCTCCCTTCCTTCCCATCTACCCCCCTCCCCCCTTCCCCACCCACCTTTGTTTTCTCCTACGTAAACAAGACACGCACCTTATCGGAACAGCAAAACAAAAAGAGAGAGAGAGAGAAAAAAAAAATGATATAGGAAAATACACAGAGACAGAAAGCTATGAGCGAATACACAGACCGGCGCTTAATCAGAAGAACAAACAGCTGGCCAGAGCAATTTCATCATCCGGGTCTTAGATTAGCTGGGGTGGACCTGGGGGGAGGAACAGGCACAAGAGGAACACTTCAGCCGAATTTCATGGCAGGGGGAAAAGAGGGGGGAGGCGAAGGAAGGGGGCAGGAGAGGAAGGGGGAGAAGGGGGAAGGTGAGAGGAGGGACGGGGAGGGGTGTGGAGGGAGGAGGGGAAGGAAGAGAGGGCGAAAGAGGAGAGGAAGGGTGAGAAGGTAGAAGGGGGTGAGGAAGGGTGAGAGGAGGGACGGGGAAGGGTGAGAGGAGGGACGGGGAAGGATGAGGAGGGAGGAGAGGAGGCGTGGGGGTGGGGTTAGGGTGGAGGAATAAGGATGATGGGTGTGAAGAGGAAATGAAGAGGTGCGTTAGTGGGAGAGGTGGGGAGAGTGGTAGTTAAGGAGGAGATGTGTGGTGGGAGTGAGGGAAGGAGGTGGGGGAAATAGGGGGTGAGGAAGGGAGGTGGGGGGGAGGTATAAGGGAGGGGGTGGAGGAACTGGAGAGAGGGAAGAGTCTGAAGACGAACGGAAAGGAATAGGGAGCCCTGAGAGAAAACGCGGAGAAGGTAGAGAAGGAAGGGAGTAGGGAATGTGCAGAAAGTAAGAGGATGAGGGGAAAAGGACGGGGATAAAGAGGGAAGAGGGAAACGAAGGAGTGAGAGAGGGAGAAGGAAAAGGGGCTGTAGAGAAGGAGGAAGGGAGGAAGGGAGAGGGGGAATGCAGGAAGAGAGACGGGAATGGGAAGGAGGGAGAGGGGTGAGGAAGAAGGAAGGACTTAGGAGAGTGGAGGAAGAGGAAGAGAGGAGAAAAGAAGAGAGCAGGAGAAGGGGTGGAGAAGGGTGACAGACTGAGGAGAAGAGGAAGAAGAAAGAGAAAGAGGAAGAAGGAGGGGAGAATAAAGGGAATAATGAACGCGAAGAACGAAGAAGGGAATTGAAAGGCAAAGGCTGGAGAGATAAGAAATAATTTAGAAAATAAGAACGATAAACAGAAGCAGTGAGGAGGGCATGGAATACGCAGAAGGCAGAGCGAAGAAGAAAAGGAGTAAAAGCAGAATTAAATAACGAAGAAGAAGAAGGAGGAATAGGATGGCAATAGATAGGGGATGTGTTGAAGGAAAGGAAGAATAGGTAGAAAGTTGGAGAAAAGGAAGAAGAAAAGGGAGTCGTGAAGAGAAGAAAAAAGGGAGAATAAGAGAAAAGATAAGAAGAAAAAGGAAACAATAAAGAGGAAAATAGGAAACATGAAGAAAGTAGAGATCGAATTACGAATTCGAGAAAGAAGAGACAGAAGTAAAGAAGAAAAGGAAGAAGAGGGGAAAAAGAGAGAGGGAAGGAGATGAAAATACAAGTTTAAGAATTTCATTTTCCTGTTTTTTGTTATTGTTTGTATGTTTAGTTGTTTCCTTGTTTATCAACGTGAGTGTGTGTATGGGGGGGGGGGAGGTGTCAATAGACTGAGGGAATGATTTATTTTTGTTTTTCATTGCATTCTTTTCACCTAGCTATCTATCATTCTCATTCATTTCTTAGATTATTACCATTATCACTATTATCATAATTATCATTATTATTTCATCTCCTCGTACAGTCCTTGTCTATGGATTTGTTATCTGCTTTGGCTGTTAATGATGCATAAAATGAATATTCAATAAAAAACGTAGAGAGAGATTGGTGGAGGACGATGGAGAAGATGGTGGGGAAAGAAAAGCGAGGGAGAGACATGGATATAAAAACGGAGAGATGGAGAGAAAAAAAGAGACGGTGGCGCAAATAGGCAAAAAAAGGGGACGTGAAAAGGGGAGAGATAGAAGGGAGAAACGCAGGAAGAGAATAAAAAAGAATAGGGAAAGAGTAGAAGATAAAGAGAAAGACAAAAGATGAGAAGAGACAAGAGATTGGAGAAGGTGGAGAGAGGGAAAAAAATAGATATAAAGATAAAAAGACTGAGACACAAAAAGTGGATCTATGAGAGAAAGAGAGAGAGAGAGAGAGAGAGAGAGAGAGAGAGAGAGAGAGAGAGGAGAGAGAGAGAGAGAGGATAGAGATGGAGGAGAGAGAGAGAGAGGGGGGGGAGAGAGAGAGTGACAACGGGAGAGAGAGTGTGTGAGAGAGAGGAGGAGGTGAGAGAGGAAGAGAGAGAAGAATGACAGCGAGAGGAAGATAAAGAAATAAAGAAAGAGAAAGAGAGAAAGAGAGAGGGGAATGAACGAATAGAAAGAGCCTAAAGGAGAAAGGAACGACGACACAGATCGACATTCAAAAAATTGGGGGGGGGGGGGCTTCTTTCTTTTTCTCCCTCCCGGGGGGGTCTTTTCCCCTTTCCCATCTCTTCTTCTTCGCCTTTTTTTCTCCTTCTCCTTCTTCTCTTCCTTCTCCTCCCTCTTCCCCTCTCTCTCCTCTCTCCTTCTTTCCCCTCTCTTTCCCCCCCCTCTCTCCTCTCTCTCTTTTCCTCTCTCTCTCTCTCCCTGTTTTCTCATCCTCTACTCTCATTCTCTTTCTCTCCTTCTCTCTCGTTTTCTCTCTCCTTTCCCTCTCTCTCTCCTCTCTCTCTCTCCTCACAGTGTGTGTGTGTGTGTGTTTTCTCTTGTCACTCGCCTCTCTCATCCACTTTACATTTACTTTCGTATTTGTTGGCTGGCATGTTTTTTATTATATTATTATTATTATCACTTTCTCTTCCTTGTTGTCTTTCTTTTGGCTTCCTTGTCTCTTTCTCACTAAACCCTGTTTTCCATTAGTCATTTTCTCTATGCCACGTTATGCCTGTTTGTCCTTACCATTATTTTCTTATGCTCTTCTCCTCGTCATCATTTTTATCATTATCTCTCTTATCTTTCTCATCCTCCTCTTTTTCCTCCACCTCCCTCTCCTACTCTTCTTCTTCCTTTTCCTCCTCCTCCTCCCCTCCTCCTCCTCATCCTTTTTCACCTCCTCCTCCTCTTCCTTTTTCTATTACTCCATCGCTTCCTCATCATCATACTCCTACTCCTCCTTCTCTCCTTCCTCCTCCCCCTTCTTCTTCCTCCTCCTCCCCTTTCCTCCTCCTCCTCCTTCCCCCTCCCCCTCCTTCTCCTCCTCCTCCTCCTCCTCCTCCTCCTCCCCTTTCTCCTCCTCCTCCTCCTCCTCCTCTTCCTTCTCCTCCTCCTCCTCCTACTCCCCCTTCTTCTCTTCCTCCTCCTCCTCCTCCCCCTCTTCTTCTTCTTCTTTCCTCTCCCTCCTCTTCTTCCTCACCATGGCCATCATCTATCTTCACCTTCCTTATCCTCCTTCCGCTCCATCTTTCTTTCCTCGAAATCCTTACACTTTACCCTCTTTATCCTTGTCTTTTTTTGTCCTTTACCATCTTCTTTTGTTTGTTTTTATTTATTTTTATTTTTTTCTCTTCTTTCTCCTTCTCTTCTCTTATTCTCCTTCTTTTTAGCCTGCTTCTCTGTCGCCTATCAGCGTTCCTTTTCCCTACTCATATTTATCCTTCTCTTCCTTTTCTCATTCCATCCCCATCCTCTACCTCCCCTTCTATCTCCTCAACCCCCCCTTCCCCCCCCTCTATCCCCTATTCCTTATCCATCTCCTCATCCCCCTTCCCCCTCCCCCACTTCCATTTCTCCTCCCTCCCTCCCCCCTCCATCCATCTCCTCATCCCCTCTCCCCTCC
>NC_051424.1:21292005-21299505 GCF_015228065.2 Penaeus monodon
AAGATGAGTGATGGTGAAATTGTAGATATCGTATTATATATGATAGCGACGATCATTATCAATTATTTGGGCTGAATGAGGTTAGTGAGTGATGATGAACTTTGTATACATGGTATTAGCAATGATAATTGTATCTTTCGTGGTTATAGTGAGTTGACGATTATATTTTTATAGCCTTAATGGTGACAATAGCGAATGGGGAGGGCGAATGATTGTGAATTGTGTATACATCGGATTGCACATGCTATCAATACAAATTTTAATACTGAGAATTCAGGAAAGTAAATTCTTACAACAGGATTATATCTGTATATAAATTTCTGTCACACGATAGGTGTAAATTGAGGAAGGGAAAGAGAAGAGAAGAGAGAGAGAGAGAGAGAGAGAGAGAGAGAGAGAGAGAGAGAGAGAGAGAGAGAGAGAGAGCGAGAGAGAGAGAGAGAGAGAGACAGACAGACAGACAGACAGACAGACAGACAGAGACAAACAGAAATAGAAGCAGAGAAAAAGACAGAAGTAAAGACAGATATGTGAGTGAGTCTGCGTATGTATGAATGTATGCTTACCTGTCTATACATGCGTATGTGTAAGCACTTGAAAATCGTCCAGCCAAGCTTCATTGGGTTTCATTAAGAGAATGACCCGCGTCTTAAGAACCTCCCTCAGGATCTACGCGCGACCGTCAGCGCCTTCCGCGCATCTTGAAGACGCCCCGAAAGGCTTTTGAAGAAGTGCTGTCAAGTTGCTCACCGGATCATCCTTCGCTGCGTCTGTTGTTTAGAATGTCGCTTCTGGTTTGTTGTTCTTTTTTATTTATTTATTTATTTATTTATTTATCTATTTGTTTATTTATTTTTAGAACTTTCGTATATAGGACATGTGAGTTTGTGTGTTTGTGTGTGTGGGTCTGAGAGAGAGACAGAGAGAAAGAGAGAGAGAGAGAGAGAGAGAGAGAGAGAGAGAGAGAGAGAGAGAGATAGAGAGAGAGAGAGAGAGTCTAAATGCGTGTGTGTGTGTATGTGTGTGCGTCAACGAATATGTATATGAGACTGTGCGCATGTATATTTCTGTGTATAGGTCAGTATATACAGATGTTTCTTTTTCTGTAAGGATCAGAAAAAAAAATCATACATGTTGGCGATTCAGTTGAGTGCGATGAGCATGGCAAGACAGCAATGGCAACTATGGCAAGTGAGTGGACGTTCCGCCAAAAAAGCTTAATGTAGTGTTCACTTTTTTCCTCCTTTTTCCTAGCTCCTGCATTATGTAATCGCATCAGTACATTCATGCGGAAGTGTTGAATGTCAGTGCCAGGCTCTTGCCTATTTCTTAGATAAAAAGAGCGAAAATAAACGAAAGAGAAGAGAAGAGAGATATATAAAGAGGGAGAGAGAGAGAGAAAGAGAGAGAGAGAGAGAGAGAGAGAGAGGGGGGGGGGGGGTCTCTCTTTTGAACAATAGAACAAAATGAAAGGGGATTTTTTCTGTTCTCTGTATGGACTTTGGGCAGTTGAAAAGAAAATATGTTTTGCTGGTAGAATTGTGTGATGTTTTCCTGCTTTATTTATTTGTGTACTTTTTTATCACTATCACCTAGTACATAAAGATAGGTATGTAATCATGCGTCTGTGCACATGTGTGTGTGTGTGTGTGTGTGTGTGTGTGTGTGTGTGTGTGTGTGTGTGTGTATGTGTGTGTGTGTATGTGTGCGTGCACGTGTGTGGTGTGTGTGTGTGGTGTGTGTGTATGTGTGTGTGTGTGTGTGTGTGTGTGTGTGTGTGTGTGTGTGTGTGGTGTGTGTGTGTGTGTGTGTGTGTGTGTGTGTGTGTGTGTTTACTGTAACAATTTTCTACGTGTGCGTATCTGTGTGTGTATGTACGTATGTGCGTGTATGTGTTGGGCATGTGTGTTATTACATTCATCATCCTCATCACCGTTTTTATTGCTTTTATCTATATAACTGATATTTTTTATCATAACCCTTTTCCTTATGACTATTATCCCCTTCATTATTATTACCTCCACGCGCGCAATATGAATAGCCTGTACATCACCCCATCTCTCATTTTTTTTTACATTCGTTTCTCTCTCTCTCTCTCTCTCTCTCTCTCTCTCTCTCTCTCTCTCTCTCTCTCTCTCTCTCTCTCTCTCTCTCTCTCTCCTTCTTCTCTTCTCTTCTCTTCCCTCTCTGCCTCTCTTTTCTCTCTCTTTCTCTCTCCATGCATCCTCTGCTTCCCTAACTAGCCCCAGACCCTCTAAATATAGCCTAGTCCTCCCTCGTAATTCTCACCGTCGTGTCTTTTCTCTCCCTTTCTCTTTGCTTCCCTGACTGACTTAGTGACTGTCTGACGGCCATAAAGTCACCAGTTCTCTCTCGTAAATTTCTGCCTCAAAGTCGATCCTCTTTTGGCCAATTTTCTTTTTTCTTCGTCACTATTTTTTTTTCTCTTGGATATATAGAAGGAAATTTGTCGAGGAAACATCCTGAAATTTTGGGATTTTGTCGACGATGGTGGGAGAGGGGGAGGGGTGGGAGGGAGGGAGGAAGGGGGAGACAGAGAGGGAGGGGAGAGAGGGAGGGAAGAAGGGGGGAGACAAAGAGGGAGGGAGAGAGTGAGAGAAAGTGAAGGAGGGAGGAGGGGAAGGAAAAGGAAGGAGGGAGGGAGGAAGGGAGGGAAGAAGGGAGAGGAGGAAGGGAGGGAGACTGGGAAGCAGGTGTAGAGAGAGGGAAGAAGGAATGGATGGAGAAAAACAAAGATGGAGAGAGAAAGAGGAAAGAGGGCGAAAGAGACAGAGCGAGGGAAGGGAATGGAAGAAAAACAGACAGAAATAGACAGAGAAACAAGGAGAAACCTATAGATAAGAGAAAATAGATAAAACAGTATAGAAATAGGAGCGTAAGAGCGAGGTCAGCAAAGGTCGAATTCCAGAGCGAGGGTGAAGGTTCCCCTCCCCCTACACCTACCCTCACCCCCCCTACCTCGCATTCCAGACCTAAAAGAGAGAGAGAAAAAAAGGCAGTAGAGGGTGACTAAGGGAAGGAGGGAAGTGGTGAGGGGAAGAGGATGGAATATAAGATGAAAGGAAGAAGTGGGGATAAAGAGAGAGAAAGGAAGAAGTGGGGATAAAGAGAGTAAAAGGAAGAAGTTGGGGATAAAGAGAGTGAAATGAAGAAGTGGGGATAAAGAGAGTGAAATGAAGAAGTGGGGATAAAGAGAGAGAAAGGAAGAAGTGGGGATAAAGAGAGAGAAAGGAAGAAGTGGGGATAAAGAGAGTGAAAGGAAGAAGTGGGGATAAAGAGAGTGAAAGGAAGAAGTGGGGATAAAGAGAGAGAAAGGAAGAAGTGAGGATAAAGAGATGAAAGGAAGAAGTGAGGATAAGAGAGGAAAGGAAAGTGGGATAAAGAGAGTGAAAGGAGAAGTGAGGATAAAGAGAGAGAAAGGAAGAAGTGGGGATAAAGAGAGTAAAAGGAAGAAGTTGGGAGGGGTAATGGGTGGGAAGAAGAGAGAGGGATAAAGGCTCAGAGAAAGAGGAATGAATATAGAATAAAAAGAAAAGGAAAGGATAAACAGTGAAAAGAACAGGGTGACATAAAGGAGGGAGGAAGAAGGAGGGATAAAGAGGGGAGGAGGAAAAGAGAGGGATAAAAGCTGAGAGAAAGAGATCGAAAGAAAGGAAAAACGAGAAGATGAATAGTGAGAGGAAAAAGAGAAGAAGGAAGGGGAATAACAGTGAAAGGAAGATAATGGATGAAGGAAGAGGAAGGAATAAGGAAAGGAGGGAAGAAAACGGAGGAAATAGCAGAAGGAAAAGAAGACAGAAGAGAGCGGAAGACGAAGGAACAAGAGATAAAGGATAAGTAGTTAGCGAACAGGAAGTAAAAGGAAATAAATAGAGCAAAAAAGGAATAAAAAAGAGAGAAAATGGAATTTAAAAATAAATAAAAAATAAGTGGAGGGAGGAAAAGTGGAAGGAAGGGAGGGAGAGAAGGATGGAGGGAGGGGGGGAGAGGGGGAGGGAGGGAGGGAGGGAGAGGGGGAGGGAGGGAGGGAGGGAGAGGGGGAGGGAGAGGGGGAGGGAGGGAGGGAAAGAAGAAAGGAGGGTTAGAAAGAAGAAGTAAAGGGAGGGAAAAGAGAGACAAGGAGAAAGAGAGAAGAAAGACTAGAGTGAGGACGATAAGAAATATAAAAGGAAGGAAAGAAGAGATAGAAAGAGAAAGAGAAGTAGGAAATATAGAAGAGAAATAAAAAAGGAAGAAGAGAAGAAAATAAAGAGTGAAGAGGGAAAGCGGGGATGAGTAAAGAGAAAGAGTGCAAGGCGAGAGGGAAGGAAGGAGGGAAATAGAGAAAAAAAAAAAGAGAGAGAAAGGGAAGGACAGAAGGAGAGCGAAGGAAAGATAGAAAATAATAGGACAAAGAAAATACAGGAAATGAGGACAATATACAATATGAATATGAATACAAATAACAGGAATTTGTATAGATAACCGGAATAGAAGAGGAGGGAGAAAAAACGATAAAAAACAGAGAAGTGAATGGGAGGAAAATTTAAACGCCTATAACAGGTTAAGCAGAATAAGATTTAAAAAAAAACTGAAAGATAGAATCAGAATGAAAAGACATATACTGGAAAGAACGAAAGAAATAAGAAGTGCAGAGAAGAAAAATAAAAAGGAGAATGAAGGAGACTAATAATTATCCCAAATTTTCTCCCTCCATCATAACGTGAGATCACTTGTAGGCCTAATAAGCTTCAAGGAGGGAAAATGAAGGGGAGCTTCAGGGAGAGAGGGAGGGAGAGGGTGGGAGGAGGGGGAGGGAGGAGGGGGGAGGAAGAGGGGGGGGGGAGAGAGGGAGGGAGGGTGGGAGGAGGGGAGGGAGGAGTGGGGGGAGGAAGAGGAGGGAGGGGGAGAGAGGGAGGGAGAGGGTGGGAGGAGGGGGAGGGAGGAGGGGGAGGGAGAGAAAGGGAGGAGGCAGAAGAGGGAGGGAGAAGGAGGAAGAGGAGGAAGGGAGGGGGAGAGGAGGAGGAGGGAGACAAGGGAGAGAGGGAGAGAGAAGGAGGAAGAGAAAGGAGGGAGGGAGAGAAGAAAGAAGAGGAGGGAGGGAGGAGAGTAAGAGGAAAAAGAGGGAGGGGAGTAGGAGGAAGAATGGGTGAAGGAGGGGGAAGAAAAGTAGAAGGAGGGGGAATTTGTGATGGTAAAGGCAGGTGATAAAGAAGGAAGATGCTATTATAACTGGGAATGAGGAGAAGGGGAAATGAAGGAGGGAAGTAGGAATGAAGGAGGAGGAAGAGGAGGAAGAGAAAGGGATGATGGCAAGGAAGGATGAGGTAAGGAAGGAGGTTATTTGGCGGGGAAAAGAAGAAAAAGGGAAAGAAGGAGAAGGAAGAAAGAGGTAAGTGGTAAAATAGAAAAAGTAGGAGGGAAGAGAAGAGAAGAGAAAGGGAAGAAGGAGGTGGGGGAGTGGGGACAAATAAGGAGGAAAGCTAAGATAATAAGAAGAAAAAGAGAAGAAGTAAAGTAGGAGGAATAATCAAAACAACAAAAAGAAAAAAAGGAGGGAGGAGGAGAAGGAGAAAAAAAATTAAAAGAGGGGAGGATGAGACGCCGTTCTCGCCTCCGTGTAGGCCTAAAGGTCCTTTTATCCGACTTATCCACTAAAGGGAGTAAACTTAATAAGAAGTGGAAGCCTTAAGATTACACTAAGTAACACCCTGCCCAACTTTGTCATAAGGGGGAATACTGCGAGGCCAAGAATACTGAAAAACCTCCTGTGCCATAGTGGCTGTTTTTTCTCTTTTTTTTATGTCGTATATTTTGGTATATTTTACTTCTAATTCTTCTTCTTCTTCTTCTTCTTCTTCTTCTCTTTCTTCTTCTTCTTGGTCGGATTTTAAATTTTGCTTTTATTGGTGTCTTTAAACCTGATTTTCTATTTTTTTTTTCTTCGTCTTGGTCGGGTTTTTAAATCTTCTTTTATTGGTGTTTTTAAACCTGAATATGTATGAAGAGGCTCCTTAAATAGTGTTGTAAAACCTATCTAGGCTAAGAAATGATACGTCTATCAAACTAAAGCACTGAATATTAGCTTTCAGATATTTTCAGATCCTTATGTAAGCCAAGATAATCGTACCTGCTTGCTCCGGTCTTCTCGGAGTTATAATGCATATAGACTGTGTATGTGTGTGTATGTATATATATATATATATATATATATATATATATATATATATATATATATATATATATATATATATATATATATCCTTTTTTTATCTTTATTACACACACAAAAAATATGCTTATATATATATATATATATATATATATATATATATATATATATATATATATATATATATATATATATATATATATATATATATATATATATATATA
This sequence comes from Penaeus monodon, assembly GCF_015228065.2. Lineage (NCBI taxonomy): Eukaryota > Metazoa > Arthropoda > Malacostraca > Decapoda > Penaeidae > Penaeus > Penaeus monodon. The sequence goes on from NC_051424.1 coordinate 21,298,402, forward strand.
TATATATATATATATATATATATAAGCATATTTTTGTGTGTGTGTGTAAAAAAAAAGAAAAAAAAGGGATGACAATAAAATATAACATGCATAAATATCCCATCTACACATAACCTTATAAACTTGCTCTCCCCAAACCATAAAAAAAAAGTAAAAAAGAGAAAAGTTTAATAGACCTAAGCTAACCAAGCCTACCCTTTTCCCCGTGTTCCCTCAGGCGGTATGCTCATAGGCCTAGGCTTCCTCCACCTCCTGCTGGTGTACAAGAAGAAGCTGGAAGCGAAGGAAGCCCTGTTGGAAGCCAAGGAAGATTCCTATGACAGGTGAGACGAATTTCGATTTTCTACAGTGTTATGTTCTGTTGTTTATGTCTTAAATGTGGATAAATGATAAATGATAAATACATCTCGCCTCATTTTTATATCCTTTCTTAATTGGAATGTTTACCTAATAAATATATTGTTGTTATTGTTAGTAAATAACACGAATAAAAGATGAATGATAGATTATAAACTTTTATTGATAAGTTAAGTTAAGTAAGTTTATTTACCACCCTGGCTATCTGCTCAGGCGTGGGCAATCATGATTACAGTTTTACATATATCTGACATTGTACAGTAGTCTGTAACTACTGTAGTTGTACAAGGTAAAATAGAAATATAAATCATACATCATACAAAAATTATTACTTACATATGCTTTTGCCACTGTGTTTGAATAACACTGTTATTTGCTTACGGTAGTTCTCACATAGTAAATTTAGGGTATAGTACGAGTATATCTTCCAATGTATCAGATGAAATGAAATATTCACATAGTTCTTTATACCTCATGTTAGGTGGTCTGAAAGGCTGTATCACATGACATTCCGAGATATAGTGCTCAAGCGTTCGTTTGTTTTCTTCGTTACACAGTCTACATCTAGATTCATCTGCACTTCTTGCACCGTGCAGTTGCCAGTACATTCTGTAACCTAAACGTATTCTGGCAATAACCACGTCACACTGTCTGGTTTGACTTCGGTGCCACCCATAGGAAGGCTTGCCATCTCTATACTGATCGTAGTGCCTTATGGTACAGCTTTCAGGCCTTTGAGTGTTAATC
>NC_051424.1:21319505-21327005 GCF_015228065.2 Penaeus monodon
CAGGAGCTTCACGGGAAGTTGTCCGAATTTGAGACTTCGTTAAGATGATTCTCGGCCTGGTTGCCACTCGCTCGAGAGTGTCCCGACCTTGTTCGGAATATGGCAAATAAATTCAAAAGGATTTAAATAGCCTCTTACTCAAGGTCAGGAAGCCGCTTGATTATCCCGATATACTCTCGCTGCAACTGCAAAGAAGATTCAGAAATGGTTAAGGAATTGCGAGATACAATCCAGAGCCAAGTCGTATAGGACGGCTGTCGAGAGTGCCGCTGCCTCTCCCTTGTGGCTCTTGGCCTTGTACGCTGGCCTTCGCACACGACCCAGGCAAAACTTCAGCAAAGAAGTTACGGGGATTTCTCGGTGTCTCAGCAACAGTAGCCACGTGAGATATTAATTGAGCATTTGCTGCAGATTACATGACGAGCTGGTTATATTATCGAAGGAAGAGTAAGAAAACAATTTTGGTCAAATATTCAGGTGAGCGAAAATTGTTGAACCCTAAATATTGCAGCAGATTTCGTATTACTAAAAACATCACTCTAAAAAAAAGACATTCCACAAATATGAAGGTACTGCTGTCCTTCCCGATGTCTAAAGAGGAAAAAATCCCGCCATGGACCTTTACCAACCACAATACGCGCATTATATGAACCACACGATCTAGTTGCGTATAAGGCTCAATGCAATTTAAGCAAAAAGTTTGCCATGAATGTTAAAACTAAAGTTAAAAGTCAATAAGGCTATTTACTATTTATCGAGAAAGCGCCTGCAGACAGTGCAAGGACCGATACACAGTAATGAACTGGAGGCACAGCAACAAAACACATGAAATGTAAACTTTTTTTAGTTCCTGATTATTTTTTTCCAAGTTCCTCTGATCCCACTCTGAGATTGGGAAGGTCGTTCCACAGTTTCTTGGTAATTGAAAAGAGTATTTTTATTATTATTATCATTATTATTAGTTGCAGTAACATTACTATAACTGTCATTATTATCTTTAGTATTATTGCTGTTATAGATATTATTAGAATGATATATAAGAAACACCCATGACACTTCACAGAGAGACAGACCATACAGTTACTCTTTTTCTCCCCTTTTCTCTCTCTCTCTCTCTCTCTCTCTCTCTCCCTCTCTCTCTCTTTCCCTCTTTCCCTCCCTCTCTCCCTCTCTCCCTCTCTCTCTCTCTCTCTCTCTCTCTCTCTCTCTCTCTCTCTCTCTCCCTCCCTCTCTCCCTCTCTCCCTCTCTCTCTCTCTCTATCTATCTATCTCTCTCTCTCTTTTTCTTTCTTTTTTTACCGTTGTTATTCTCTGGGTAAGATTTTTTTTCCCAATAAGCAAGAAATAGTCACATGTCACTGTAAAATGTTTTTCGACAGGTGAAAGCACACATTCTTATAACTATTTTCGCCAAATGATCCAATAACCTAGGCCGTCCTTGTTTTCAAAAATACCTCGCCACATTTTCCAAGAGGGAGCGAACGAACGAGGAAAGCGACGTGGATAAGGACGAAAGAGAATAAGAGGATTTTAGCGTCTAAAAAGACCTAAAAACAGGATTCTAAATTTGTGCTGAAGCATGATGCAAGCGAGAGGGGAAAATTATGCGTAGAAAAATAAAATCTGGCGTTTATGTAAGCTATTTTAGCTATTAAACTATAAATCACTTTTACATTTTTCCGCAAGCATTCACATCGCTTCATTTGCATTCCCATGAAAGCAAAATATTACACAATGGCTTAGTAAATGTGCTTCCCGGCCTTGGCAAATGGTAACGTGACACTATTACAAAATGCAGGCGATACTTTTATTTGTTCTTCGAAGCATTGCTGTTGCTGTGATCATTACACTTTTCATAGTTTAAATGTTCTTGTTCTCTATAGTATAAGGGTTCTTCAGTAAGAATGTAAGATAATGCTCAAGTCTCATTCTTTCATGAATTGCGAAGTGTTGTAATATGGGATAACGAAAACAGAAGACATCTAGGCTTCTGATGGCTTTCACGGAAAAGTACATTTTCTCTATCTCTCCCCCTCTCCTTTTCTCTTTTTGTTTCTCTCGATTTCTCTTTAGCTCTTTCTCCCTCCGTTCTTCCCCTCCCTGTCTCTTTCTCTTCCTCATCCGCCCTCTCTCCCTCTCTTTTTCTTACAGTAATTTATGCTATCCTATTCTTGATAAAGCGGAAATATAAAAACGACAAATTTCGCGACTAAGGAGACCAGACGCCAAATAATAATAATAATAATAATAATAATGATAATAATGATGATAATAATAATAACGAAGAGAGAAGTGGGAATGTAAAACTTCGGCAAATCATGCTCAACATTTTGTTACAACAAAATGTAACAAAGACGTTTATTTAGCAATCATTCACATCACTTCATTTGTATTCCCATTAGCAGCAAAATAATCCACGGCGAAAACATCGTTCAGTAAATGAGCTTGTTGGCTTTAGCAAAGAGTTACGTGATCCTAATGCTGAAAAGTGCTTTTGATTTACTCTTTGAATTACTAACTTTGTTGAAGTGATCCCCATTACAAATTCGTTTTCATAGTATTGTCTTAGAATGAATAATGAAAAGAGGAGAACACGCGCATTGATGATTTTCTCTGCACGGGTGCATTCTTTTAAGATTAACCGGGGGCGGACACAAGGCGCGAGCTCACTTGTCGAAGCTGAATGGCAGCGCTGAGAGGGAGCTCATGTGGAGCTTGAGCTTGTACCATCAGTCGGGGAGGGCGTCCTCGGACGCGTCCCCTTCGTCCCTCCTCGTGTACGTCGTGTCCACGTCCCCTGGTCGGGTGTCCCAGATTAGGCTTTATTTTGAATTCTTATTGATCGACAAGTTCAATCATTCAAAAAGCAAATAAGCGACATCCCCATGCAAATATTTAGTATTAGTATCACGTGACCAGCTGCTAAAGCCAACAAGCTCATTTACAAAACGGGGCATTCCACTGTATTATTTTGCTGCTAATGGGTATAAAGGCGAAGTGATATGAAAGCTTGCGTATGTGTATGTGTGTATATATGAATATATATATGTATATATACATATATACACGTATTCCAACGTTCCGTATCTTCTCTGACCAGAGGAGCACCTCATTCCTGACTCAGAAACCGCCGAGAGGGAACTCGTTGGTCCTTTCCCCTCCCCGAGGTTCTGCGAGAGAAGCCCGGGGTCAGGTCTTTTGGCCCTTATGAACAGCTTCGATGGACAGCGGCGTCACAATCCCCTCCTTTTAGACAATCTCAACGATGCTGGACTCTCTCGTGCAGGAGTTAGGCCTCGGGGACTTCGAGTCCGATTTGGCGATGCTCGACGCCCCTTGGTTAGAGGCGTCAGATGGAACCCCACCCGCGAAGAGGAGGTGCTTGGTCGGGCGCCGTTACGACTCCGCCACGTGGCTCCGGTCTCCTTCTCCTGAAGGGCAAGAAGCTACTCCTACGAAGGAGTTTCTGCATTTCGAGTCAGAAATGACGTGCCCATCCCCGACTCAGCAAATGTTACCGGAGGCCCCGACACCTCAAGATCCTCCAGTTGAGATTCCTGTGACAGAGGCCAGTGACGTGGACTGCGACATCTCGTCCCTGCCCGGCCCGCTGTACCTCATCCCCGCCATTGTGTCGGGAAGGGCGTCCTTGGACGCGTCCCCTTCGTCCCTCCTCGTGTACGTCGTGTCCACGTCCCCTGCCCCTTTCTTGGGCGCCCCACTGCCCGTCCCGAGACCCCTGGCTGCGCCTGTGGCGGCCCCGAGACCCCAGACGGCCACTAGGAAAAGGCCTCGTCCGAACAGCTCCCCGAGGACCTATAAGTGCTTCGTGTGCCAAAAGCTCTACGACAGCCGATACAAGCTCAAGCTCCACATGAGCTCCCACTCAGCGCTGCCGCTCTTTGGATCAGACGTGTAAGCTCGCACCTTATTTAGTGTGCATGGTTAATTTTGCCCACTTCCAGTGATCATCAGTTCGCATGTTGCCTCCATTTTTTTATTATGGTGGTGTATAATTTTGTAATTTATGAAGGAATGAAATTTTATCATACACGATGTGCTTTCTTTTGAATACTTGATGAACCGTAATCTTTCATGGATTATGAAGTGTTGTAATATGGTCTAACGACAATAGAAGACAACCAGGGTTCTAATGTACTTTCGCGGAAAAGTACATTTTCTCTATCTCTCCCTCTCTCCTTTTCTCTTTCTGTTTCTTTAGCTCCCTCCGTTCTTCACCTCCCTGTCTCTTTCTCTTCCTCCTCCGTCCTCTCTCCCTCTCCCTTTTCTTACAGTAATTTATGCTATCCTATTCTTCATAAAGCGGAAATATAGAAAAGACAAAATTCGCGACTAAGAAGACCAGACTTCGGCAAATCATGCTCAACGGGAGAAGGGGATATTATATAAACAAAATGTAACGCGTGTTTGCGGGTTTTTGTGAGGTACAAAAAAAGCTAATTATATGTCCTTCTTATGAGGGAATGAAGTTCAGTCATACATATATCTTTATTCTATCACTTTACCGTTATCTGTGAATGCTTCTCGGAAAATGTATCGAGGTATTCTTCGTAACTACAGCAATATTCGATTTTTTTCATCATATTGCGGAAAGGAGGTTTATCTATCCTGATAATTGACGATAATATGGTTAAAGGCGTGGCGTAGGCAACAAAAACAAAATGAATGATTATGACGATGTACGACAAGCTTCACATCAGCTCGCACACAGCGCTGCCGCCTTGTGTGCCCGCGCCCTGTGTCCGCTTTGCAATCAAGCCCTGACGTCTGCCGCGTTTATTTTGCATAATTAATTTTAGAAGTATGCATGTCTCCAGTGAAACTCATCAATGCGCGTATTGCATGCATTTTCTTTTATCTTATAGTGCAAATTTTGTAATTTATGGAGTGATTGCGCTTTATTTTGATATCAACAAGCTCCTTTTCAAAGCGGTGTATTCCGTATCGTTTTATTACTAATGGGTATACAAATGAAGTGATATGAAATATTGCGAAATAAAAAATTAAAGTTTTCAGATTTGAAATCGCCTGCACGGACCCCTTTTGTTTTATTTATTCAATTATTTTTTCATCATTTTTCTCACTCTCTTTGTGTAATGATTCAGCGCATTTTTTTATTTCCTCGTTGGTTTCCATGTTCGCTCTTGGAAGATATATTGAAGTACGTTTTTCTGAAATATTTTTCTGGGTTACTGAACCATTCTTCAAAAACGCGTTATAAGAATGCGCGATGATGTAGTTTATCTGGAAACTATTTACAGGGGCACGTGATTGCGTCTTGCTACCTGATACAAAATCCTACTCGGTGTATAACGATGGTAAAACAGCAGTGAAATGCCGTAGAATAACTTGATTGTGAAGAGTTACGATTTCTATTCTTGTGGGTATTTGTGATGTAGAAAAAAACTCTCATGAGAAACCTAAAATCACAGTATGCCCTTACATGATCTGCTTGCATACACGGAAATGTCTAACGTAGATAATAATCAGTGCAGTTGCGTTATTTTCCTTTCAATTGCTACAGGGCAGAGCAATTTACACGATTCGAAAGGAACACGATTCGATATTAATTTGTCCTTATATCAAGGGCGAGATCAAGTAATTACAAGTATTAAGGTTAAAACCAAGGAAATTGATATAGTTTATGGGCCTAATATCACCACAGCTTCTTCTGTCACTGGAACATTTGATTTGCAAGATAAACGGAGAACGAAAAAGCACTGCTCACTGCCAGGACGTCCCTGGGACGGCAATGGCAGATCAGGAGCTTCACGGGAAGTAGTCCGAATCTGAGGCTCAATTAAGATGATTCTCGGTCAGGCTGCCACTCGCTCGAGCGTGAGCTCTGACCTCGTTTGAAATATGCCAAAGAAATTCGAGAGGATTTCAATAACCTCATAGTAAAGTTCAGAGAGCCTCTCGATTCTCCCGATATTCTTCCCCCTGCAAAAAGGAGATTCAGAAATGGTTAAGGAATTGCGAGATACAATCAAGAGCCAAGTCGTACATGATGGCCGTCCGGAGTTCCGCTGCCTCTCCCTTGGCCTTGTACGCTAACAATCGAGATAGGACTTCTTTAATTTGATAACGGAAGAATTTACATGATATTACTTAATGTTTCGGTAACAGCAACCACGAGTGATATCAATCGGGGTTCTGGAACAGATTACATGGCCAGGTGGTCGCTTAGCTTATCCAGCGCGCTAATTACATCAAGGAAAGAGGAAAGCCATGGTCGCTGGACCCGTCAGATGTCGAAATATTCCAACAAATTTCGCTTCTGAATTTCCAACTCCAACATTCCGGTATAACTAAGTGGAAAGACTTACTTAAATAATTATCTCCTTTGCAGTATATTTCAAGAATCTCAAGTCCTGATCCAGTAACTTTTCGCTTCGTTCATGAAGGAATGTGGTGTTGTGCTTCTCGATGTCTGAAGTAAAAATCTCATTACAGACCGGCACTACGATATGCGTACTCCATTAACTGCAAAGTCAAGTTGCGTACAAGACTTAAGGCAATTTAAATATCCACAAATATAAACTGAAAGGATGAGCCGACAAGACCATAGCTTTTTATCGTGAAAGCGTCCGCTGGCAGTGCAAGAAGCGACATGAAGTAATGAACTGAAGTCACGGCGACAAAACACGTAAATGTTTTTCCTCTGTCTGACCTTGCGATTGGATTGGAAAAATCGTTTCACGGTTTCTTGATATCAGAAATAAGTTTTATTGTTAGTATTTAATTGTTATTATTATTGTTATTATTATTATCATTATTATTATTATTATTATTATTATTATTATTATTATTATTATTATATTATTATTATTATTATTATTATTATTATTATTATTATTATTATTATTACTATTGCGGCTATTATTGTTGTTATTATGATTATAATATAATAATGGAAATAATAATAATAATAATAATAATAATAATAGTAATAATATTAATTATTACAATAATAATAATAATAATAGTAATAATAATAATAATAATAGTAATAATAATAATATCAATTATTATTATTATTATTATTATTATTATTATTATTATTATTATTATTATTATTATTATTATTACTGTTATTAGTATTATTATCACTATTATTATTATTACTATTATTACTACTATTGCTATAATTACTATTATCATTATCATCATCATTATGAAATCTTTTTCATCATGATGATTTTCCTAATTTCTCATCTTGTTTGCCATTAGTAATAGCACATGAGAATTATGAAAAGTATGATAATACAACGAAATGTAATTCGAAAGATAAAGATAATAGTTAAATCTTTAGTAATAAAAACAATGATAATCGCTAACATTAAACATAGTATAATTATATGGAGACTAATTGTACTTGTACCAATAATAAAAATGTGTGTGTTTGTGATGCACGTCAATAGTCTTGTGTGTGATCTGTGGAATGCTTCTGGTTACGTTATTTACCTAAATAACGTA
>NC_051424.1:21332005-21352005 GCF_015228065.2 Penaeus monodon
ACGCTCGAGCGAGTGGCAGCCAAGTCGAGAATCATCTTAACTGAGCCTCAAATTTCGGACAACTTCCCGTAAGTTCCTCATCTGCCATGAAGTGTATCAGTGACAGAAGGAGAGACATTTGGTCCATAAATTATATTATTTCACTTGGCTTCCAGTGCTGAGATCTGGCCCTTGGTATTAGGGCAATTTGGTATCGAAACGTATGTCTTATAGTCGTGTGAATTGCCTTATTCTGAAGCACTAAAAAGGAACAGTAATGTAACTGCAGTAATGTAACATCTATGTTAGACCACAAAAGGGCATAATGTGATTTTGAGTTCATTATGCGAGTTTTTCCTTCCCCACAAATACCCAAAAGCACGTGTTGCACTACCTGCGTACCTCCTCCCAATCAGTCATTTGACGTTACTTTATAGTTACTTACGTCCCGTTTTACCGGCGTTACATACTGAGTGAGCATTTGTAGCAGAAAAAAAAATCATCACACATATACGACTTTTCGCACCATTCCGTTCAACAACACTTGCTATATCCTTAATTCAGAAAAAAGTAACTCGCTATATATTCCAAGAGTGAACGAACGAATGTGGAAGGCAATGAGAAGGAAATAAAAAATAAATTGCCCTGAATCATTGCACAAGAGAAAAAGGGAAATGAACAAAAAACAGATAAAGGAAATAAAACAAATGGCATCCGTGCAGGCGATTTCAAATATGAAACTTTCCCTTTTATTTGGCAAGCGTTCATATCGCTTCATTTGTATACCCATTAACAGCAAAATAATACAGTGGAATGCGCCGCTTTGTCAGGTGACGCTAATACTAAATATTTTTTATTGGTGTGGCGTTCTATTTGCTTTTTGAATTATTGAACTTGTGACATCAATATCACTCCGGTTCAGCAATAGGAATTCAAAATGAAGCACATTGTCGTGTATGATAAAAGTTCATTCCTTCTTCGCGCATTGATGATTTTAACTGGAAGCGTGCATACCTCTAAAAGTAACTGGCAAAGTCCATACAAATGAACTATGCAAACTAATAAATTAGCGTTAGTCACATGTCAGTAGTCCTAGATATTTCCTTAGTTCAGAAAATGATTTCGATACATTTTCCGAGTAGTAGCAGTAGTATTTCTTTTGCTAACATTATTTTTCCTTTTCCGATTCGTCATAAGAATTCAAGATAAACTACATATTTATTATCCCCTCATAAATTACAAACAATGCACTATAAGATACGACACTGATAATTTTCACTGCAAATTCATCAAACTAAATGCAGGAAACGCCAGGCCTAGTCTGGGGGAGCGGACAAAAGGCGCGAGCTCAAGTGTGGAGCCGAGGGGCGGCAGCTCTGAGTGGGAGCTCATGTGGAGAATCCACTCCCACTCCTCAGAGAATCGTTCTGACGAGGCCATCACTTCTAATGGAAGTTACCAGTTGGCTTTGGCAAAAAGTTACGTGATACTAATGTGGAAACGTTGCCGGTGTTTATGTTTTGCTTTTCAAGTTACTGACTTTGTTGAAGTTATCGCTTTTACTTAATTAGCTTTCGTCCTTTTTCGGACGCCCCGCTACCCGTCCCTCGACCTCTGGCATTGCCCGCGACGGCCCCTCGTCCCCAGACGGCGCCAGGAAAAGGCCTCGTCCGACCAGCTCCCCGAGGACCTCTGCTCCTTCGGCTCCCCCGTGTGACCTCGCGCCTTGTGTCTAGTCTCCCGGGCAAGGCCTTACGTCCTCCGCGTTTAGTTTGCTTTATTATTCTGCCCTTTTCCGGTGAAAAATATGTGTATTTATTGTAATTTATGAAGGAATGAAGTTTGATAATGCACGGTGCTGTACTTTATCTTTATTCTTATTAATGAACTGTTATCTCTGAATTCTGCTCTGCAAATGTATCGAGGTATTTACCGTAACTAAGGAAAAGTCCAAGGTTTTTCAATCAGACCACGAAAAGTAGGTTTATCAGTCCTGATAAAAAATCTCAACCGATGAATAAGGCTGTGTTTGCCTCAGAAAAATAATTCGAACAGACGAACGTAGAAAGCAATTTGAATGAAGACGAAGGAGAGTAAGAGGATATGGAGACTGAAAAGGCAGTGGTTGATCAGGAGATTCACATGGAATTGTCTGAATTCGCGGCTCAGCTAAGGACATTCTCGGCCTGGCTGCCTCGCCCTCTCGGCTTGAGTGCGCCATCGCTTCGCAGCCGCTTCGCCCCCATGAAGATCCTGGGCTGTCCCCTCCACAAAACACGCACGCCTGAAAGCTGGCCTTCGCTTGCCTTGCATCCTAACCCTCTCGGCTGGAGGATGCCATCGAGTCTTCCGGGTTTTTTTTCCCAAGAATTGCGCACCTGCACAAGGCTGGTGCTTGACCCACCATTTGCGCCAACGCCACGCGAACCGCTAGCGACTAAAACCCCATATTGGCTCGGTATCTATGTCCAGCCGTCCCAAGTCCCGCAGACATATTAATTATAACCTCCTGCGGCTAAGTTCAATAACCGCTGAAGGATAACAGAGTCCCTAAAAGGAGTCAATATGGAGTTGGTTTTAAATGCGTCTGATGGTTATAAAAATGACCAAGTCTCATTGCTTGAATGGCGTTAAAGTCACCAGGATGAAATTAAAGGTTTATTTATTTTCTAAATCTAATGTTGTATATACGTACAACGCGAAATACACAAGCTTAACTGTGTGTTATCGCATTTTCTTCGTTTCCCTTCCTTTACTTTCTTTTTTTTTCTTTTTTTTTCTCTGGCAACGTCTTCAAAGTGTCGTGATAACTCCCGAATAGGGTGATGGTTGTCGCATAGTTTTTTTGTTTTGTTTTTTTACCTGGTTCTTTGGGTCCTTTGGATTATTCAAGCATCAGGTTGGTCTTTAGCATATTTCTTTTTGTGCCATGTCAGGGGCATGGCCTGGGGGTCTCTTCTGGGGTGTAAGTACCCATGGTTTTGGGAAGGACAACAACTTCGGTCCTGACTCCTGTCCTGAACGTTGGTCCTGCTTCCAGTTCATTTAACTTGTGCTTGGATTTACCTCGCTCCGCGCTAGGATTGCTGAGTCCGTGTCTCTTCGTCAAGTTAAGTTTTCTTTTTATGGATGTGTGTCGGAGAAACTGGTCTCTTTTGGACTTAGGCATGAGACATGCTGCATTACCATTTGCAGGGTGCACTCTCTTTCATGAAGTCCCAAAGTCATACTCAGTGAGTCCAAGTGTTAGAGAGCTTAGGAGGACCAAGTGAAATAGAGGAACACTCTTGAGGATCCGTTCCTTCAGTACCCATCAGTCTTCATAACTAAATTATTACTTAGTTTTTCCTCCCAGTTTGAGGATCTGTAACTCCTGGGAGAAAGATCTTTGTCAGGATCTCCTTATATTGCTTAATGACTCGGTTGATTGCTGGCTGACCTTGTGGGCGTTCAGGCAGTCTTCGTGTTCTCTATCACTTTTGGTATTATATAAAGCTATTTCTTGTATTTATTTCGTGTTTTCGCACTGTCAGTATTATTTCTTAACTTTGCCTTAAGTTAATCTCCATTTGGGTTGTAAATTAATTTTGCTAAATTTAACATAGGGACTCAAATCTTTTCATGCTGACAACCCAGTAACAGCATTTACAGAGTTGGGACGCCAACATAGGGGAAATTATATATTTGTGTTCTTTGTAAGTACATCTGGTGTTGGTTTCATGTGCATCATCCCTGCTGTGATAAATTGGTGATGCTCGTGTGCAATTTGCTCCTCTTATAAACATCGTACCATCTTAGAGCTGTCACTCAGTCCCAGTCTGAAAAGTAGGAGAAAATGGCTAACATTTACACTTCTAAATTTCTGTTTCTGACCAGGTTGTCTTATTAAATACTCACCTTTCTCGGACTCGGGTCTCCTGAACGCACTGCAGGTTACTCTGATATCTCGCAACAGCTGAAAGGCTATACGAATCAGAATATGAATCAGAGCTTAAGTCAAAGAACAAACCAATTCTTGCTATAACTAGGTTCCCGCTTCCAGCAGGCGGATGCAAAAACCGAAGGGAAGAAGAATTGATCTTACATTTCTCTTCCAAACATATCCACGCAGACGCTCAGCCTATGCTATCTCCTTTCACATTTACACACTTACACATCCAGAATTCAGTACAAATACTGTATCCCCCCCCTCTCTCTCTCTTATACAACATTCACGCCCACATGCACACGCACACGGTTCCCGAACCTACTATAGGCTGGTGGCCTGAGACTTTTACATCTGTCTACTGTATGCGATTTTTTTTCCTGTATGAAAATCAATATTCTCGGTAGAGCATCATTAGATTTATCTTTAATGGCATTATCTTCATTTTTAGGATGAAATGTAAGGAAGACATTCAGATATTGAGTTCAATGTGCGATTTTTTTTCTACCTCAAAACCACCCATAGGCAAGTCTCAGAAAACCGTACATATATCTATATTTCCTTTTCAATATTATTTCGTTATTGCTTACATCATGCCATATCCACTTTTATCCTCCGGGTAATTTTTTCCAACAAGACCCAGTGACAGACAGACTAAATCACGTAATCTTGCAACGACTTTTCGCCAAATGATTAAAAATCTTATGCCGTCTGTGCTTCAGAAAAATAATTTGAACAGACGAAAGTGGTAAACAGTTGGATAATGATGAAGGAGAATAAGAGGGTTTTAGCGAATGAGGAGACAAAAGGAAAGCAGGAATGTTCTAAGTGTTCTCAAACAGCGTGCAAGAGAGAGGGGAAATTTTGTGCAATTTCAGAAGCGTTTTCATTCTCTTGTATTTCAGAAGCATTTATAACGCAGCGTTGTATTCCCATTTGCAGCTAAATAACCCTCTGTGTAATACATTGCTCTGTAAATGAGTTTGTTGGCCTTGGCAGTAAAAATTACTGGTGATGCTTTTAGTTGTCTGTTTGTTTATTGACCTTCTTTGAGTGATCGACCTAACAAAAACATTTTCAAAGCACTATCTTTTCATTTTATTATTATTATTTTTATGATAAAGGTTCATCAGCAGGACAAGTGAGCTCTCACCTTGTGTCTGCTCTCCTAGTAATACCGAACGTCTCTAGCGTTTAATTTGCATGGTTAGTTTCAAAAGAACGTTTGCTTGCAGTGAAAGTCAACAAAGTGCCTGCTGTTTTCTTTACTTAATTTCCTCCCCTCTGTAATGCATGACTGTCTGAAACTCAAGTAATTAGGAAAACGTACATCCATCTTAATTCCTGCTCATATACCTTTACACTATTAAATCCAATAAAAACGATTCTACGAAAACTAATTTGTAATGGCGACCGCTTCAACAATGTCAATGATTTAAAAATCAAATAAAAACACAGCATTAGCACCACGTAACTATCTGCCAAAGCCAACAAGCTCATTTACTGAACGATATTTTCCACTGTGGATTATTTTGCTGCTAATGGGAATACAAATGAAGTGATGTGAATGATGCGAAATACACAGTCAAAGGATTTTGCTGATACATTTTTGTTTACATTATTATCTCTTTGGTCATACTTTGACACAGTTTTATATTCCCAATATTTTTGGGTTTGGACTTCGTAACCGAAACTTTTTCTTTTCTACTTCCTCTTACCAAAAGAGAGAGAGAGAGACAGAGACAGAGACAGAGACAGAGAGAAGAGAGAGGGAGAGAGCGAAAGGGGGGAGAGAGAGTGAGAGAGAAGGGGGGAGAGAGAGAGGGAGAGGAAGAGAGAGAGAGAGAGGGAGAAAGGAAGAGAGAAAGAGAGAGAGAGGAGAGAGAGAGAAAGAGAGAGAGAGAGGTGGGGGAGAGAGAAAAAGACAGAGAAAGAGGTGGGGGGAGAGAAAGAGAGAGAGAAAGAAATAAGAGAGAGAGAGAGAGGGGTGGGGGAGAGAGAGAAAGAGAGAGAGAGACGGGGGGGGAGAGAGAGAGGGAGAGTATTTTTCTTTGAAAACTATCAGTACCCTTGTTACTTTCCATTTTTATTATCCCTTGTCATAACACTTTCTAATTCAGTAAAGGAAAGAAGATTTACATTATCTTTAGACTCTTACTAAATAACCCCTATACTATAAAGAATAAGAACAATAAAACTGCGAAAACGAAATGTAGTGGTGATCCCAGCAACAAAGATAAATAGAAGCATCGCCCGTATTTTGTAATGTGTCACGTGACCATTTGCCAAAGCCGACGAGCTTGTTTACTAAGTACTGTATTACACTGTGGATTAGTTTGTTACTCAGAATTATCGTTACAAGAATGTACGATTTCACATGTCGAGCAACAATTTACAGCGACATGTGACTGCATCTTGCTCATTGGGAAAAAATAGAGAATAACAACGGAAAAGAGAGAGAGAGAGGGGGAGATAATGATAATGATAATGACGATAATGATGATAATGATGATGATGATGATGATGATGATGATGATGATGATGATGATGATGATAATGATATTGATAATAACAATGATGATAATGATAGTTGTAGTAATAACGCTCATTTCGGATACCAACGAATTGTAGAGTGATCTTTCCAATCTTAGTGCGGGATCAGATGGAACTCATAAACTAAAAGGATTTTACATTTCAGGCGTTTTACCGAAGTGCCCTCAGATCATTTCTGTGTTTCGGTCCTTGCATGAACACCTTTCCGATAAAAAGCAAACAACCTTGTTGACTTTTTCCTTTTTCCCTCATTCATGGCTACCTCTCTTCTTGGTTTACATTAATCAGATAATATAATACGCATATTGTGGCTTTTAAAGAACTGTTGTTTTCTTCTTTAGACATCGAGAAGAGGAATTGGTGCTCAATGACTCGTAGAATGTTTGTCTTTTTTTTCTCCACCTAATTACATCGGAATTACATGTAAAACAGAAGAATGGACGATGATTTCGACATCTTATCGGTCCAGCATTCGTATATTACGGTTTCTCCAGTACTGATCTAACAAGCCCGTTGAGTAAACGACCGCCATGCCATGCAATCTCACGTAGTTACTGGTGCACCGAGAAATTCCACGGAACTTCTTTGTTAGTGTTCTCTCTTTAGCTTATATATTAAAGAGAGAGAATCTACAATCTAAAGAGAGAACACTGAATTTAGATTGATTGTAGTTTAAATGTTCCACAGGCTGTCCGAACAGGTCCATAGATCATACTATTTCCCTTGACATCAATCAAAATGCTCGTAGTGCCGTGATCTGGCCCTTGGTATTAGGAGAACTTAGTATCGAAACGCATTGCATATAGGTCGTGTGAACTGATATTGAAACAGTAATGTCATTTACAATAGAAATAATCATATAACTCATAAATTACAAAAACTATTCACTAAGATAAGAGATGATTATCACTGGAATAACTAAATGCAGACGTCCGGTGTTGACTAGGGGAGTGGTCATCACACATCGGAGCCGAAGGACGGCAGCGCTGAGTGAGAACTCATGTGGAGCTTGAGCTTGTACCGGCTGTCGTAGAGCTTTTGGCAGACGAAGCACTTGTAGGTCCTGGGGGAACTGTTCGGACGAGGCCTTTTCCTAGTCGCCGCCTGGGGTCGAGGGGCCGTCTCAGGCGTAGCCAGGGGTCGAGGGACAGGCAGTGGGGCGCCCAAGAAAGGGGCAGGGGACGTGGACACGACGTACACGAGGAGGGACGAAGGGGACGCGTCCAAGGACGCCCTTCCCGACACAATGGCGGGGATGAGGTACAGCGGGCCGGGCAGGGACGAGAGGTCGCAGTCCACGTCGCTGGCCTCCGTCACAGGAATCTCGACTGCTGGGTCCTGCGCCGTCGGGGTCTCTGCATGAGAGGGAGGCGGCGAGGACAATATCTGCTGCGTCGGAGGCGGACTCAGCATTTCTGACTCGAAATCCAGAAAACCCTTCGTAGGAGTAGCTTCTTGCCCTTCAGGAGAGGGAGACCGGAGCCACGTGGCGGAGTCGTAACGGCGCCCGACCAAACACCTCCTCTTCGCGGGTGGGGTTGCATCGGGCGCCTCCAGCCAAGGGGTGTCGAGCATCGCCAAGTCGGACTCGAAGTCCCCAAGGCCCAAGTCCTGCACGAAAGCGTCCAGCATCGTTGAGAGCATCAAAGAGGAGGAGATTGTGGTGACGTCCTCCTGTGACGCTATTCAAAAAGGCCAAAAGACCTGATCCGGGGCAACTCCCGCAACTCCCGTACGATAGTTCCCGAGTCAGGAATGCGGTGCTCCGAGCGCTCTTTCAGAACTCCAACTGAGATTGCCTTGTCAAAACAGTCAGAGAAAGTATGCAAGTTGCTTATGTAATTTCCATATATATATATATATACACACATACACACACAAACACACTACACACACACACACACACACACAATATATATATATATATATATATATATATATATATATATATGTATATATATATATACATATACATATATATGGGTATATATATATCATATATCTACATATATATATATATATATATATATATATATATATATATATATATATATATATATATCGCTATTTCTTTCTCCCTCTCTCTCTATATATATACATATATGTAAAAATCGAAAAGTTATTTGATAAGGACTCCAGATTCTTGAAATATGCAGTAAATGAGATTATTAATTTAACAATTTAAGTCGTTCCACAATAGTTATACAGAATCTTGGATTGCGTGAAAAGCAGAAACGAAATTTGGTGGATTATTTCAACATCTGACGGGTCCAGCAACCATCGCTCACCCGAATATTTCACCAAAGTTGTTTTCCCATTCCCCCAAATACTTATATGATAAGTGCGTTGGCTAAGTATCTCGTCATGTAATCTACAACAGAAACTCAATTTATATCTCACGTGGTTGCTGCTGCTCAGACTTTGTTGAAGTTTGAGTTTAGCCTATGTTGTGTCTGCAGGTCAGTGTACAAGGTAAAAAGTCACATCCCGCACGGCTGTGGATTATATCCTGTAATTTTACAGCCATATCTGACTCTCCTTTACAGAAGGCGTATATCAGGAGAAACGAGCAGCTTCCTAACCATCAATAAAAGACTATTCAAATCCTATCCAAATTCTCTGTCATATATCGAAGTCAGGACTCATGCTCGAGCGAGTGGCAGCAGGCGAGAATCATCTTAATGAGCCTCAGATTTGGACAACTTCCCGTGAAGCTGATCTGCCATCGCCGGGATGTCCTGGCATCGTAGATTGCAAAATAATTGGAGTGGTTGTGATGCTATTAGGCCCTTATATTATACTATAGTATTTCGACGACTAAACTATAATTTTACCGCACCTATTAACTTCCCTGGTCAATCCAAAAGGTACACGCACTTCTAGTGGAAGTTATAGCGTGCGTGTTGTCTTATATTTCCATTGTTTTATGTTATGCATTCTGTGAATTGTTAAATTATGAAGTTTAAGCATATATATATATATATATATATATATATATATATATATATATATATATATATATATAATATATATATATATATATATATATATATATTTATATGTATATATATACATATACATATATATGGGTATATATATCATATATTTACATATATACACACATATATATACATATATATATCTATCTATTTATCTCTATCGCTATCTCTCTCTATATATATACATATATGTAAAAATCGAAAAGTTATTTGATAAGGACTCCAGATTCTTGAAATATGCAGTAAATGAGATTATTAATTTAACAATTTAAGTCGTTCCACAATAGTTATACAGAATCTTGGATTGCGTGAAAAGCAGAAACGAAATTTGGTGGATTATTTCAACATCTGACGGGTCCAGCAACCATCGCTCACCCGAATATTTCACCAAAGTTGTTTTCCCATTCCCCCAAATACTTATATGATAAGTGCGTTGGCTAAGTATCTCGTCATGTAATCTACAACAGAAACTCAATTTATATCTCACGTGGTTGCTGCTGCTCAGACTTTGTTGAAGTTTGAGTTTAGCCTATGTTGTGTCTGCAGGTCAGTGTACAAGGTAAAAAGTCACATCCCGCACGGCTGTGGATTATATCCTGTAATTTTACAGCCATATCTGACTCTCCTTTACAGAAGGCGTATATCAGGAGAAACGAGCAGCTTCCTAACCATCAATAAAAGACTATTCAAATCCTATCCAAATTCTCTGTCATATATCGAAGTCAGGACTCATGCTCGAGCGAGTGGCAGCCAGGCCGAGAATCATCTTAATTGAGCCTCAGATTTGGACAACTTCCCGTGAAGCTGATCTGCCATCGCCGGGATGTCCTGGCATCGTAGATTGCAAAATAATTGGAGTGGTTGTGATGCAATTAGGAAAATGTACCTTTATCTGAATTTCTGCCGAAACTCCCCAACAAGGTCAAACGAACAAATAAAAGTATCACTAATATATATTCCACCGAGGACTATATACATGCTAATGAAGACACAAATGAAATTATAGAATGCTTGCGAAAACAAAGTAAAAGAATTTCCCACGTTAATATCTGTAATAGCGTGCAATTAAGCCATATTTTTTATATACATAATGCCCCCTCTCTCTTGCATCACGCGTGAGAACAGTTTGAAATTCCCGCGCTTTTAGTCTCCACATTCGCGAAAATCCTCTTATTCTCCTTTCTCTTTATTTATCCAGATTGCATTCTACGGTTACTTGCCCCCTCTTGCGAAGAAGTCGATATAAGAATTTGTGATTATTTGCTCTGCCTGTGAGTGTTTCTTATTGGGAAAAAATCTCACCCGGAGGAACAGTGAAATAACGATAAAAAGAGAAATAAATGAATGATTGCACTCGAAATACGATAATAGTAATAAAACAATGATGATTATAATAATACAGATAATGATTATAACAATACAGATAATGATTATAACAATACAGATAATGATTATAACAATACAGATAATGATTATAACAATACAGATAATTATTATAATAAAACAATAATGATTATAATAATACAGATCATGATTATAATAAAATAGATAATGATTATAAATTTAATCAGGACGCGGGATACGAGGTGCTGAAAATCGCTTCTTGCTCTGCCTGCGAAAGCTTTCTCGGCAAAGAGCTAGCGATATAAGGCCCTTATATCGTAATAATAATAATAATAATAATAATAATAATAATAATAATAATATGTCGCTTCTTGCATTACCTGCAGACGCTTTCTTGATAAAAAAAAACTATGGTCTTGTTGACTCACCCTTTTTATTTAAACATCCATGGATACTTTCTGCTTAAAGCGCGTTAAGTCTTAAGCGCGACTTGACTTAATGCAATAATACCCATATTGTATTACAGGTCTGTAATGAGATTTCTACTTTCAACCTCGAGAAGCACAGCACCTTCATGAAGCGAAAAGTTATTTGATAATGACTCCATTTTCGTGAAATATGCTGTAAATGAGATCATTATTTCAGCAAGTCCTTCCTCCTAGTTATTGCAGAATCCTGGAGTTGCGGGAAAAGCAGAAATGAAATCTGATGGAATATTTCGACATCTGACAGGTCCAACAACTATCGCTCACCCGTACATTTCATCAAGGTTGTTTTCCCGTTCTTCCATCACTGATATAATAAGCGACCACCTCGCCATGTAATCTGCAGCAGAAGCTCGATTAATATCTCACGAGGCTGCTGTTGCTGAGCCACCGAGAAATCACACATAACTTCTTTGTTGAAGTTAGAGAAGTTTTGCCTCGGTCGTATGTGAAGGCCAGCGCACGAGGCCAAGAACCACGTCCACACAAGGGAGAGGCAGTGGCACTCTCGACGGCCGTCCTATATGACTTGGCTCTGGATTGTATCTCGCAGTTCCTTAACCATTTCGGAATCTTCTTTGCAGTTGCAGAGAGAATTTATCGGGATAATCAAGCGGCTTCCTGACCTTGAGTAAGAGGCTATCCAAATCTTTGGAATTTCTTTGCCATATCCCGAACGAGGTAGGGACTCACTCTTGTATGACTTGGCTCTAGATTGTATCTCACAATTCCTTAACCATAGTGTATATCGGGAGAACCAAGCAGCTTCCTAACCTTAATTGACCCAATCGGCAGGGATGACAAGAATACAGTGCCATGTTCACTGTAATGTAAGTTTATTTATTGTATTTACACATAGATGGCTCTACGAATGCTTAGTCACCAAGGAGTCGGTTATTAGTCCTACTGTCTCACATGTTTATCCTTTTCCTTGACTTTTGAAAGTCTTTTGTATTATTTCATTGTTTTAAATGTTGCCAAGATTTTAATAACAATTTAATAATCATAACATCAATAACAATAATAACAGTATTAAAAAGAAAAGCATCTTCCCGCCAATTCAAGGAATGGGGAATTCAGGATCGGTCTAGTGCCTACTGATAGACTCTTTGCCGGCTGAGCACATGTGAGCCATCTGTATGTAACAAAATTCACAAAACTAAAGGGGACAGAGCATACATCCGCGGTGGTTGGGTGAAGAATCTACCAAAATCCGAACTCCTCTGACATACCACAGTCGAGCGAGTGCCAGTCAGGCCGACAATCAAAGTCGGACAACTTCCCGTGAAGCTCCTTATCTGCCATTGGCGGGACGTCCTAGCAGTGAGCAATGCTTTTTTTCGCTCTCGTCGTAGATTGCAAAATAACTGGAGAGGTTGCGATGCTATTAGTCCATATGTTCTACTATATTTACTCTATGACTATGATATATTTTTCCCGACAGCTGGTAAAAGCTCAAGCTCCGCATGAGTTCCCGTTCGGGGCTGTCGCCCTTCGGTTCGCGCCTTGTGTCCGGCCATCCAGTCGCGACCGAATATTTCGTGATTAGTTTGAATGCTTAATCCTAAATGTACACACATTTCCTGTGGAAGTTACCAGTGTGCGTCTTACATTTCTACTGTTTTATGTTATAGTATTCTGTGAATTATGAAGGGATGCATTAATCCGAATTCATGCTAATGAACCTTCATATCATAAAATAATAGTAATAATATGAAACTAAATTTGCAAGCAGCACTCCAACAACTTCAATCATCAAACGAACAACTAAAAGCATCACTAATATTTGGTGTTGCCAGAGCCAACAAGCTCATTTGCAGAGCGATGGATTCCACCGCAGATTATTTAGGAGGTAATGGGAATCCGAATGAAGTGATAGACGTTTGCGAAATAATGATAAAAAAAAATATGTGTTTCACAATGTACTATTTGTAATCGCTTTGCATCCTGTCCAAGAACAGTTTAAAATTTCCCTTTTTTTGGTCTCTTCTTCGCGCAAATACTTCTATTCTTCCTCTTTATCGTAATTGCTTTTCCAGGTTTGTTCTTTCCTTCTTGGAAAATGTACCGATTTTTTAAATCAAGAAAACACTAAATTATCGACTCATTTTGCGAAAAGAAGTCGTCTGTTATAAGAATGTGTGATTTTTTTGTGTGTGTGTGCGTCTGTTTCTTACTGAAAAAAATGAGGTAAAGTTCGCGCCTTGAATTCAAAATCTACTTATGTCCTTCTTACATTTCATCCTAAAAATTAGGTGACTACTGCTAAAAAGGATAAATATAGCGCGGATGATAATAATGCTAACAATAATGATAATGATGACAATAATGATAAGAATGATAACAATAATGGTAATGATGACAATAATGATAATAATGATAACAATAATGATAATAATGATAACAATGATGATAATAATGATAACAATGATGATAAAAATTATAATAATGATGATAATGAGCACAGCATAATAATAATAATGATAACAACCACAAAATGATAATAACAATATAATAATAACAATAATAATAATAATAATGATGATAATTATCATTATTAGTATCAATGATAATAATGATAACAATAATAATAATGATAATAAATGATAACAAATGATAGTAATGATAGTATTAATGAGGATAATGATAATATTAATGGTAATAATAAAAACAATCATGATAACTATAATGATACTAATGGCAATAATAATGATAATGATAACAATAATGATAATGATAATGATAACAATAATGATGATAATGATAACAATAATGATAATGATGATAACAATAATGATAATGCTGATGGCAATAATGATATGGATGGTATTAATGATATTGATGATAATAATGATAACAGTAATGATATTGATGATAAGGATGATAACAGCAATGATAATAATGATAATGATAATAATCATGGTAACAATAATAATAATAACAATAATGATAATAATCATGATAACAATATTGATAATAATGATAACAATGATGATAATAATGATAATGATAACAATATGATATTGATGGTAATGATAACAATAATGATATTGATGATAATGATAACAATGATATTGATGATAATCATAATAATAATCATAATCATAATCATAATCATAATCATAATCATAATCATAATCATAATAATAATAATAATAATAATAATGATAATAATAATTATAATAATAATTATAATAATAATTGTAATAATTATTATAATTATAATTATAATTATAATTATAATTATAATTATAATTATAATTATAATTATAATCATAATCATCATCATCATCATCATCATCATCATCATCATCATCATCATCATAATCATAATCATAATCATAATCATAATCATAATAATCATAATAATTGTTGACTTGTATTTTTCTAAGGACAAAGGGCAGCGGAACTCTCGACGGCCGCACCATACAACTTGGATCTGATTATATTTCGCAACTTCTCAATTACTTCTGAAATTTCTTCTGCAGTTGCAGAAGGAGTATATCGGGAGAATCGCCGTTGATTTAGAGACTCACAAAATCCTCTAGAATTTCTCTGAAATATTTCGAGCGAGGTCAGGGCTCACGCTCGAGCGAGAGGCAGCCAAGCCGAGAATGTCCTTAACTGAGTCTCGAATTCGGACAAGTCCCCGTGAAGCTCCTGATCAAATAGGAGCTGTCTGGGGTCGAGGTGCCACAGCACACGTATCCAGGGGTCGCGGGGGGGGGGGGGGGGCGCTGACAATAAACAGTGCTTTCTCGCTCTCGGTTCGGAGTGTGAATAATGTTTTCGTCCGTTGTCCATATAATTTACGATAATGCTTGGCCTTTCCTAGAATACAAGGAATGCTCACATCCCGCTGCTTATGATTAGGACCTATTGGAATCGGCATATATTCCTTGTGGATCATGTAAGTTACTTCCTTATACTACATAAGGAGATTTTCTGCCTCATAAATACATAACATTGTTGCCTAACATCCTCACAATGATGTTACTTTATTAATTAAGTCGCTACTTGTATTTTTTGCCGGATAAGCAATAGTCCATGGATAGTTCACCACTAGGAATTCAAGATAAAAGTATTTTTTGATCAAACTTTTTATCAAATATTGCTTCATAAATTACAGGCGATCCATATTATAAGATACGAACATTTTCACTGGAAAAGTGTATTTCATCATGCAAACCAGACGCAGGACACGCCAAGCCTTGACTGGGGGAGCGGACATGAGACGCTCACACGTCGGTGTCGAAGTTCGGAAGCGCTGAGTGAGAATTCATGTGGAGCTTGAGCTTGTACCAGCTGTCGTAGAGCTTTTGGCAGACGAAGCACTTGTAGGTCCTCGGGGAGCTATTCGGACGAGGCCTTTTCCTAGTCGCCGCCTGGGGTCGAGGGGACGTCTCAGGCGTAGCCAGGGGTCGAGGGACAGGCAGTGGGGCGCCCAAGAAAGGGGCAGGGGACGTGGACACGACGTACACGAGGAGGGACGAAGGGGACGCGTCCAAGGACGCCCTTCCCGACACAATGGCGGGGATGAGGTACAGCGGGCCGGGCAGGGACGAGAGGTCGCAGTCCACGTCGCTGGCCTCCGTCACAGGAATTTCGACGGGAGGATGCGCCGTCGGGGCCTCAACATGAAATGGAGGCAGTGAGTGTTGCTTCAGAGATGGCCACGTCATGTTAGATTCACTAGGCAACGGCAAATCACCACCAGGCGCAGCCGGAGACAAACTCAGCATTTTTGACTCGAAATCCAGAAACTCCTTCGTAGGAGTAGCTTCTTGCTCCTCAGGAGTGGGAGACCGGAGCCACGTGGTGGAGTCGTAACGGCGCCCGACCAAGCATCTCCTCTTCGCAGGCGGAGTTGCATCTGGCGCCTCCAACCAAGGGGCGTCGAGCATCGCTAAGTCCCCGAGACCCAAGTCCTGCACGAGATCGTCCAGCATCGTTGAGAGTGTCTAAAAGGAGGGGATTGTGACGCCGCTGTCCATCGAAGCTGTTCATAAGGGCCAAAAGACCTGACCCCGGGCTTCTCCCGCAGGACCTCGGGGAGGGGAAGGAACCAACGAGTTCCCTCTCCGCGGTTTCTGAGTCAGGAATGCGGTGCTCCTCGCGCTCTGCTGGAAAAAGATGCAGAAAATATGCTTCTTTTTTAATTAAACATTACAATGATAAAGAGACATAATAATATCTAATATGATACAAAAATGCACCCACTCACAGATATGTGTCATTAAATATTTAAATAAGAAAATGTCAAACAGTTTTCTGTATATATATATATATATATATATATATATATATATATATACTAATATAACATATATATATAACATAATAAGTATCTTATACATTATACATATATTACTTATAATATATACATATATGTACTTATACATATATACATATATAGCTTATACATATATCATATAGTATTATACATATATACTTATACATATATACATATATTTCTTATACATATACATATATATACATATAGTACTTACATATACATATATACTTATACATATACATACTTTACTACACTTACATATACATATATGTACTTAACTTATACATAATATATACATATACGTACTTATACATATATACTATACGTACTTATACATATATACATATACGTATCATATCATATACGTACTATACATATATACGTACTTATACATATATACATATACGTACTTATACATATATACATATACGTACTTATACATATATACATATACGTACTTATACATATAATACATATTACTACTTATACATATATACATATACGTACTTATACATATATACATATACGTACTTATACATATATACATATACGTACTTATACATTATACATATACTACTTATACATTATACATATACGTACTTATACATATATACATATACGTACTTATACATATATAACACTTACTAAGTACATTGATTAACATATATACATATACGTACTTATACATATATACATATACGTACTTATACATATATACATATACGTACTTATACATATATACATATACGTACTTATACAGGACTGCACAAATTACACCACGTCCTATTTGAAGATATGGCCGCACATAAGGGGTCTACACGAATCCCAGTGTGAAGTCGGGTGGCTTCTGCAATTGCATTTCTTCCGACACAAATATTGTTGCATGAGCTGTCTCTCCCCCGGAAGGAAAAATCGAAGGGCACCGAAAGCCGCTAAGGACGCCCCCATCAGGAGAGGCCAAACGGCGACTGTGAAGTGAGCTGAGGTGACGAGTGGGATCTGAATTATGGCGTCGTCTGATGAACGAAAGTACATATTTCTATGGTGTGGAATAGGAAGGAACCAACGCAAAAGAATAAGTTTTATAATCCATGTGTAAAAGCCTATATGAATGTTTTTTTATCTACTGGTGCGAATAACAAAGAATTACTTAGAAATAGTCTTATGGGAAAGGAGGAGGTTGACGACTCTCGATGACTTAGGCAAGTACAGTGATGACGACGGCTGTGAAGTGACGAGTTGGACCTGACTTATGGTATTGTCTGATGGACAAAATTGCACATCTTTCTCTATGAGGAATTGGGGGAAACCAACGTATCCACTTTACCGTAGAACAAGGGACGTTTGGATTATTGATTTGAAACTTGATTCCACTCTAGATGCACAAAGACATTTTCATTATTGCTATTCAGATTTTTGCACTATCTTCATGAATGAAAAGCGAAGTAATATAAGATATTTCTGATAAAATAAAATCATTTGTAGGAACAAAAATACTGAACGTCTCGGGTGAAAATAAAGCATATTTTATTATTAATATGCAAAAGTTTGCATGAATTTTTTATTTACTGATACGAATAACGAAGAATTAATTGAATGACATACATATTTTTACAGTGTTTCATGTCAGCGATTATCACTGTTTTATTAATTCTTTATATCATCGTTACTTTTAGAATTACTCTTAGTAGTATCATCATACTCCTCATATTTCTCATGCATCGTATACTGATAGAAAGCAGTAAGAAATTAGAGAAAAAACAAGGCGAGAAAGATTGGAAAAGGGATAGAACAAGAGAATAATGATATGAGGAAGAAGAAAGAAAAATGAGGCAACAACAATTAAGCAAATTTAGTTTAACAAATATGACTGAAGGATATGAAGGAAAATGAACGAAGACGAGAAAATTGGGTGAAACAAAATCAAACATAAATCAAACTAACATTATCAAGATATATGCATATACACTTACGTACATGCATAAATATGTGTATGTTTATGTATGTGTACTTACATGCATATATATATATATATATATATATATATATATATATATATATATATATATATATATATATATATATATATATACATATATATATATATATGATATATAATATATATATATATATATATATATATATATATATATATATATATGATATATACTATATATATATATACTATATATAAGGAAGAAAAAACATCTTTTTATAAATTAACATTCAGAACAATAATAGAAGCCGTGAATTCACTGTATATATGCAAATGAAATTACCATACGCGATCAACGCTTGGGTAGCTGTCAGGCAAGATATAATGGATGATAACAATATGTTAAAAGGTGAGGATGATAGTGAGGGTGATAATGATGATAACAATGAGGTTAAAGGTAATCCCACTAACAAGAACATTAACAAAGCGTACATATAAATGAAATATGGGCACACACACACCTGTGTACTTGTCTGCACGTTTACATAGACAAACACGCACTCATATATATATATATATAATATATATATATATATATATATATATATATATATATATATATATATATATTATATATATATATATATATATATATATGTATATATATATATATATATAATATATATATATATATATATATATATATATATATATATATATATATATATATATATATATATATATATATATTTGAGTGTGTGTGTTTGTGTCTGTGTGCACATATGTGTGTAAAGGAAACTAACAAGAACACTAATAGTACGCACACACATGTAAATATTGACAAACGCATACATTTGTGTGTGTGTGTGTGGCATACAAAACACGCAACAAGTACGTGGCGAGTGGACCCAGAAAAAAGGCATGAGATCCGGACGGTCCCACGCTAACGAGAGTGTACCAAGAACCTTGCATTATAGATAGAGACACCAAGACAAGGGTACCAAGTTTATTATGATTTATTGCAGTTCATTATATATCGATGTACATGCGATATGGAAAATCACTGAGCAATTAAACATAGCGCGCGATATGTTAATGTCACGATATATGAAAAAAAAAAAAGAAAATGGGCAAAACTACGTGGTAAAAATAGGAGTGTGCTTCATAATAATCATTACTAGACATGTAAAAAAGAACGCTATCATGAGAAAATGAATTATTAATGAATAGACCAGTTCATTTAATTATTCTGTATGGAGGCAGGTCGCTGCGTGTAACCATTTACAGGGTTCTTGATAAGTTCTTGTTAAAAATATCTGCATCCGAGGAACCCAGAGAAAAACATTCATATATGAGAGAATAGATATATGAGAGAATAGCGAATAGTGATATTTTACACTTCAAATATGATATCTCAAGATAAGATACTCAGGAAGATAAAGAAATATCCAGACGAAATAATTATCTGAAAGAATTAGATCAC
>NC_051424.1:21369505-21381998 GCF_015228065.2 Penaeus monodon
TGATTCTGCAAAGACACATTGTACCAAAGGAGTCAAGTCGGGCCTTCAGAGCACTGTTCAGTGTTCAGGTCTCACGCCCGTAGAGTAAGACCGGGATCACCAGCGCTCTGAAGAGCCTGATTTTAGTCCTCTTGGTCAAATAGCGACAGCGCCAAATACCCCTTTTGAATGAGTTCATAACCCCATAGGCCAGACCGAGTCACCGGTTAGAACCTCCGTCGCTCTGCACTACACTACCAGGATAAGTGACGGAGACCCAGTAGGCTCCAGAGACTCTCCCGGTGCACTGAGTCGAAAGCCTCTTGAGATCAACATCCTCCAGTCAGGAGGAATGGTACCAGTCTCCCAAGCGGCAGATAGGACTGCATGCAAGCCACAGATCATGGCTTGCATGCAGATCAATTTAACAATTCCACAGCAATCCCACAGACACCAGCAGCCTTTCCACTCTTCAGCCTAGAGACCGGCTTTCTCGCCTCTTCGGTGAAAGGTAGTGCCTCACTGATTGGTGGATTGGCCACTAGTATTGTGTGCCAGCCAAGGGGGTTGTAAAGTTGGGAGATCTACCCTATACAGTCGCTCAAAGTACTCAGCCCAACGGGCCCTACACTCACCCGACTGCGACACAACGCGACCATCCTCTGCCCTCACCGAGCCCAACTGAGAGATGGACTTCGATCGGAGTTCCCTCAGGGCTCGAAGGTCATTTTGGGCAAAATGACCTTCCAACTCCTCCACGATGCCCCTAACGTACCTTTCTTGGTCCATTCTCAAAGAGGCCCCAGCAGAGCGAGACAGCTCCCCGTGCAAGACCTGGTTCCCATCCAGTCTGGCAGCACGACTCATCTCTATAGTGTTCAGCGTCTCGTCCAAGACTACACGCCTCCTTCGTCAAGGTCGGACCCCAAGGCACTCCTCAGCAGCCGACAGGGTTTCTCGCTTAAAGGTATAAAGTTCAGCAGGGCCCTGTAGAGTGCCAAGCATTTCAAACCGATTTGAGACTGCCACTGCATACTCCTGAGCCACCTCCTCACTCTTGAGCCTCTCGAGATGAAACACCTGCTGATGAGATCTCGGGATGCGTCTAGATCTGAGGCGGAGCCTTAGTGTTGCAACAACAAGTCTGCGGTCGGTAGCAAAGAACTCAGCACTCCTAAAAAATCTTGAATTCTGAAGGATCCTTTAGCGAGTATCCACAAGAATATGGTCGATCTCTTTAGCTACAACGCCAGTATTGGAGTACCAAGTCCAGCGGTGTAAATCTCGTCTTTGGGAGGGCTTTCAGGACCTCTTGGTCCCAAGGTTTTTGCATGGTGGTTAAGAGAGCGATTTGACTCCTCCATAGCAATTCGACCTTGGCTCTTGCGTGGTACCCTGGCTGTGTTGCGCACACCTTTCCTTGACGCCGCGACTCTAATCGCTTGCGATTAGCTTCGTGCCCTGTAATTCTTTCCTTTACGCATTTTTCCGGCATTAGGATAACTCGCTTCGCATTGAAGGTGAACTGGACCCCATCTTCGAGCTCGTGCTCGGACGTGGGCAGACCTTTACCTCCCGCAGGGGAGGGTGTGTCTGGGGGGCCTTAGCGTGCCTGCCTTAAGGTGTGAAGCGAGTTGCCACTCTTTGTGTTAGGGACTGGTCTGGCAGACCATCTCATGACTGCCACTGAGAATTTTTCGAATAGGAATTAATAGGCAGGTAGGAGCCCCACCCTTTCGACGCCTTCAAGCCACCCTTACCTCGTTCTGTCATTATTAGCTTCTGCTAAATACGGAACCTTGTCCTTCACGTCACCCACGCTATGGCATGACCATGGGCCATGTCATCAAATTAGCATACACTGGAGAGTCCATCTCTTGCGAGGCGGCTCTCCAGAAGATCTTCACCCTCACTGAGGTGGCAGTCACCCACCTCTTTAAAACCCACAATGGCTTCAAAGTGACAGTAGCCAAACCTGAACAACTGACCCCATTTCTCTCGACCGAAGGCCAAAGAAAACTAAAAGATCACGGTTTCACTCCTGTTCCCTCACCCGAAACGAAGGCAAAATGCACGATCGTGGCCAGAAAGATCGACAGGACGATCCTCCCACGATCGTGTGAGTCCATCAGCCAGGAAGTATCCGCCAAGAACGATGTCACTGTCCTTGACGTTTATAAACCTCCCGAGTCACGAATCGTCAAGATTCGTGTCTCTGCCCCAGAGGAAGCCCAGAAACTTCTGTCTCGGGGGATCATGATGTTTAATACATCGGTCCCAACATACAATATAGAACTAGAGTGCTTCATTCCTATCGAACAATGCTTAAAATGCTACCGCTACGACCACAACAAACACACATGCACACACCCACAGAGATGCTCTCGTTGCGGTGGCGAAGGTCACTTCTTCGCCAAATGCAAGGAGACCATCAAATGCTGCAACTGCGAGGGGTCGCACGTTGCAGTTAGCGGATCCTGCCCCATACGTAAGGAAACACTAAAAGCAAAACGAGCTCAGATTAGGGAAAACAAAAACACTGCTCCCTCATACGCCACAACAGCCGCCACACAACCTTCTCAGACCAGCACACCCAGACGACCTGTATCTACCTCCAGGACAACTCTGCCTCCACCTCCCCAATTCAACAACACTTTTACACCTAACACAAACCCAAAAATACAAGCCATCTTACACGTATCTCTCATCGCTGCAAAATACAACGCAAAGAAATTCGCAAACATTGTCCCAATCATGTTACAGAAAAACGGATTCCCCAGCATTGTTGTCCCAGAGGAGATCTTCGAAGACGACAACCTATACATTCCTGAATACGCCACAACACCACAGACCACAGCAACTGAGGAGACAAACACTGAACCACAGCCTCATTGCTCCACACACAGACACCTCGTTTTGCAACCAGCACCACAACGAAAACCCAAAGAAACAGTACAAGCACTTAACTCCACAATAAACACCGAGCACAAACGCAAACAAACCTCACCACCTAACAAACACGCCAAAAGAGACAAAAAGGATCCCCCAGTCCCGCAGCCTCGTCTTCATCGTATGGATGACACCGTCCTTGACGACGAGAGTAGCGGCTCCGAGTACGACGTCGAAGTCGTTCCCGAAGCCAGGGTAGAGCCCCCTCTCCCCTTGGAGGGAGCCGTTGCCGTGCTCCCTTCTAGGGGGCGCTTGGGGCAGCGCGGAAGTATTGGGAATTGGTCCGCCGATTCCCAGGACTTCCGCCCTGCGTCCTGCTCGCAGGACTCTCTCCCTGACCTTGGGGAACCACTGATCGAGGCTCGATCACGGAACCGCTACCGGGATCAGGTAACGCCACGCAAGGTAAACCCAGGTAAAATGGGTCTACCCTGAGTGGCATGCTAACGATCGTTCAAGCAAATGTAAGGTCATTTTTTTCGATCCGTAATATTTTCTACGACTTTATAGAACAAGAACGCCCGGATGTGATCCTACTGAACTCTATATCCATCACCAATGGCTATAGAATTCGGCACCATGGCTACACATCCAGGCAATCAGGGGATGGATTGCAAATGGGTTCCTGTATCCTCATAAAATCCACCATCATGCATGAGTTTCTCACCCCCCCATTCATCCACCCTGACTTCATGGCAGTCAGGATATTCACCCCACAGGGCCCCATTATCCTTTCCACTGCCTATATAAAACCAAGAACTAATTTACCTCTTGCAGATTTCAACAAATTATTTAACTACACAAACCTCCCAGTCTTCTTTGCCGGAGATATCAACGCTACCCACACGACACTACACCACAGCACTACCAATGCTCATGGTAGGCAACTCTTTTCTATCTTTGAAACAAAAAGACTTCACTACATAGGACCCGACTTCTACACCTCATACGCAAATAGAGGAAAGGGCCGCCCTGATCTCGTTTTCGGGAACAGGGCAGCACTTGCCTATCACACACACCTACAACCCGGTCCGAACGTTGGTTCAGACCACATACCCATCATAATAAAGATTTCCACATCACCGATACTAAACAAAGAAAGACGATCTTTCCGGTATAAACAAGCAGACTGGGAGTCGTTTAAATCTAAATTAAATGATCATAATTTTGAATTTAACCTTGAAGGGCTTGATTCCCAAACAATAGATGGGCATTGGAATTACATCTTCGCCTGCATCGCATCAACTATGCTGAGCACCATCCCCAGGTCTTAGTATAAAACACGCATATCATTTCAGCCATCTGAAAGGACAAAACGTCTCCTGACCTGTTTCCGAAGTCGTTTCACTCAAAATTTAAACAGGTTAAACCAAGTTCGATGGGACTTATCTATACTAAGAAGACACGTCATCGATAGTCTTGATAACGACCGACAAAAATATTGGATAGATTTAGTTAAAAAAGTAGAATGCAACAGAGTTCGCAATCCACGGGGATTTTGGCAAAGAATTAGACAACTTAAAGGTAGTAACTTCCCCCCCTTCACCCACCTCATGCACAATAACGTAAAGGTTTCAGATCCCGTGGATGTCATCAAAATTTTTGAAGAACACTGGGCCCAAGTTTTCTACCCTTACCCTCCTCACTCACAGAATTCAAGAAATTGATACCTGGAGTTAAGAGAACAGGGTAGAAACTAACCCAGAGCCAATTATCCGACTGGATAGGCTGGACGACACCTGCGAACTCATAGCCCCCATCTCGTGTGAGGAAGTAAAAGAAAGAATAAAGAGGTTTCCTCGTAAGGCTCCAGGCTCCTCACAGATCGGACGCGACGCTCTTATTCACCTTCCTGACAACCTTATACAAGCTTTGACTCACCTCTACAACGCCTCTCTCGCTTCCGGCTATTTTCCCTCTCCCTTTAAGACTGCTCTAGTGGCCCTCATTCCTAAGCCACAAAAAGACCTGACTGACCCTAAGAGTTACCGCCCTATTAGTCTACTCGAGACCTTAGGTAAAATTTTCGAAAAAATCATAAACACTCGACTAAGGTGGTATCTCGAAGACCATAACCTTCTCTCCCACAAACAATTCGGCTTTCGCTCGCATCGCTCGACGCAGGACGCACTCAACATCATCACGAATTACATAAACAACAACAAAGACCGACGACTAAAGACTGTTCTTGTCACAAAAGATGTTGAGCGAGCCTTCGACACGGTCTGGCATGCTGGCCTGAAGTACAAGCTGTGCACAAAATTTAATTTTCCTCCTTTAATTCAGAAACTACTCTGCAGTTTTCTTGATAACCGCAGGCTTAAATTAAAATTTCTTAACAAAGTTTCAGGCACCATTTCAATGCACGCTGGAGTACCTCAGGGCAGCATACTCAGCCCAACACTTTATACACTATACACAAACGACCTTCCAGACCCCACACACACAGACTCACTCACTATCCTCTATGCCGATGACTGTACGCACCTAGCTCGACACGATGCGCTTTCAGGTGTCGTTCAGCGCATTAACGACGAACTCGACACCGTCTCGAGATGGGAGCATAAATGGCGTATCAAGACTAACGCGACAAAAACAAACGTTCTCTTTATAAGACCAAAAAAACGTCCTCCTTACGACAACATCTACCTCAACACCTTCGACAGACTACAAGCACCTCTCCAAATCAGACCCTGTTGTACCATCCTTGGTTTAACCTTTGATACCTACTTTCGTCTTCATCATATTGACTCAAAGGCCGCCTTGGCAAGAAGTACCTTACATTCGCTTTATCGATTTAAAAGTGCGGCCCCACGCACGAAGCTGCATCTATACAAAACACTAATCAAACCTCTCCTCACATACACACCACTTGCACTCACACAAACAGCACACACTAACAAGCGCAAACTCCAGCTTGTTCAGAATAAAGCACTCAGATGGATCTATATGGTAAGTTGGGATCAATTTATTAGAACATCTGAACTCCACGAGGAAGCTTCTCTGCTTCCTCTGAACATCGAGTGGCGTAGGTTGGTTTATAAACAGACCGACAAACTCCGTGCCTGGCATACTGACTGGCTGGATAGACTCGACACCATCTTTCGTTCCGGCTGGAGATCGGGATTAGGCCGTGATCTTTTTTCTTTGGCATGGGACGAAGAAGTGGATGCAGTTTTTTAGGCTCGGCCGCATCCTTCGAAGCCACCTCCTACTCCTTCATTTCACCTTTCCCCTTCCCCTATCCCTTGTTTTGTTTTGTTTTGTTTGCGTTCTCGTTCTGTTCTTTTAACGTAGTTGTGTTTTTATTCTTGTGTTGTTCTTGTGTTTTTTTTATTTCTTGTGTTTGTTTAACTTAATTTCTTGTGTTTTTTTAATCTCTAATAAATAGTTTAATCTCCCTTGTTAAGCCCTCACATCCCCGTTTTTAAATAATTTCACCTCGTCACCTGACGCTTTCGTGACTGCCATAACCTCACCCTCACTTACTCATTATCCTTCGCCATAGCGTGGACCCAACATCCTTTATCCTTCCCTCACCATCCCACTGGTTTCGGCTTCCGATACGTGACACTTGCTGCTAGTACTCGTGCCAGGACCATAAATCCTTTGTCGTAAGGATTTATGCGAGCCGAGGAAAGAAGTGTCACGGCCAGTGGTGTTAATCCAACCGTGACGTGGCCGCCAGGGCCGCGCCCTTCCGTAAGCCCTGCTGCCGACGAAGGGAAACCTTCTGCTGACACGGGCGGGAATGGCCAGCCCCTGTTTTAGCGGCCACCTCCGTGCTTCAACCCGTTTCAACAGCATAGGTTAGCCGAGGGATAGCCCTGGAGTCACGGTCGAGGAGGCCGTGCCCAGGGCACACCGCAGATGGCGCCAAAACTGTTAACTTTTGTCACCGTCAATGAGTAAAAAAGAAAAACCGCAGAGGGCAGTGGAAATGCAAATATTCTCTGAAGACAGAGATAATTTGCCTGGACTTTTACGTTAGAAATCGATATAATAAAAAGGAAGGGGGTTTCGCGGCGCAAATTGGGGCCCCTTTTACTCCGGGGAAAAGCTCAATGACCCCTTTAAATTGGCCTTTTGCTATTAAGTCACTCTTTGCTTAAATTTTTTATCGTGGGTTTTAAACCCCGTAAAAAAATAATAAAAAATAAAAGGGAGAAAAGAGATGAAGATAACAGGGGGGAGGGGGGGAAAGGGCACAGGGGGAAATCAAGGAAGAAAAGGAAGGGTTTAAAAGGGAGGGGGGGAAAAACCCCCCTTGCAGGGATAGGGTTTTCCTTTCTTTCATTTTCGGGAGTTTGGGGGAAGGGGGGTTGAGCAGTTATTTTTATTTGTTTTTGGAAGTCCCTGGCAATCGCAGGGGGTATTATTTAAAAAGGTTAAAATTCATTAAAAAAAATCCTTTTTTTTTTATTAGAAAAATATTATATTATTAATACTTTATTTATTTTTTTATTTATGTTTATTTTTTTTTTATGAATTTTTTTTAAAGATTTTTTTTTGGGTTTATTTTTTAAATTGCTAAAAAAAAGGGAACAATTTAGAAAAGATATGACCTAAACAAAAAATTTTTAAGTTTACTTAATTGGGAAATAGGAAAAAAAATTGATTTTTATATTGGGGGGGAAAAGGAGGGACTTATATATGGGAAACAGAAAAATTTTTTTTTTTTTTTTTTTTTTTTTTTTTTGGAAAAAGAAAAAGCCCAAGGGAAAAAAAAAGAAGGAGGTTTGGGAAATTTTCCAGTGGCGGGAACGAAAGATGGAAAATTACTTTAAAACAAAAAAAAAAGGGGGGATGGAGATAAAGGGGAAAAACCCTAGATGGGACGGGGGTTTAGGGGTGAAGAGGTGTAAATTGGGTGTAAAAAAAAAAAAAAAAAAATGTTGGTAATTTTGATATTGGGAAACCGAGAAACCTAAATTTAGAAAAAAAGAGGTGTTCAAATTTTAAGGGGAAACCAGAAAAAATTAAACAAATCAAAAGCAAAATAACACAAACAAGCAAAAGGGTGAGTATAATAATTTTAGAAGGCCCAAAACACTTTTTGGGGAACCCATTTGGGGGAACCTGGTGAGCGTTAAAATTTATGGATAAATTTATGTAGATTACAAAAAAAGGGGTTAAGTGGAGTTGGGGCATTTTTTTTTTTTTTTTTTTTTTTTTTTTTTTTTTTTTTTTTTTTTTTTGGGAGTTTTTTTTTTTTTTTCCCTTTTTTTCCGTAAAAACATCTCCATCCAAACTGTCCTTTGACTCCGGGGGGGCTGCCTTAGGGAAAATTGCACGAGGCATTTGCAAATGACAAGCAAGGGGTTCAAAGTCCCCCCCCCTATAAAGTTTGAAAGATTTCGGGTTCTTGGCGCCACCCCTTTTTATAGTTAGCACCCGTTTGACCCACGACCACTACCCGGGCCGGGGCGGGAAAAGTAAACGACCGTGGTACTTCGTTGCTTGCTTGAGATTTTGCAAAGTTCTGGCTTCCCCCGGGGCCTTTCATTTAGGGCCCGGGCCGCCCTTAAGTTTTTTAGGCTTTTCTCAGGGGGGGGGTTTCTGACACTCGGTTTTACCCGGGGCGGGGGAAATTGTTTACCCGGCGCTCCTGAAACCGTGGGAAAGCATCTCGCATAATCTTTTTAACCAAACGACGGCTGTGTTTGTGGGGTTTTTTGCCCTTAGGAATTGCGTTTTGCACGCAATTTCTCCAAGTAGTGTCCCCTGTGGGTTTGGCTCGCCCCCAATGCATAAAACACCTCTTTTCACTTCTAGGGTTTTTTTTTTTAATCTCCATGCAAAAGGGGTAATGGGCCAAATTCGTGCAGAATGATTTGGGTCCCTTTCTTTGGGTTTATTTGGGAGAGTGCCATTGGTTCATACCGGGGGCATTGAGTACCAGCTGGCCGAGGGGGAGTATTCGTTTCCCCTCTCTGTAAAAGCGCGGGAGGAAGGAGTTGGGGCCGCCCCCCCGTACATTTCCTCCAAATAAATTTCGGCTCGGGTGTTTTCATGGGTTTTGGGGGGCTCCCCCGGCCGTTTTGGGCCCAAATTTTGTCCCCAAACCTTTTCCCACTGACCCCCTTTTTGGCGGGGAAACCCGTTTATGAAAATTTTTCTCCCCCCCACCCAAGAAACCCTTTGTGCTTTTGGTTTGGATGGTTGTCGGGAGGTAGTTTGTCATGGGTGAGCGCTGCGGAACCCCTTTTAAAAGTCTGTGTTTAGCCCAAACGTGTCCTTTCCCTCCCGGACCTTAATCAGTGCTCCCATGATAGAAAACGGGCCTCTCCTGTACCCGAGGGGGCCGTTTTTCTGTTACCCCCCAGGGAAATTTTGTGGCATCCCTTGCTGCGAACCGGCCCCCTTGCATGTGGGTAAAGGGGGATCAAACCGAAAAAATCCGTTAATATTTTTTGGGTCCCCCGGGGGGGTTTGTTAAATAAACCCTCTGGGTTTCCTTTAGGCTAGGTTACAATACATTTTTTTTTGTTTGGGCCAGCCCCATGCCGAAAAAACTCTATCGAGGTTTTCCCCAGGGGCAGGGGCTTCGAAAACGTCAGGGTGTGGGGGTCCATCCCCTTTTGGCCCATTAGCGGTTTTTTGGAGCTGATGGGGAATTAAGAAACCCTGGCTGTTTGAACACCCAGGGTTTTCAAACAGCTCGTTATCTTTTTCTGGGTGTCTGACTTTTTTTGTGTTTAGGTTGTGTTCCGGGGACCTGGATGCCTTTTGAGAAGAATTGTGCTGCCGTTAGTCATTGTGAGGCCCAAAGGGGGGAAAGGTTTTTTCCACTAGGAGTTGAGGACCTTCGCCCACCTTGGGGCACCCAGAAGCCTTGGGGGCTTCGTTTTGGACTGTCTCCAATCGGTCCTTATATTTTTTTTTATTGCCCAAACAGGGGCAAGCGAGGGATAGTTACAATGGGCCCGCAGGGAGGGACGTAGAATGATCTTTTTAAAACGTGTCTGGCCCCTGTGGGTCCCTTCCCCCATTGCCTCATGAAAACCCTTTTTTTGCCTTTGTTCGGGCAAGCAGGTACGCCCTCCTGGCGGAAGGGAGGTCCGGGGCTATCTTCCCTAAGGGACGGTTTAATTTTTAACCCATCCAAAATCCCTTCCCCTGGATTTTTAGATTGTGCCTTTAAAATCTCTGTCTCCCGAGCCATGGGTTTGGGTTTGGGGCCCGGCCCAAGATCTTTAGTCCTGGCCTGCAACACTCCCCGGGGTAAACCAAAATCCCGGGCAAAAATGGGCTTTGTTTGGCAGTTTGGTTAAATGGAGATGATAGCCCAAGGGCGTTTTGCATAGGGAATGTCTTGCCAAACCCCCACTGGGAGGTTTTGTTGAGGTTTTAAAAGGGCATTGTTGTTAAAAAGGGCCCGGAACGGGAAACCCCCCCCTGTGGCTTTCCTTTTTTTTGTGGCATTGCTGTGGGCAGGTGAAACCTTTGGGGAAATTTTACTCTGGTGTTCTATTCCCAAAATAGTCACCTATCCAAAACCAAAAAAGCTTACCTCAATTTCCCTTTTTTGGGTCAGGCCTCCAATGGCAAGAGGGGCTTGCCAATTCGAAAGCCTTTTCCAGGGCCCCGGAAAACTGCCCCAGATTGCCCCTTTTTTTAAATTTTGCTCAAGACGTTGGGGTATGCTGGGGGGGTGGCTCATGCCCCTTTGGTGAACCCGTTTGGGGGTTTTTTCGGTGGGGCTCCCATTTTCCCCTTGGAAACGGTTCCAAAACCATCCTCTCGGCAGTCTTTCCGAAAAGCGAGGGGGAGGGGGGGGAACAAGGGAGCCCCTTCCAGCCCCTGGGGGAAGGGGGAAGTTTCCCCGGAATTTTTGATGGTTGCCCCGAAAGCAAGCTTTCCCCACCCAAATTTCCCCGGCTGGAGAGATGGGGTACGAGATCCCGGGCGTCCCCGGGGCTGAGTTGCAACTGGGGTTTTAAAGTGCATCTCTTTGTTCCCTCAGAGAAAAGATAACGTTGATTTTTGGGGTTTGGTGCCCCTTTTTCTTTTGAGCAAGTCGTCTATATAGATGTGTATAAATTTTATGTACTCCCCGGGTTTTTTTTTCGGTTTTATTTTAATTAAATAAAAAAAAGAGGACCCAATGAAAACCCCAATCTCAGGCCCCAGGAGCTTTGGGGGGGAAAGGGGAGGGGGAGGGGTTTTACCTGGGAATAGGCTATCATAGCGGGTCTATACCTACTTTAAAAATCCCCAGCAGGCCCCCCCAAAAAAAAAAAAATTATATGTTTTCCCTTTTATTTTTTTGGTTAAATATGACATCACCCTCTAGCATTTCACTTTTCCCCTCACATCACCCTGATTTTCCCCATACACCTGTATGCTGACAATCTAAGGGGTGGGGGAGGCCCCTCCCGGTTAAATAAACCCGTTTTTCTACATGTTTTCGCCAAGCCCAGGATGTCTCTCACCCAAACAGAAAAAAAACACCGGCCACACCCTCCAAACACCCAAAACCTAAACATTTATTTTTTCCCCGTTCCCCTGTTCAACCTTTTTTCATAAAAAGTTTTTTTTTTGGGTTATCGCTAAATTTCCGGTTTTTTTAACCCTTTTGTTTTCTTGTTTCAAACCAAAAAAAAAAGAGTGCCCACTGAACCCCGCTCTCAGCCCCAGGAGCTGGGGGGGAGGCAGGCGAGGGTTTCACCTGCAATAGGCTATCATAGCGGGGGCCAAACACCTACTATGATAATCCCTAGGGAGGGAAAAAAAAAAATTAAAATGTATAAATGGACTGTGTGTGGGCGATGTATCATAGTTTTTGTAGTATCATGCATGATGTCATGGGAAAAAAAAAAAAAAAATTTATGTAACACGGGATGTATGTGCGTGTGTGTGGTAAGGGATGCATAGTATGTAGTAAAACATGCATGCAAAGGGGCGTGGTTGTGTGTGTTACATACAACTCTTATTTAGCACCACCATGTTTGCGTTTTGCCCCTTTTTTTTTTATTTATTTATTTTAAACCCGAAGTCTCCCATGTTTCCCCTATACGGGAAAATTTTTTTCAAAAAATAAAGAAAATAAAAATTTTCTCCCGCCCCCCATCCACAACCCAAAACCCCTCCTCAACCCAAACCCCCCTCCCAGCCAGAAAACACCGAAAAAAACCAGCAAGGGGTCTCGCCCCCCCCTTTATTTCTAAAGACTTTTTTTTCAATTTTTAGGTGCTAGCTACCATAGTCCCCTTCCCCCCCTTAACCCAAGGGGTCCTCCTCCCCTTTCCCCCCCCTTTTGTTCATCTTTCTCAACCCCCAAAACATGATAAACAAACCCCCTTTTAACATTTGGGACCCCAGCCCTACGACGGCCAGGGCTGGCCCAAAATACCCAAACAAAACAAAAAAAACATTCCCCCCTACCGGAAAAAACATCGTCTGAAACTGCTAAAAAAACAATACAGGCATTTCACCCAGCTAAAAAACAAAAAAAAGGGGGGGGACGCCCCCACCCAGCCACGATACAGAGAACTCAAAAACACATCAAAACACGAGGGTTTAAAAAATGTAAACAAACTGGGGAAAACCCCTTTCACAAAAA
>NC_051424.1:21392098-21408453 GCF_015228065.2 Penaeus monodon
CACCCCCTTCCCCCCATTTAACGAGCATTTCGACGCTAATCTTACGTTGGGGAGGCGCCCACGCTCGCCAGTATTATAACCCATTTTTTATTCCTCGGGCGTCCACCTCCGCATCTGGTAAATATCAATTTGCCCCCCAAAAAAGCATTATAAATGGAAGACGTGTCGACTGATGCAATTGACAGCACTAAAACAAATTGCCGTCGAATTAGAACTTCAATACACGTACACACGCAGTCACACATACACTAACACACACACACACACACACACAGACACACACACACCACACACCACCCAAACACACACACCACCACACACACACTCATTCTCCATCAACACACTCACACACACACACACTACACAGACACACAACACCACACACACACACACACACACAGATGTAAACACCATATAGTACCACAACACTACGCATTAAATGAACAAAGCTCCTACCATTTTGTCTCCTCTCTGGCCGTCCCAAAATGGCCGGCCACAGCACACAAATCACAGACCCAACAAACGCAACACCGACACAACAACAGCAATAAGATCCGGTGTATGAACGATTGCCAAAACTTCTAATATGCAAAAAAGTTTCGAATTTACGACCTAAGAAACCCTCCGGCACACTAGACCTATAAACGCATCCAAGGCCGCGTGATATATGACCTCGTCGCCTCAACACCTTCCACCTTCTAGGCCCCCACCCCACCACCCCCCCCCTTCCTCCTCGTGACGCCCTACCCAATCACATTCCTGGGTTGCAGGTCCTGTAGGAGAATAGAAACAGGTTTTAGTAGTTCTGTTAGTATTATTATTATATTGCTACTATTTCTATTATCATTAGGTATTAGTATATTTATTACATTAATTGGTATTATAATCATCATGCATCGTCATCTTCATCTCCATCATCCTCATCCTCATCTTCATCCTAATCCTCATTCATCATCATCGTCATCGTCTCGTCGTCGTCGTCGTTCATCGTCATGTTTCATCGTCATCGTCATCGTTCACGTCATCGTCGTTCGTTCGTCGTCGTGCGTCGTCGTCGTCGTCGTTGTCATCGTCGTCGTCGTCATCAGTCATCGTCATCTCATCGTCATCGTTCATTCATTATCTTATTATCATTATCATATCATATCATATCTTATCATTGTCAGTGTCATTTTTCATTTATCATTATAATTGTCATTGTCATTGTCATTTGTCATTGTCATTGGGCATTGGTCATGGTTTCAATGGTCATGGTCATTTGGTCATTATTGTTCATTATTGTCATTA
Source organism: Penaeus monodon (assembly GCF_015228065.2). Taxonomy (NCBI): domain Eukaryota; kingdom Metazoa; phylum Arthropoda; class Malacostraca; order Decapoda; family Penaeidae; genus Penaeus; species Penaeus monodon. The sequence goes on from NC_051424.1 coordinate 21,393,386, forward strand.
TTGTCATTTATTGTCATTATCTATGATCAATTATTGTTAATTAATCTTGTATTATATTGTAATGTATTAAGTTATTGTCATATTATTATTATTGTCATTAGATTATTATTATTTGTCATATTATTATTATTATTATTATTATTATTTATATGACTTATTATTATTATTATTATTTTTATTGTCATCTTCTTCTTCTTCCTATTCTTATTCTTCTTCTATTATTATATTATTATCTATTATAGTATTATTAGTTTATTATTTAACTATTATAATTTTTATTTTTATTTTCATTTTATTTCTTCTTATTTTCCTTATCTATTATATGATATCCTGAATCAATGAATTATTGATTATATTATCTATTATTAGTATTATTATCATTATTATTATTATTATTATTTAATATTATTATTATTATTATATTATTACTTATTATTATTGTTATTATTATCGTTATTATTCAATTATTATTATAATTATCATTATATTATTATCACTATTCATGATCATCCTTTATTTATTATTTATTATTATTATCATTTATCATTAGTGTTATTATTATCATTAATCACCTCCTATTATTATTTGTTATTATCATTGTTACGATTAATATTAAATAGATTTACGCCTCTATAATTATTGCAGGTAAATATCTATACATTCGGGGTATCATTACCAATCATGTACATCCTATTATTACTATTATTATTTTCATAATAATTATTAATTATTATGATTATTTTATGCTTGTTATCAATAATAATAATAGTAATAATAAATAATAATAATAATAAAATAATAATATAATAATAATAATAATAATAAGTAATAATAATAATGATAATATAATAATAATAATATAATAATAATTGTAATAATGATAATCAAAAAAAAATAATAATACTAATAATAATAATAATAATAATAATAATAATAATAATATTATTATTATTGTTGTTGTGTTTGTTGTTTTGTTGTGCTGTTGTGTTACATATGATGATGATAATAATAATAATAATAATAATATGATAATACTAATAATAAAATGATAATAATAACAATAATAGTAGTTATATCATTATAATTATTATTTAATTATATTATTATGATTATTTTATCATTATTATATGATCATTATTATTATTATTATTATTCTCATCACCATCATCATTATCATCATCATCATATCATCACTCATCCTCATCATCATATCATCATCATCATTATCATTATTATTATTATTATTATTATTATTCTTATTATTATCAGCATTATTCATTATTTTCATTTTCAATTATTATTATTATAATTATCAATATTACTTATTATTTTATCTATTACTACTTAATACTACTTATCTACTAGCTACTACTAATAATGATAATAAGAATGAAAAAGATTAATAAATAGAATAAATTATTATTTAATCCATCTTATCATATTCATTATTCTATTATTCGTTATTATCATATTATTATTTATTATTATTATTACTCATACACCATATCCCAGCAGTCATAATAATTATAATATATATATACATATAATATATATTATATATATATATATAATACTAATCATATTATATAGCTATATCAATATACTGATATATATATAGATTTTTTTTTTTTTTTTATTTTTTTTTTTTTTGTTTCCAACAGAGCCCTTTATTCCACGCAGGGAAATCTGCCTCTCTCAATTCATTATTTGAGAGGATAGTTGGCAGTTTCAATCCTTGCCTAATTGGGATGCCTTCCTAATCAACCGCGGTTCGGCGCACTAACACTTGTTTTTTTCATGCAACGGTGAGCGTTGTGGCACAAAGTATACATACAGTACCCATGCCCATTAATGATATTAACTGTATCAATTAGTATTAATCACTGTGAGACTTTGAAAGATGCTGGCCGTAACACTTTACGTATTTAGAAGTTGAACTTGATGTAATTTTATAGAATTCACACCTTGGTTATGTCAACTAGTATATAACGGTACGGATTTAATACAGGACACGCGGAAAAGCTTAAAAGAATAGGAAAAATAATTTTTGTGTGATTAACGAGAGTGAATGTGATGTTGTTAGTGCCTAGCAACCTGAAAGTGCTTTTGTAGTCGGCCTGAGTGTCAGAGGCTGGGTGTCGGTTCTTACGCAATTTCCTCTGTAATTTTAGCCGAATTCCTCGGCAAATGAGGAAAAATACTGTCGTGATCTCAGTCAAATTAAGGTTTTTATGATTGTTTTCATTAAAACGATTTCGGTTATTGGTTAGAGATAACTTACCTACTTTGCAAGTCTGAAAATAAATTTCAAATTTGGCAGGGAGGGATTTTTAACAAGTTACAGCGTTATTTCTAATACATGTTCTCAGTCAACATTCGATTAATATTTTTGAAAGTAGTAATTATAATACATATTTTTTACTAAGGTGAATGGTGCATAGACGCCAGGTTTTGAAGGAAGTTAATTATTATTGGACTAAAAGAAATAATAACAATAAAAAAAATTTCTATGTTGACTGTTATATCCATGTTACATCAGTAAGATAATCTAGTCCGCCTATAGAAAAATTGATTATGATCCATAAGAAACATATATTTATACATATTTGTACATTCATGCATACAACATTGATTAAGACACAATAAATCAGGAAAATATATGATTTTCCTTATATCATATTTGACTTCTATAACTGAAATTAATTGGCATCCATGGAATTGTATTGTATGAGTTTTTTATCTATTATTTTATTTTCCTTATTTATTTTTTGAGCTAGTGGCAAGGTTAAAATCAAGTTGATAGTAAACTCTATGCATTAAAACGTTATACTTCAACGGGTATGGAGAACAGGTGCTGCGTGTAACCATTTACAGGTTCTTTGAAAAAATAAGTTCTTGTTACACACACACACACACACAACACACACACACACACACACACACACACACACAAACACACACCCGCGTACACACACACACACACACACACACAATATATATATATATATCATATAATATATAATATATATATATATATAGATATATATACTATATATAATATAATAATACTATGTATATATATATATATTATAATATATATCTATATTAGTACTATATAATATACAGTATAATATATACTAATATATATATAATATATATATATAATATACATCACACACACAAACACACACACACACACACACACACAACACACACACACACACACCACACAACATAATATATTATATATATTATATATATATATAATATATATACTATATATTATATAAAAAATATATATATATATACTATACTTGTGTGTGTGTGATATATACTATATATAATATTAATATATACATATACCTAATAACTAGATATATATATATATATATATATATATATATGTATATATATATATATATATATAGAACATACACACACACTAACACACACACATATATATATATATAATATATATATATATATATTATATATATATATATATCTTAGATATATATATATAGATATATATATATATCTATATAATAGATAGATAGTTAAGATAGATAGATAGATAGATAGAATAGATGATAGATAGATAGATAGACAGATAGATTAGAGAGATAGATAGATAGTAAACAAAAAATTTCGTGTTGATACAATGGAAGAAAAACCCACAATACAAAAAACTAGATTTATTGAAAATGAGATAGTTCGAATTCAGGTGGATTTCGAAAACCAAGTAGTCATTTTCAATAAATATAGTTTTGGTATTGTGGGTTTTTCTTCCATGGATAAAATAGATAGATAGATAGACAGATAGATTATACATGCATATGCATATATATATATATATATATTATATATATATATATATATATATATATATATATATAATAGATATTATATACCACATATATATGATATATAGATATATATATATATATTATAATATATATATATATTATATATATATATACTTATATATATATATATATAGATATGGTATACGCTACACGTGCATATCCACACACACACACACACATAGACAAACACACACACACACACAACAACAAACACACACACCACACACACACACGCACGCACGCCACACACACACACACACACACCCACCAGACACACAACACAAACACAACCACACACACAACACACACATATAAATATCTAATATATTATAGATATATATATATCTATAGATATATATATATATATATATATATATATATATATATATACATATATATTTAGGGACGTATCATTATATATTATATATATATATAGATATATATATATATATATTATATATATATATACTATAATATATATATATATATATTTGAAGGACAGATAGATAGATTGACAATAGAACACAAGGAAGCGACGCCGTGTCAATCGCATGTGTACAGTTGACATTTGTGAAAATCCAACGCATTCTAATTGACTCCTTATCGGAAGGACATTGGTTGTGTCACGTTATTATGTATAGTTATGTGTGTACGTACATGCCACATACACACACACACACATACACACACTCACACACACACACAAAGGACATACCCAACACCATCCGGCAATAGATCACTTTTTGATCGCCACTCTCTAATCCCCTATCCCCGACTCAACCCCTCCCCTCATACCACTTCAGCCTCTTCTCCTCTCTAAGGCTCCTCACCTTTCTCCGCTAATTCCTCCTTCCTTCCCTCTTTCCCTTACTTTCTCCAATGTTGATTCTCTTCCTTTATTCTTCCGACTCTCTTCACGCCTCCTTTCTTTCCTTCTTTCCTTCTCCTTCCTTTCGTTTCTGTTTTCCTCCATCTTTCCTCGCCTTTTACCTCCTTCTTCCAAACTCTCCCTTCTCTTACCTTTCGGCTCTCTTCCTCTCGTTCCCTCCCCTCACCTCTTCTTCCTCTTACTGACTTTTCCTCATTTGCTATCTCCCTTTTCGTCCTTTGCTCCTCATCTTTATCCGCCCCTCTCCTCCTATCCCTTCTTCCTTTTATCTCTCACCCTCTTCCGCCCTAGCTCCTTCCTCCTTCGTCCCTCGCCATCTTCTTCTGTCGCCCCTCTCCTTCCATCCTCCCTCCCTTCTTCCTTATCTTCTATCCTACTCCCCCGCTCCCTTCCTTTCACCGTCATCTTTTCTTTCCTCCTTTTCCCTCCCTCCTCCTATTCTTCTCTTCCCCTTCGTCCCTCTGCCTCCTCCTCCTTCCTCTCCTCCCTTCCCCCCTTCACCTCCATTTTCTCTTCCCCTTTCGTCCCATTCCCCCATCCTCCTCCTTCCTCTTCCCTCCCGCCTTACCCCTCATTTTCTCTCTTCCCTTTCGTCCCCCTCCCCCACCCCCTTTCTCCGCCGTTCACGAGGACGAAACAAACGACACGTGCCACCATATTGGAAATAAATAGCTTATCGTTTATTGATGTTATTAGCTTGCCTTCTCCCGCTTTCTCTTTACGTTTCTTTACCTCTCTTCTTACTCTGTTATTCCCTCCTGTTTTGTTTATGTCCGTCATCTTCTTGTTTTCCGCCATCTTCATGTTCATTTTCAGGCTTGTATTTTTCGTCGTCATTAAGTTCATATTCATATATAGGTTGTTGTTTACGTTCATCAAATTTATGTTCATTTCATGCTGATGTTCTGTATCGTTTGGCGTGTTTATTAGCAGAATTGTGTATATCATGTTCATTATAATTGTCTGTTTTAACTTTTAATCACGTCTTTTTTATTCTTTTGTCACCTACGCAAATCTCGCTTTCTTTCCTTCTCTTTTTTCCATTTCGGAATCTGAGAGAGAGAGAAAGAGAGAGAGAGAAGGGAGAGATTAGAGAGAGAAAGGATCTGAGAGACGGAGGAGAGAGGAAAAGAGAGAGGAGACGTGAGAGGACGAGAGAGAGGAGAGAGAGAGAGAGAGGAGAGACGAGCGAGCGAGCAGAGAGAGTGAGAGAGAGAGCAGAGAGTGACGTAGTAGAACATAGCACCACAATTTATAGATAGATAGATAGAGAGACAGAAAAGTATATAGATAGATAGACAGAGAGACAGAAGAATATATAGATAGATAGACAGAGAGACAGAACAATATATAGATGGACACAGACAGATACATAAATGGATAGAAAGGCGAACAAAGAGATAGATGGACAGACTTATGAGCAGACAGACGGACTAATAGCTAAATAGATAGACAGGGTGTGTGAGAGAGGGAAGAAGAGATAGAAAAATAAATAAAAGAGAAAGGCCGAACACATCAACTTTTCGTCTTTCTCGAAAATCCCTTCGTCATTTTGCAACCTCTGATTCGATCTTGCAATGGCAGTATAGATCTAAGAAACCAAATAAAGAAATCAAATAATCGGAAGAAGAGAAAGGAGACAGAGTGAGAGAGAGAGAGGGGGGGGAGAAGAGAAAGGAGGCAGAATGAAAGAGAGAGAGAGAGAGAGAGGAGGGAGAGAGAGAGGAGACGGAGAGACGATATGAGAGAGTGCACGAGAGATGAGAGAGAGAGGACGAGAGAGGAGAAGAGAGAGGAGAGAGAGAGAGATGGAGGAGAGAGTACGCTCCGAGTATGAAGGAGAGAGAGAGGAGAGAGAGAGAGAGAGGAGAGAGGAGAGAGAGAGAGAGGGAGAAGAGAGAGAGACGGCGAGAGAATGAAAAAGAGAGAGAGAGATATTTTTTTTTTTTTTGATAGATAGGTCGGTAGGTAGATAGATAGATAGATAGATAGATAGATATAATAGAGTCGAGAGCGAGAGAGAGAGAGAGAGAGAGAGAGAGAGAGAGAAGTGATTGAGAGAAAGAGAGAAGAGACTGAGAGAGAGAAGAGGAGAGATAGAGAGGGAGGAGAGAAAAGAACAGAATGATGAGAGAGAGAGAGAGAGAGAGAGAGAGAGAGAGAGGAGGAGAACGATGAGAGAGAGAGAGACGAGAGAGACGAGATGAGCGAGAATGAGAGGGAGAAGGGACCGACGAGAGAGAGAGATAGGTAAATAGATAGGAACATAGATAAATAGATAGGTATTATATATTATAATATATATTATACGAGATAATTATTATAGATATATATATATATATAAATATATAAGATATATATATATATAGAGAGAGAGAGGACGAGGACGGAGAGAGACGGAGAGAGAGCAGATGAGAGAGATGATAGAGAGAGAGAGGAAGAGAGAGAGGAGAGCCAATGGAGAAGACAGAGAGAGATAGGGTAGGAGGGAGAGAAAGAGAGAAGAGAGACATACAGAGGAAAGAGTAGATCATGTAGTTTAAATGGTAAGATTAAAATCTGTTAATCGTATTATCTGCTCTTACGGAGTTATGTCACCTTCCGCCTTCCTTTCTTTGACGAGGGCGTGTGCAAGACTTCTACAGGGGGGGGGGGCGGGGGGTAATCAGGAACTCTTCATTTTTAGGACAATTCTTGAATTTGAACTTTAGTTATTAAATGTTGATATCCCGATTTTCTCTTTAAATATAAAAACAGATTTCTACAAAACGTAGTGTTCTGTCCTCTATAACGATGATTGTATCTGTGGATCTAATTCTTTCAGATAATTATTTCGTCTGGATATTTCTTTTATCTGCTGCGTACCTTATCTGAGAATCATATTTGAAGTGTTCAAAATATCACTATTCGCTATTCTTCATATATGATTCTCTCATATATGAATGTTTTTCTCTGGGTTCCTCGGATGCAGATATTTTTAAACAAGAACTGATCAAGAACCCTTGTAAATGGTTACAGGCAGCGACCTGCCTCCATACAGATAATAAATGGAACTGGTCTATTCATGAATAATTCATTTTCTCAGATAGCGTCTTTTTTACATGTCTAGTAATGATATTTACGCACACTCCTTATTTTTACCACGTAGCTAGTTTTTGCCCATTTTCTTTTTTTTTCATATATCGTTGAAATAACATATCGCCGCCGCTATGTTAATTGTAGTGATTTTCATATAGCATGTACATCGAATATATAAGTGAACTGCCAATAAATCATTAATAAACTTGGTACCATTGCCTGGTGGCTCTATCTAAAGCGAGGTTCTTGGTACACTCTCGTTGCCATCACATTAATTGGCGTAGCGTGGGACCGTCCGGATCTCATGCCTTTTTTCTGGGTCCACTCGCCACGTACTTGTTGCGTGTTTTTGTATGCCACCACACACACACCAAATGTATGCGTTTGTCAATATTTACAGTGTGTGTGCGACTTATTAGTGTTCTTGTTAGTTTTCCTTTACACACATATGTGTAGTTACTATTTGTGCGAACCAGACCACAAACACACACACAAAAATATATACTATATATATATAATATATATACTATATATATATATATAATATATATAATATATAATATATATTATACAATATATACTATATATATCATATACTATATTATCATATATATATATATAATATATATATATATAAATATTATATACCATATATATAAATAAATAATATAAAATAAATAAATAACAAAACCTATATATTATATATATAACATTATATCACTATCAATTATCTCATGATACTATATATATATATACTATATATACTATACATATAAGTATATATATATAGATGAATACCATGAATATATATATATACTATATAATATATATATATTATAAGATATATATCAGATCTAGTATATATATATATATATATATATATATAGATATAAAAAAATATATCTATATATATATGAGTGAGTGTTTGTCTATGTAAACGTGGAGATCAAGTTACACAGCGGTGTGTGTGACCATATTTTAATTTTATATGTACGCTTTGTTAATGTCCTTGTTAGTGGGATACCTTTACCTCATTGTATCATCATTATCACCTCACTATCATCCTCACCGTTAACATTATTGTATCATCCATTAGTATCTTGCATGACAGGCTACCCAAGCGTTGATCGCGTAGTGGTTATTTCATTTGATAATACACGTGAAGTGACGGGCTCTATATTGTTCTGAATGTTAATTTATAAAAATATATTTTTTCTTCCTTAATATAAGTATGATATATGTATATAATATATATAATATATTTTATATATATATAATTATGTATATTATATATATATATATATATTATATACACACACAACCACATAAACACAAACCACACAACAAACAGTGTGTTGTGTATATATATATATATATATATATATATATTATATATAGATATATATATAGTTACTATATATATATATATATATATATATATATATATATATAATATATATATATATATATATAATATTAGATACATTAAAGTACACATATTTATGCATGTACGTAAGTGTATAGCATATAGCTTGATCAATGTTAGTTTGATTATGTTTGATTTTTGTTTCACCCAATTGTGCGTCTTCGTTCATTTTTCTTCAGATCCTTCAGTAGATTTGTCTAAATAAATTTGCTTAAAATGTTGTGTCTCATTTTTCTTTTTTTCTTCCTCATATCATATTCTCTTGATCTATCCTTTTCCAATCTTCTCCGCCTTTTTTTTCTCTAATTATTTACTCCTTTCTATCAAGTAACAATGCATAAGAAAAAAAAAAATATGAGAGTATGATGATAACAACTAGAGTAATTCTAAACGTAAACGGTGATATAAAAATTAATAAAACAATGAGTAATCGATGACAGAAACACTGTAAGAATATGTATGTCATTCAATTAATCTTTGTTATTCGAACAGTAAATAAAAAATCCATTGCAATACTTTGCATATAATAATAAGAAATAGGCTTTATTTTCACCCGAGGCGTCAGTATTTTTGTTCCTACAAAATTATTTTACCAGAAATATTTATATACTCGCTTTTCCTTTACAGAAGATAGTGCAAAAAATCTCAATAGCAATAATGAAAATGTCTTGGCATACTAGAGTGGAATCAAGTTTGAAAGGGAGTTTTATATATCAATAATCCAATAATCCTTGTTCGACGTAAATAAAACCTCAAAAAAAAAAATGGGATACGTTCGGTTCACCCAATTCCTCATAGAGAAAGATGTGCAATTTTGTCCATCAGCCAATACCAGAAGTCAGGTCCAACTCGTCACTTCACAGCCGTACGTCATAACTGTACTTGCCTCAGTCATCGAGAATCGTACAACCCATACTTCCCATAAGATATTCTAACTATTCTTTGTTATTCGCACCAGTAGATAAAAAAAACATTAATATGGCTGTTACACATGGATGATAAAACTTATTCTTTTGCTGCGTTGGTCTTCCTTCCATCCACACCATAGAAATATGTCACTTTCGTTTCATCAGACGACGCCATAAGTCAAGATCCCGCTCGTCATCTTCAGCTCACTTCACAGTCGCCGTTGGCCTCTCCTGATGGGGGCGTCCTTTAGCGGCTTCGGTGCCCTTCGATTTTTCCTCGGGGGAGAGACAGCTCATTGCAACAATATTTGTGGTCGGAAGAAATGCAATTGCAGAAGAAGCCAGCCGACTTCACCACTATGTAGACCCTTAGTCCCGGCCCCATATCTTCAAAAGGAACCGTGGTGTAAGTTGTTGCAGTCCTGATATATATGTATAAGTACATGTATGTATATATGTTAAGTACATGTATGTATATTATGTATAAGTACATGATGGTATTATAGTATAAAGTACATGTATGTATATATGTATAAGAGCAATGTATGTATATAGGTATAAGTACATGATGATATATGTATAAGTACATGTAGTATATATGTATAAGTACATGTAATGTATATATGTATAAGGTACATGTAGGATATATGAATAAGTACATCGTATGTATATGATGTATAAGTACATGTATGTATATATGCATAAGTACATGTATGTATATATGTATAAGTACATGTATGTATATATGCATAAGTACATGTATGTATATATGTATAAGTACATGTATGTATATATGTATAAGTACAGTATGTAATATTATATAGTTACATGTAGTATATATGTATACAGTACATGTATGTATCTATGTATAAGACATGTATGTATTATATGTATACAGTACATGTATGTATAGATGTATAAGTACAGTATGTATATATGTATAAGTACCTGTATGCTATATATGTATAAGACATGTATGATATATGTATAACAGTACTGTATGTATATATGTATAAAGTACATGTTTTTTTTAAAAAATTGGGTATAATATGTAATAAGCTAATGTATGATATATGTATAAGTACATGTATGTATATATGTATAAGTACATGTAGGTATATATGTTAAGTACATGGTATGTATATATGTATAAGTACATGTATGTATATATGTATAAGTACATGTATGTTTATATATGTATAAGTACATGTATGTATATATGTATAAGTACATGTATGTATATATGTATAAGTACATAGTATGTATATATGTATAAGTACATGTATGTATATATGTATAAGTACATGTTGTTCATATATGCCCATAAAGTTACAGGGTATGTATATATTGCATAAAGGACATGTATGTATATATGCATAAGTACATGTAGGGCTATAGTAGCACGAAGTACATGGTATGTATAATGCATACGTACCAAAAATTTTTTTTTTTTGGTACAATGTATATATGCATAGTACAGTATGTATATATGCATAAGTACATGTATGTATATCATGATAAGTACATGTATCACAAAATAGGTATATATGCATAGTACACATATACTGTTACTATATGCATAAGTTAATGTATGTATATATATAAGTACATGTATGTATATAGCATAAGTACATGTTATGTATATAGTATAAGTACATGTATGTATAATATGTATAAGTACATATATGTATATATGATAAGTTACATGTATGTATACTATGTAGAAGTACATGGTATGTACTATATGTATGACGTTAGTATATATGGATTATAAGTCACATGATATGTATATATGTATCAAGTAATTATAGATGTTAAAGTACTATACTATTTGTATAAGTCTAATATGGATAACGTATATATATGTTATAAGTATATATATGTATAAGTATATATATATGTATAAGTAACATATATGTATATATGTAAAGTACATATATGTATAATATGCCGTATAAGTACATGTATATGATATATAATGTATAAGTACATATACTGCTTCATATATGACTAGATATATGGTACAATATATTTATATATGTATTAAGTAACATATATGCATATATCGATAAGTACATATATGCATATATGTATAAGTACATATATGCATATATGTATAAGTACATATATGCATATATGTATAAGTACATATATGCATATAATTGTATTAAGTCATATAGGCATAATGTCTAAGTACATATATGCATATAGTATAAGTCCATAATATTGCGATCTATGTATAGTACATATATGCAGATAGTATAAGTACATAATGCATATATGTATAAGTACAATATATGTATAATATGTATAAGTACATACTAGGTATATATGTATAAGCTATATATGCATATATGTATAAGTTTATATATGTATATACTGTATAAGTATAGTAGAAGTATATATATAGCTATAAGTCCTATATATGTATATATGTATATATGTATAAGTATATATATGTATATATGTATAAGTACATATATGTATATATGTATAAGTATATATATATGTATAAGTATATATATGTATAAGTATATATATGTATATATGTTTACAGTACATATATGTATATATAGTATAAGTATATTCATATATGTATAGTATAAAAAGGGGGGCCTTTCCCGGGGATTCCTAAAGGGATCCACAGGCCAAACCAATTCCCGAATCCCCCCCCGCCTGCTTCGTGACCTCCCCACCTTAGTTGTTACGCGAGAGAATTTAAAGATATATTTTTTTTTTTGTACTTTAAATTTGGAAAAAACTAACTTTAAATCAAGTAAAAAAATATGAAAATAAGAACCGTGTAAAAAACGGGTAAATAATTATTAACTAAAAATACATAAAAAAACTTCATTAAAAACCATTGTGAAACTTAGATCGACGTAAGATTCATAGAGCGAATAAAATTTAAATGAACAAAAATTTATTATAAGTTATTAAAAATTAAAAATTTTTTTAAGTTTTCCGGGTATTTAAGGATGGCTAAAAATAAAATACTTTAAAATGTAAAATCAAAGGGAATTTCATTCCTCCGTATTGCTTGTTTGAGGAGGAAGAGAGGAACCATAAATTTTAAATAAAATATACCTTTAATAAACAACTAAAAAATATATACACAGCGACCGGGGCCCACCCTTTCCCGGCTCCTCCTACCGGGGGATAAAACCTCGTGCCCTGGGCTTGGGCGAGGAAAAGACGCCGAAGCCCCGTTGCTATGGAGAAGATGTAAGGGAACCCGGAAATGAAAAGCAGTCTCTCCCATGTCTTCGACGAAAAAGGCAAAATGTCGCCACGCCGGGGCTCCGACAGATGTTTGCCCCCCTCGAGTTCTTTCCTTTCCACGGGGGGAAATATTCGTATGCCTGTGGAGAGGTGGGGTGAGAGGAAATATTTAACATTTTTTTATACCTCCTAAAAGTGAGAGGCGTGTATTGCGAAGTCGACAAGGGATGGGGAGGCGGTAGTTGTGAATATACAGAGATACTCTAGTATCTTTGTGCAAACGGAAAATAATTTTTGGGATATTTGTCACATCCCTAAACAGTACAAAAAAAGAAAAAATTAGCGTGATCTTATTTCAAATGTTTTTTTCCCAAAACCTACCAGTTTTTGCTCATTTGAAACTTCAGGGGAAAGGGCAAATCTTTCACGTATGGGATCATCTCTTGATATTGCTGTTTTTTTTAAGTCTCTCTGGTGCTCGAAATTTTTATACCCTATTTTCCCCAGCACCACGGCACTGTAAAATTTTCAGGGGCTAAGGCCCCAGGGTGTGCCCCTCTAACACGCCCCCTTTGATCGTCTTATATCATAAAGCTAAAAATGTGGTCACTCAACTGTTTTAATCCCCTAACAAAGCCGTAGCTACCAGACCTCTTTTTTTTGCAATGAACGATACTTTACCATTCATACTCATGCATTTTTTTGATTAAAGACTCCCTTTTGACATCCATTCCATGTTTACACATGTACAGCTATAAATCAAATGCTATGTACGAAAACGTAAGCATGTATAATTCACACACACCACAACGAAAAAGCAAAACAGTGTCTGAAATTACTATTACATTTTTCCGTTTTCGGATCTCTTCGCTACGGCGATCTAAGGGTTTTAAAAAGGGGTAAAACAAACCGTCGTCATTTTTAATGAAATAAGGGGTATTAGAAACGTAAATCTATATTGTTTTAGTATCGTAAGGGCCCCGATAATTTAAAAAAATTGAATTTTGACGTTTGACTAAATACGCTTTCCTCCCATTTTTTTGTCCGATCGCAAAACAGCCCCAAAAATACGCTGTGAATGCGACTCGGGATTTGAATTTCCCCCAAAAATAATTTTAAACTTTTTATTGAACATTTTCCTCCCCGCGTCAAAGTCAAAGGGTCATTAGCGGCATATTAAAAATATGTGATAGCGCGAGGTTTGGGGTGCAAAGTCCCCAGTAAGGAAGATATATGCTAATAATGTTAATGCTTATGATTTTAAAGGTCCATGCGCATGGTAAAGTGATAGCGTAAAGGCTTGGAAATGAATTACTGTTTAGAGTAACGTTACGGGTTAAAAACGTACAAGGTAAAATGGTGTGAAAGGGTAAGAGGGAGAGCTGATGGGGGTATATTAAGGTATTTAAAGGGGAAGGGATTTAAAGGGTTTAAAAGGGGGACGAACAAGGGGATAAAAAAGGAAAAAAGGAAATGAAGAGAAAAAAAATATTTGCATAATTAGTTGAGGCGGGGGCTGGGGCCCAAGGCGGGGGTGCCCCCTCTACATTGAGCCTCAGTCCCCGTCTTCTAACCCCCTAGACAAAAACGAGAAAGGGATTGGAGGGGTCCAAAATAGGTATTTAGTACCACCTCTTTTTAAAGGACCCTGGTATTGTTTTTAAAATCGGGTTTTCAGA
>NC_051424.1:21408553-21411053 GCF_015228065.2 Penaeus monodon
CTCTCTTCCCCTTCTTCTCCACTCATTCTCTCCTTTTCTCTTTCTATGAAGATTAGAACAGACAGATTAACAGACAAAGAAACAGACAAACAGACAGTCAAACACGTCTGTTTATATATATATATATATATATATATATATATATATATATATATATATATATATATATATATATATCTGTCTCATCTCTCTCTCTCTCTCTAATAATAATAATAATAATAATAATAATGATAATAATGATAATAGTAATAATAATAATAATAATAATAATAATAATAATAATAATAATACTTTTTTCCCAATTTGTTGTGTTTAGTTATATATTTTTTCTGGTGATAATACCAATTTTTAAAATACATTTATGTATATATATTTTTTCATTGCATGATCCTATTTTAGGAGATGTTGCGCTGAAAAATATGCAATTTCATCATTATGATCATTGTCTTTAATATTATTTTTCTAGTTATTATTATGATTGTTGTTGTTGTCATTATTATTGTTGCTGTTATCATTATTATTATTATTATTATTATTATTATTATCATTATTATTATTATCATTATTTATTATTATCATTATTATTATTATTATTATTATTATCATTATTATTATTATTATTATTATTATTATTATTATTATTATTATTATTATTATTATTATTATTATTATTATTATTATTATTATTAAGATCATTATTGTTGTTATTATCTTTATCAGTATTCCCATTATCGTTCTTATTTTTCTTCTGTTATCATGATCATATTACCATGTTTATTATTATCATTATTACTATTATTTTTATCATTATTATTATTGTTATTATTATTATTATCATTATTATTATTATCGTTGTTATAATTTTGATGGTGTTATGATTATCATCGACATTAATTTTTTTTTATAAAGACTTTCGTGTGTGTTTGTCCTTTTTTCTCTCTGATATTTTCTTCAATTTTACATTATGAGGAAGACGGAAGAAAAAATGGTTAATAAAAGTTACAAGAGCAATTTTGAGACTGTCACAAATGATGATATATGAACGTTCAAATCCTTTTTTTTTACTTTTTATCTTTTTTCCTTTTTTTTTTGTCGTCGATCAGCGGGGGTGGAGGGAGAGCAAGGGGGAGGGAGGAGGAGGGTTGGAGGGAAGGGGAGGGAGGGAGGAGGAGTGAGGAGGGGAGGAGGGAGGGGAGGGGGAGGGGGTTCGGGGTCGTTAGCAAGCGGCCTCGCAGCTCATCACCGGATTTTCACGGATTAGCCGCTTATCCGGACATCCTGCGGCCGGGCAGGACATCCCCGCGAGGGGGGGTGGGGAAGGCGGGGGGCAAGGGGCGGGAGCAGGGGGCAGGGGGCAGGGGGCAGGGGGCAGGGGGTAGGGGGGCAGTAAATGTGAGTGTTGTGCGAGGCTCTGAACCTTGAACTTGCTGTGTGTACGTGCAAGCATGCCCGTGTGCGTGCGGGCGCGGGATGCGCAAGCGCCTGTGTGCACGGCGGGTCCTGCAGCGGCCGTCGAAGGAGCTAATTGATGGCTTCCGCTGCGAGTCGCCGCGCCGCCCGCGCCTTCCCCGGGCGCTAATGAGCGGCGGCGATGTTGAGGCTGCAGGGCGGCGCGGCGGCGTGCGGGGGGCGGCGGGGGGCGGGGGGGGCGGCGGCGTCCCAGCGCGGAGGGCGGAGGCTCGGCGGCGCCAGGTGGGTCCCGCGGGGTCTGGAGGCGCCCTGGGTTACCCCCGCAGCGTCGCCGCCGTGGCCTCGCGGGGGAGGACGCACCGGCCCTCCTCTCCCGCGCTCTCCCTCTCTCCCCTCGCCGACAAGGGCTCGCCGAGGCCTCCGCTCCCTCAGTGTAACGCTGACGGAGTGACGGGGAGCAACCTTCCTGACGCGGCCAGAGAGCGGCGGCGAGGGCGGGCGAGTGCGCGAGAGGGGCGAGGGGGGGGGCGGGGGGGGGGGGGACGGGCGCGGGGACGGGGGAGGGAGGGAGGGCGGAGGGGAGGGAGGGAGGGAGGGAGGGACAGGAGGACGGAGGGAGGGGAGGGAGGGAGGGGAGGCACGGGGAGCAGAGGAGGGAGCGCCGACAGTGAAACAAGTGCAGAGAAGGAAGAGAAAACGTGCGTAAAAATTGAAAATTTGAAAACAACAACAACAACAACAATACAAAACCAAGGGACAAAACCCTGAAACCAACAACAACAACGACAACAACAGCAACACCTGCAACAACAAAGAACAAATACAACCCACACCCCTCCGCCCGGTGTCCCCGGCAAGACCTCGCCGACGAAACCTCAAGGAATTGCCAAAACCTCAATTCTTCTCAAAACAAGAACAAAAACAACAACAACAAAAAGACGAACAAGTGAATCAACTCCTTCAAAACTATTTCACAAAGACAAAGGGCAAAATGAGCAACCAAAAGCAACAATGCAAGCGTGCAACATCAAGCAACGTCCCACCGTGTACTCCTGTCCAAAGGTAAACCAAATAAGTTTTATTTGTTATT
>NC_051424.1:21418833-21441333 GCF_015228065.2 Penaeus monodon
TTTTTCCAAATTAAAATAATTTTTTAATTTTTTTAATATAAATTATTTTTTAATTCATTTAATTTTTTTTTTTCCTTTTCTTTAATCTTATCATTAATAGCAGTAGCAGTAGTATCCTTGTCATTACTATCGTACCATCATCATCATCATTACTCATTATCATCATCACCATCTTCATTGCGAGTATGATTGTTATCGTTATATATAATGTTATTTTTTCAGTAATAACAGCGGGAAGCAGCAGCATCAGTAGCGGGAAGGCATTGTCAGTCAGGGTGCCACTATGGCGATAGTTGTCATCACTGCCATTGCCTTTTGCTTTCACAATATATACTTTTGTCAAGAATTTTTTGCGCTAGATTATTATATGTTCTATATTCCAAAACTACATAATATATACATACACACACATAAGCACGCAAGCACACGCACATGCAGGCACGCACGCACGTACACACACGTACACACACACACACAAACACATACACACACACAAACACACACACACCAACCCACCACACAAAAAACACACACACACACAAAACCCACAACAAAAACACACACCACACACACACACAAACACACACACACCAACACAAAAACACACACAAAAAAAACAAACAAAAACAAACAAAACAGCATGCATGCACACGCACACACACACCCACCCCCACACACACAACACACACACAACCACAACACAACACACACACACAACAAAAAACACACACACACACCGCGCGCGCGCGCACGCACGCACGAACACAAAACAACACACCACACACACACACAACAACACACCCCCACACCACAAAACACCACACACACACACACACACACACCACCACTTAAAATATTTTTTTTTCTTCTTTTTTTTTTTTTTTTTTTAACGGTATGTTCATGTCTGAGCCGCCGTGGGCCAAGCATGATACTTAATTGTTGTTTTCATGTTTTTATGCTCTTGGGTGAGTACGTGGTAGGGTCCCTAGTTCCTTTCCACGAGATGACCGGTGTTTACCTTTTTAGTAATCATTTCTCTCTCTCTCTTCTCTCATCTCTCTCTTCTCCTCCTCTCTCTCCTCCTCTCTCATCTCTATATATATATATATATATATATATATATATATATATATATATAATTTTATATATATACTATATACCATATATATATTTATATATATGATTATAAATATTATATTAATATATATTATATAATATATATATATACTATTATACATATCCTCTTCTATCTATCTACTTATCTATTTATCTATCTATCTATATATATAATATTATATACATATATTGTATGTGATCATAGATATAATAATATAAATAATTATAAGCATTATAGAATATGTGTGTGTGTTTGTAGTTGTTTTGTGATAGGTGTGTAGGTAGTGTGTAGTGTGTATGTGTGTGTTCTGTGTGTGATGTGTGTGTGTGATGTGTAGTGGATGTGTTGATTGGTGTGTGTGTGGTGTTGATCGTGTAGTATGGTGTGGGTGGATCCAATTAGATTGCAATATATGCATACATATAATACAAAAAAAGGTACACATATGTGTAAATGGGAACACTACAACTACACACACAATGGTCATCATTGTTGTCTGTTCTGCAGATATTACTTATCAAGAAGGAATGTAATAAATTAAGAACAGTTTAAATACAGATAATTTTGCAGAAACACCCCAAATTTATCTACACTATATATATACTTACCTATCTATTCATAATGTTCACATATACTGAATCGCTAACACTCTGGATTCTCTCATCTCCTAAATCCTTTAATTTATTGACACGGGGGGGGGGGGGGATTTTTTTTTATCACCACATATCAGTTCCAGATTCCCGGACCGAAACTAATAGCGCAGACTCCCTAAAAACCGGAATGTGAATTTATGTTGAATCTTTACCTCCGTATCACAGAAATACCTTTTAAACAAAAACGTACACTAATCCACTCTCATTGCCTTTCTATTCTTGTTACCCCTTACTCCTATATTCGTAATACAATACCTTCTGAGGCAGACATAATATACTGCTGAATCTGTGAAATTTGCCATATCAATCGCATAACCTATTTGTGAATATCAATAAGTGAAGAGCAAATGAAAACGGTAATCATACAGAGAAGTGCGTATATCGTCGGATATACAAACAAACGTACTGACAATGGCGATTTTCAATTTGGATAACAAGGAACGAGGGAGAAGTGACGGTAGGAACGTAGACGACATGGGAGGGAGGTGAGAATAATCAGACAGGAACGGCAGGGGGCTGATAGCGGGGTGGGAGGGAAAGGAGTGGAGAAAAGGAGGAGGTATCGATAATGGACAGAATGGCCACAGCAAAGCGGCGGGAGGGGAAGGAGGAAGAATAGAGAGGAAGAGAGAAAATTGGGGGGAGGAGGAAAGGGGAGAAGAGAAGAGGAGATGAAAAAAATAGGATAGAAAGAAAAGAGTGAAGGAGGAGAGGAAAAGAAGTGTATGAAAGGAGGGACGGAGAGGAAGAAGAGGAAGAAAAGGGGAGGACTGACTGCAGATGTAAAAGGGTTTTAGCAAGAAGAAACAACATATGAAATAATAAATATGTGATAAGGATGAAGGTGGGACACCAGAACAAAGAATTAAGTAAGAATTAAGATAATAGGAAATAGTAACAGGAAGGGAAGAAAGGAAATAGAAAAAGAGAGGGAAGAAGCAAACACGAATGTGAAAACTTGCTGAAAGAAAGAACACAAAAGCGCTGAAAAATACACATAAAGGAAACATAAATATAATTACTACAAAAATGAAGACAAAGGAATAAATACAAATAGACCATAAATTGATGATGAAAAAAACTCACACACAACACACACATATATATAATATATATATATATATTATATATATATATATATATATATAGTATATTAGATTATATTACTTTATTACAATATATAGTAATACATTATATAACATAACTATATAATATAATATAATAAATAATATATAATATATAAATATAAGACATATGTCATAAAAAAAAAAAGACATATAAAATACATATATATCAGATATGTATATGAGTAATACATATATCATAGATAATAAATGTAATATATATGATATATAAATACATGAGTTATATATATATAATATACTCAATATATATAATATAATATATAATATAATGTTATATTCATAGCATAATATCATAATATAATATATATCTACATAAATATAAACTATACTTAATATAGTATATACATAGTGTGTTTGTGTTGTGTGTGGTGTGTTGTGTGGTGTGTGTGGTGTGTGTGTTGTGTGTGGGTGTGTGTGTAAGTGTGTGTGTGTGTTTGTGTAACGATGTAGTGATGTATAATTAACACATCACATCTACACATCCACACATCATTATAATAACTCATCTTATATAATTAAGTATACTATCACATCATAGATATATATATTTTATATTACTATTAATTAATAGATACTTAATATCAATACACACGGTGGGTACATAGATACATACATTACGACAGACACAAGACACAGTACCCAGACATGCTACTACATATATATATATTATATATATATATATATATAGATATGATATATATATATATATAATATATAACTTATGTGTTTGTGTGTGTCGTGTCTTGTGTGTGTGTGGTGTGTGTCGTGGGTTGGTATAATACATTATGTATATTATATAGTATAATAAATCTTATTATGTTAGTTAATATATATGTAATTAATATATTATCATATATTAATAAATATAATACATAATCATACATAACAAATATATTAATATGTACATGCAATATATAAATATATGCATTACATTCATAAGTATTTGTAAATGTCCTTGTACATAATATATAAGTGGGGTGTAGGTATATTATATATATTAATATAGACTAATTAGATACATTAGTTCATCATATATATATTATACTATATATATTTATATATATATATATATTGTATGTAATTATTAATATCACACACTCAAAACTCGTATGTATATATATCTATATATAAATATAAATATATATATGACTACTCTATATATATATATATATATATATATATATATATATATATTAATATATATATATAGTATATATAATATGTATATATGTATATGTGTGTGTGTGTGTGTCTGTTTGCTTTTATATATTAAATATATACTATATAGTATATGATATATAATATATATTATATATATATATATATATATACTACTTATAATATATATATATATATAGATATAAAGTGTGGTGTGGTGTGTGGGTGGTGTTGTGTGGTGTGTGTGTCTCGGAACTTGAGCAAGACGCTGTGGTCCCAAGACGATGGAAGCTGAGAAATGACCGTGATGTCGAAGCGATAGTAAGGTGTAGAAAAAGATAGAGTAGGTTGGGCGGGTAAAAACTCCCCTTATCTTCCTGGTCCGAAACCTGCCACTTACACAACAAGCGAAGGATGGAGGAGAAAGGCGTCGCTATTTATCTGATTTCCTTCCTCCTCGTTCTTCTCTCTCTCTCTCTCTCTTCTCTCTCTCTCGCTCTCTCTTCTCTCCTCGGCAATCTCTCGTCTCTTCTCTCGTCAACTCGCTCGCAACGCTCTCTCTACCATACATCTCAGCTGTGCATCTCTCCGCGCGCTCGCGCGACTCTCTTCTCTCCTCTCTCCTCTCCGCGCTCTCGCTCCTCCTCTCTCATCTCTCTCTCGCCTCGCGGGTGCGCACGCGCCGCGCGCGACTCTCCAAGCGCGTCTCAAGCGCCTCTCTCTCTCTCGCTCGCTCTAGCTCGCAGCGCACGCGCATCAAATCGTCCGCTGCTCTCAAGCGCGCGCTCCTCAGTCGCCTAGCTCGGCGCTCTCTCTCGTCTCTTCTCTCTCCTTCTCTCTCTCTCTCTCTCTCTCTCGCTCGCTCGCGCGCGCGCTCGGATCGCTCTCTCGCTCGCTCTGTTCTCGCTCTCGCTCTTCTGGTTGCTCCTCTCTGCTCGCTCGCAATCATAGGCCTCTCACCTACTCTCTCTCTCGCGCTCTCTCTCTCCGCATTCCTCGCTCATTCCTTCTCTCCTCGTCCCTCTCCCCTCTCTCTCTGCTCTCTCTCGACATCTATCGATCTATCTCTCGCGGCCTCTCATCTCTTCTCTTCTCAGGTCTTCTCTCTCGCTGTCTCGCTCGCTCTCGCTCCGTCTCGTCAGCGGCCGCGCTCTCGCTCTCTCTCTCGCGCTGCCTCTCTCTCTCTCTACTCGTTCCCCTCTCTTCTCCCCTCCCTCGCTCTCGCGTCGCATCATCCTCTCCCGCTCGCTCGCGGCTCGCCGCTCCGCTCTCTCTACTCCTCGCTCTTCTCTGTCTCTCATTCCTCACATTTTTCTCCCCATCCCTCCCTCCCTCCATCCTTCCCTTAGAGCGAAGATCACAATAAGACGCACAAATCACAAACGGAAGAGGAAGTGAAAGGGACGACGCCAAAGGCAGCGCACACACACGGCACAAAAGCCATTGGAGAAAACCCAAGAGAGGTCAGAGAGAAAAAGATGCGCATTGTTGCCCCGCGAACGCACGTGCGGATCCCGGCACGCGTTCCAGGTGCTGCCACGTGCTTCCTCTTCTCTCTCTCTCTCTCTCTCTCTCTCTTTCTTTCTCTATCTCTTTCTTTCTCTCTCTATTCCCCCTCCCCCTCCCTTTCCCCTTTCCCCTTCTCGTGTATCTGTCTGTCTTTACGCTTTTTTGTTGTTGTTGTGATTTCAAGTAGAGCTTAATTCGAGGTGATTTTGTCTCCGGATTGCTGGCTGGATGAGCGTTTTTGTAGCGAAATGCATCTGCCGGGTAGTAAAGTTCAGAAATGTACAATAGGATTTCTTCATACTGGATTCCGTAAGTGCTGTTTATTCCTTTTTTTGTAGTTGCAGCTGCTTATTTTGTTTATATATATATATATATATATATATATATAATATATATATATATATATATAATATATATATATAATATTATATATATATATATATATATTTTTTTTTTTTTTTTTTTTTTTTTTTTTTTTATTTTTTTTTTTAGTATTCGTTTATGTAAGTTCGTGATTTGTACATCGTGATTAACTTAAACGATATTGAAATTCTCGTAGAGGAAAAATACCACCCTGCATTGATATACATTTCATTATATTCACTGCAAATTGTGTCCTTTTTATAACTGAATGTTAATTTATGGTAGTTCTGCTATAAATTAAACTGCTTATATGTATACATGTTTGCGTCTGACCTCTAAATACGTGTAAGAATCTACAGTACGTCCATCGACATGCACGTCTGTATGCATATGTACGCCAATGTCCGCATAATAACATACCAACGACCGTGTCACATTATACAGGACAAGTAATCGTCTAAACTTCAACCCTTCCCCCTAACCCCCTTGCCCCTGCCCCCTGCCCCCCTGCCCCTTGCCCCCTGCCCCCTGGTCTTCACCCCCTTCCCCCTAACCCCCCTTCCCCCTGCCCCCTACCCCCCTACCCCCGCTTCCGACTCAAGGACCCACCTAAAATCACATACCGTTCCCCTCCCCTTCCCCCCTCTTCCTCCCCAAACTCCCAACTTCATCCCCCTCCCCCCTTCCCCGTCCTCCATCCCCTCCCCATCCCCCTCCCCCATCCCCCTATCGCCCCCGCCCCCTCTCTCTTGCTCTGTCTTTCCCTTTCCCTTTCTTCCCTCTTTATCTCTCTCCTTCTCTTCTCTCTTTATCTCCTTCTCTCTCACTTACTCTTCCTCCATCTTCTATCTTCCCATTTATTCCCTTTCCCTTCCATTCCCTTCCTTCTTTTGTTCTCACCGTCCTTCCTTTCTCCCTCTTTTCCTTCGCCTCTTCCTCTTCCTTCTCTGTCTCCTCGTACCCTATCTCCTCCTCAGCAGCCTTTCCTTCTCCTTTATTTTCTTATTCCTCCCTTCTCCATCCCTCCCTTCTTCCTTCCTCCCTTCCATCCTCTTCCCCATCTACCTCCTCTCTCCTTCCTCCCTATTCTTCGTGCCTCCACCTCCCTCCCTCCTTCCCCCATCCTCCTTTCACCCTTCCCTCCCTCCTTCCCTCTCCCCTTCTTCCTCCTTCCCTCCCTCCATCCTCCCTCCAATCCTTCAGCTCCCTCCTTCTTTACTCCCTCTCTTCCCCCTCCCTCTTCCCCCCCTTCCCCTCCTCTCCTTCTACCTCCCTCCCTTTTTCTCCTCTACCTTCACCTCTCTCTTCCCCTTCCTCCCTTACTATCTTCCCTCCCCCTTTCCCCTCCTACCCCTCTCCTTCCCCCTTTCCCCTCCTACCCCCCCCATCCCCCCTCCACTTGTCCTTCCAGCCTCCTCAAAAAAAAAAAAACCAAAGAGGGACTTTTGACAGGGTTAAAAATACGGCGCCATTGTGCAGAGTGACACCCACGGCTTTCCCGCCGCCATGCTGTTTCGCGCGACTGTCACTTGTTTATTTTGGGCGGGATTTGTGCCCATCGAAAGACGCGCGGGAAACGCATGCGATTTTTTTTCTCTCTCTCTCTCTCTCTTTTCGCTTCTTTTTAACTTATCTTTGTCCTTCTTATTCGTATTGTTATGCGATTTTTTTTTTTTCTCTCTCTCTTTTCGCTTCTTTTTAAGTTCTTATGCTTTGTCCTTCTTATTCGTGTTGTACTTGTACTTGTTCTTCTTCTTATTCTAGTAACACTATTAATACTAACAAAGAGAGGAAGATGGGAAAGATAATCAGGTAGATAGATACGGATAGAAAAGGATAGATAGACAGATAAAGCAATGGAGCTTATATATATATAGTATATATATATTATATATTATAATATATATATATATATATATAGATTTATATATCTACAATACTACTCATAAAAATATATATATATATATATATATTATTATAACTATTAGTAGATATACTCATATAGTATATATAATATATATATATATAAATATAACATACATACACACATAATATAATTAAATATCTACTATATAATATATAATATATATATATATATATCTATAATATAATATCTATATATAGATATATATGTATGTATATATATGATTTCTTAAAACAAATAGGTTAATAAACGGACTGGAAGTGAAAAGTACAGCTAACACCCAGTCCCAAAAGACGAGAGAATTAAGAGTAAATATATATATATAATATATATATATATATCTTGTATGTGTGTGTGTGTGTGTGTGTGTGTGTGTGTGTGTGTGTGTGTGTGTGTGTGTGTGTATTGACAGACAAAAGAATAAACTAATAGAATGTAAACCAATAAAGCATTTCGAATGATAATAGAGAAAATCATTAGTAGCAAAAAAATAAACAAAACCAACAACGACAAAAAAACAACAAAGCGCAAACAACAATAAACACACAGACCCCTGACAAACAACAAACAAACAAACGAACCAGCGACATCACCCTCACAAATAAGCAAACGAACACAAACAACACATCCACACACAAAACAAACAAACAGACAAACAAACAAACAAACCCAAAACAACAACAACAAACACACTGAAAGACAAACAACAACAACAACAACAACAAACAACAAACGCACTGAGAGACAAACGACAGACAGACGCAAGACTGGCATCAGACTCAAACATTCCCCCGCCATCGCGAACCGGAAGTCTTTTGAAGGATGGGAACAGCGTATGCAAATTAGGTAATGAGGGAGGTAAGAAGGGGGGGGAGAGGGTAGGGGGGAGGGGAAGGGGTAATGGAAGGGAGAGAGAGAGAGAGAGAGAGAGAGAGAGAGAGAGAGAGAGAGGAGAGAGGAGAGAGAGCGAGAGAGAGGGATGAGAGCCGGAAAGAGAGAGAGGAGAGGGGAAGAGAGAGGAAGAGAGAGAAGAGAGGAGAGATAAGAGAGAGAAGGAGAGGAGAGGAGAAAGAGAGGAAGAGAGAAGGGAGAAAGGTGTGGGAAAGGGGAGGGGAGTATGGGAGAGAGAGAGCGAGAGAAAAGGGGAGAGGATAGGGGGAGGGGAGCGAAAGAGAGAGAAAGAGAGGAGAGGGAAGAGAGAGAAGGAGGAGAAAAGAGGAGGCGGGAAGGGAGAAGGGTGTGAGGTAGGGAGAGTGGTTGGGGGAGAGAAAGAGAAGAGAGGAGGGAGGGAGGGAGGGAGGGAGGGTAATGAAAGGGTGAGAAGGAAAGAGAAAAGAGAGAAAGCGGGTAGGAAGATTGGGAGAGGGAGAAAACAAAAGTGAGTAGAGAGAGAGAGAGAGAGAGAGAGAGAGAGAGAGAGAGAATGAGTTAGACACACACACACACACACACACACACAGGTACACACACACACACAGACAAATATACAAAACACATACAAACAACCACATAAAAAAACAAACAAACACAAAACAAAACAAAAACGAAAACCAAAAATTCAAACCAAACAACCGGACAACCAAACAACCAGAGAATCAAACAGCAACAAACAAACAAACAAACAAACAACCAGACAATCAAACAACCAGACAATCCCAAACAACCAAACAGCAACAACCAAACAACCGAACAACCAACCAAACAACCGAACAACCAAACACCCAAACAGAAAATCCGAAACGACAAACAACAAAGCTCTCTCCTCCTCCTCCATCCTTGTAAATAAAGACGAAATAAGGACAGCAAACAACTGATAACGCGAGGGCGATAAGGAAGACAGGAGAATCCACATCCAAACAAGGGAAGACAGTGAAGAATGAGAGAGAGAGAGAGAGAGAGAGATGGCTGTGTACGGGAGAGGAGAATGAGAGAGAGAGAGAGAGAGAGAGAGAGAGAGAGAGAGAGAGAGAGAAAGAGAGAGACTGATGAACAAGAAGGGTAAAAAAAAAAAAAAAAAAGGAAAAAAAGAAAATGAAAAGGAAAAAAAAAAAACATTTAAAAGAATATTAAGAATTCTTGAGACTTTCTTGTCTTGTGACGGAATGTTAGTGTGGATAGATAGATGGATAGGAGGAGAGATGGATGGATAGACGGATAGATAGATGGATAGGAGGAGAGACGGATGGATAGACGGATAGATAGATGGATAGGAAGGAGAGACGGATGGATATACCGGTAGACTAGATGGCTCGGAGTGAGGAGATGGATTGGATTCGACGGATAGATAGATGGTGATAGTAGGATGAGAGACGGATGGATTAGACGGATAGATCAGGAGTGGACTAGGAGTAGGATGGATGGATAGAGACGGATAGGTAGCCTGTGATAGGAGGAGAGGATGGACGATAGACGGATAGATAGATGGATAGGAGGAGAGATGGATGGATAGATAAATAGACGAATGGATAGATGGATAGGAGGATAGATAAAAGGAGAGAAGGAAGATGGATAGGAGGATAGACGCATGGATAGCCGGATAGATAGATGGAGAGCTAAAGAGTTAGGTATATAGGATGACTGGTAGATGGAAACTGTGACAGACGGATAGATAAAGGGAGAGACGGATAGATACAGAGATAGATAGATAGCAGAATTGACGGATTGATTCATGGGCTGATAGACGGATAGATCGATAGAGAGATGTAAAGATAGACAGGTATATAAACAGACAGGTAGATAGATACTGAGCTAGATAAAGTACATAACGCATAGATTCAGAGGCAGGTGTACATAGACAGGCAGCAGGCGGACAGATATAAAAGAGATATAGATGTAGGTCAATACACACACGAACACAATCATCTGTGTGTGTGTGTGTATGTTATATATATATATTATATATATATCTATATATTATATATATATAATATAATATAGATATATATATATATCTATATATATCTATCTATATATATATATTTATATATATATATATCTATCTACTATCTAACTATATCTATATAGATAATATATATCTATCTATATATCATATTCATCTATATCTTCATATATATCTCTATAATCTACCTATATATATATATTATCTATATATATTATATATATTATATATATCTATATCCTAACATACTATATCTGCCCACACAAACACACACCCACACACACACCGGATATTCTATCTATATCTCTATATCTATATCTATTATCTACTTACTATCTATAATATATCCATATATATAATATATATATATATATATATTATATATATCTTATTATCATTATATAATCACGTGTGTGTGTGTGTGTGAGTGTGTGTGTGGTGGTGTGTGTGTGTGGTGTGTTGTTGTGTTATGTATATTATCATATCATTTGTATCGAGAGAGATTGATGGATTGTAGAGAGATGTATACAGAGAGCGAGACAGACAGATCACAGAGAGCATTATTATTGTTATAGATAATATTATCATTATCATAATTTTTATCGATATCATTATTATATAAGCATTATTATCATCATTATCATTATCATCGTTATCATCATAATCATTACCATCGTTATCATCATTATTATCATCGTTATCGTCTTTACCATTATCATATTATAAATAAACCCCTATTATAAATTTTCGAAAGCATAAGTCATCATTATAAAACGTCTTTTTCATAATTAAAATATATATATATTTATTTGTCATAATTGTTAAGCAACAAATAAATAAAAAATCACTGGCGACATCCAACACGATTTTGTATTCACGTGACTCATTTTACTCTTCCATTTACTCTTTCCTCTTTTCACTTTCTCTTCCTTCTCTCTCCTCCTTCCTTTCGTCTCTTCGTCTCTCTCTTTCCCCTTCCCTTTTTCCCTTATTTTTTTGTCTTTTTCCTTTACCCTTCTATACTGCATCTCCCTCCCCCTCTCTGTTCCCCCTTTTTCCTCTTCCTTTTCTCTCTCCGCTTTATTTCGTCCTTTCCTTCTCGCCTCGTTCCTTCCTTCCTTCCTTTCCTTCTCCCTCCTCCTTCCTTCCCCTTCTTTGTCTTTCCCCTTCTCCTTCCTTCCCTTGTTTATCATATTTTTCGTCTCTCCTTTTCTACTCACCCTCCATCTCCTCTCACTTCCTCCCCTCTCCCCACCCTCACCTGCACCCACCCCCCTCCCCCAACCCTAACCCCGGTCCCTAACCCCCACCCACCTCCTCCCACCCTACCTTTTACCCACTACCCTCCTCCCTCTCTCCCCTCTCCCCGCCTCCCCCCCTCGCTCTCCCCCACCCTCTACCTCCTACTCATTCCCCTCTCCCCGCTCTCTCCCCTCTCCCCGCCCCCACCTCTTCCCCACTCCCCTCTCCCCCTCCCCCCTCTCTCCGCCCCCACCTCTTCCCCACTCCCCTCTCCCCTCTCTCCCCTCCCCCCTCTCCCCTCTCCCCCTCTCCCCTCTCCCCTCTCCCCCATCAGGAGAATGGCAGTAATGATGGACCTCTGCTTATCATACGAGGAATCGCAAATACTTATGTAAATGAGCGACGGATGTAGAAACCACCTTCTCTCGATGGCGTAAACAGAGATCACGCTACCTCTGGCAACCTCGTCTTTCGCTTTGGCTTCGCCCCTTTTTTCGGTTTCTTGACTCCCCCCCCCCATTTTTTTATTTTTTTTTTTTTTTTTTTTTTTTTTTTCTTTTCTCGCCTCTTTTTTTTTCTTGCTTTCTCCTTTTTTATCCATGGTTTTGTTTGTTTTCTATTCTTTTCTTATTCTTTTTCTTCTTTCTCTGTCTTCTTCCTTTTCGCTGTCCATCTTTGTCTCTTTTTGTTTCTCCCTTTTCTTCTTCTCCTTGCTTCTCTCTCTGTCTCTATTCGTCCTTCTCTTGTTTTTTCTTCTTCTTCGTCCTTCCACCACTTTTCTTTTTTTTTTGTTTTTCCCAAGTCCTCTTTCCCTTTTATTCTCTTTCTTTTCTCCTTCCTTCTATACCGGTCCATTTCTTTTATTCTCCTCCCCTTCGTTTTCACCTTTTTCTTCCTCTTACCCTTACTTTTCTCTCCCTTCTTCTTATGTTCTTCCTTTCTTCTCCTCCCTTCTTCTCCCTCCTCCACTTTCTGCTATTCTTCACACACCCTAATCTCCCCCGCCTCCCCCCCCTTTTACTCTCCCCCTCCTTCTCTCTCTTTTACTCTCCCCCCTCCTTCTCCCTCCCTTTACTCACCCCTCCTTCTCCTTCTTTACTCCCCCTCCTTTCTCTCTCTTTACTCCCCCTCCGTCTCCTCTTTTACTCCCCCCTCCTTCGTCCCTTCTTTTACTTCCACCCCTCTTCTCCCTTCTTTTTGACTCCCCCTCCTGTCTCCCTCTTTTACTCTCCCCCTCCTTCTCCCTTCTTTTACTCCCCCCTCCTTCTCCCTCTTTTGACCTCCCCCTCCTTCTCCCTTCTTTTCCCGTCCCCCCCTCCGCTCCCTTCTTTAATACTCCCCCCTCCTTCTCCCTCTTGTTACTCTCCCCCTCCCTTCCTCTTCTTTTACCTCCCCCTCCTTCTCCCTTTTTTACTCTCCCCCCTCCTTCTCCCTCTTTTACTCCCCCCTCTTTCTCCCTTCTTTTACTCCCCCCTCCTTCTCCCTTCTTTTACTCCCCCCTCCTTCTCCCTTTTTTACTCCCCCTCCTTCTCCCTTCTTTTAACTCCCCCCTCACTTCTCCCTTCTTTTATACTCTTTTACTCTCCCCCCTCCTTCTCCCTTCTTTTACTCCCCCCTCCTTCTCCCTTCTTTTACTCCCCCTCCTTCTCCCTTCTTTTACTCCCCCCTCCTTCTCCCTTCTTTTACTCCCCCCTCCTTCTCCCTCTTTTACTCTCCCGCCCTCCTTTCCTCTCCCCTTTTACTCTCCCCCCTCCTTCTCCCTTCTTTTACTCCCCCCTCCTTCTCCCTTCTTTTACTCCCCCCTCCTTCTCCCTCTTTTACTCTCCCCCCTCCTTCCTCTCCCTCTTTTACTCTCCCCCTCCTTCTCCCTTCTTTTACTCCCCCCGCCGTCTCCCTTTTTTACTATCCCCCTCCTTCTCCCTTCTTTTACTCCCCCCATCCGTCCCTCCCTTCTTTTTACTCCCCCCTCCTTCTCCCTCTTTTACTCTCCCCCCTCCTTCCTCTCCCTCTTTTACTCTCCCCCCTCCTTCTCCCTTCTTTTACTCCCCCCTCCTTCTCCCTCTTTTACTCTCCCCCCTCCTTCCTCTCCCTCTTTAACTCTCCCCCTCCTTCTCTCCCTCTTTTACTCCCCCCATCTTCTCCCTCTTTTACTCCCCCCTCCTTCTCCCTTCTTTTACTCCCCCCTCCTTCTCCCTTCTTTTACTCCCCCCTCCTTCTCCCTCTTTTACTCCTCCACCCCTCCTTCCTCTCCCTCTTTTACTCTCCCCCTCCTTCTCCCTTCTTTTACTCCCCCCCTCCTTCTCCCTTCTTTTTACCTCCCCCCATCCGTCTCCGCTTCAACTTTTACTCCCCCCTTCCTTTCTCCCTTCTTTTAATTACTCCCCCCTCCTTCTCCCTTCTTTTACTTCCCCCTCCTTCCTCGCCTTCTTTTACGCCCCCCCTTCCTTCTCCCTTCTTTTACTCCCCCCTCCTTCTCCCTCTTTTACTCCCCCCTCCTTCTCCCTCTTTTACTCTCCCCCCTCCTTCTCCCTCCCTTTACTCACCCCCTCCCCTCCCCCTCCCTCCCGGCCCCCTCTTCCCTCCCCCCCCCCCCTCCTCCCGTGCCCTCTCCCCTCGTGTCACTTTTAAAAATAAGACCTTTTAAAATATATGATTTTTATGTATTTTTCTTCTCTCGCCATTTGTTAAGGGGCCGGGGGTGGGTGGTTGTGGGTATGTGAGGATGGGGATGTGTTCATAAATTTATTTTCTGGATTGTGTCGATAATTCTAAAGGTAAAAAAAGGTGAAAGTAAAATCGTAGATTTATTGATGAAGAACGTTAGAATACAGAATATGGTTTGAACAATCGTTTTTTTGGGGTTGTTTGTTTTGTTTGATTTGATTTGTTTTTTGGGGGTTTCTGTTTGTTTGGTTGATCGTCTGTTTATTTTCTGTTTGTTTGTTTGCGTTATATATATATATATTTTTTTTTTATGTATTTGCGTGGAATTTTGCTTTCTTTCGTAGATTCTTTATTTGCAATATGTAAAAAAAAAACTATTAATCTATTTATTAATCTGCCTTTTCTTTCTTTTTTATTATTTATTTGTTTCATTTCATTTCATTTCTTGTTTATTTCGGTTCATTTTTTCTCTGATTTTAAGGAAATTTGTTGATGTTTTTCGTATATTTTATTTGTATATCAGCCTTATCTAATATTATAGTTTTCCCAAAATCTTTTTCATTTCTTTTTTACCCCACCATCGTTTCTTTTTTTTTATTGGTCTTTCTTTTCGTTATGATTATTTTTGATACTAAAAAATAATAATAATAATAAATAATAATTATAATAATAATAATAATGATAATAATAATAATAATAAATTTTTTAAAAAATCTTAAATCTCTATCGTTAAGTCGTTTGATATCTTAAAGGTCGCTTCTAATCTACCTCTCCTGTCTTCAATTATCTACCTGCCCGTCTACCTACCCAATATCATCCATGTTTAATTTTGTGGACACTAACTTTCGTCTACTGACAAGGCATGTGCGAGAGTTGACTCATGTCTACCTTTTTTTTTCTTCTTCTTCTTCTTGTATTTGTGTTTATTCTGTGTTTATTTTTTCTCCGTGGTTACTCCTTCCTCTTGATTTCTACTCTCTTTTTTCTACTTCTCTCTTTCCCTTTCTCTTTGTTGGTTTGTCCTTCCTCTCTCCGATTCTCCCATTCTTCCCTCTTCTTCTTCTTTTATTCTCATCTCCCTCTTCCTTTCTCTCTTTCCCTCTCCTTCTCTCTCTCTCTAACTCTCTCTCATCTCTCTCTTTCCGTCTCTCTCGTCTCTCTCTCTCTCTCTCTCTCTCTCTCTCTCTTCTCTCTCTCTCTCTCTCTCTCTCTCCTCTCTTCTCTCTCGCTTCTCTTCTCTTCTCTCTCCTCACTCTCAGCTCTCCTCCGCTCTCTCAGTCCTCTCTCTCTCTCTCTCTCTTTCTCTCACCTCACTCTTTCTCTCATTCCACTCACTCTCTCTCTCGTCACTCTCTCTCTGTCTCTTATCTCTCTGTCTCTCTTCTCTTCCTCCTCTCTCTCTCGTCTCTCTCTCTCTATCTCTCTCTCACTCCTCTGCTCTCACCCTCTCTCTCTCGCTCTTCTATCGTTCCCTCTCTTCTCTCACGTCTCTTCTCTCTCTCTCTACTCTCTCTCTCTCTCTCTCTCTCGCTCTAGTCGTCTCTCTCTCTCTCTCTCTCTCCCTCCTCGTTCTCTCTCTCGCCTCTCTCTCTCTCTCTCTCTCTCTCTCTCTCTCTCTCCTCCCTCCTGCTCTTCCTCTCTCCTCTCTCTCTCTCTCTCTCTCATCCTCTCCTCTCTCTCATCTCATCTCTCTCTCATCTCCTCTCTCTCTCTCTCCTCTCTTTTTTTTTTTTTTTTGAGAGGGAGTTTTTTTTTTTTTTTTTTTTGTTTTTTTTTTTTGTTTTTTTTTTTTTCCTTTTTTTTTCCTCCTCTCTCATCTCTCTCTCCTCTCTCTCTCTCTCTCTCTCTCTCTCTTCTCTCTCTCACTCTCTCTCTCTCTCCTCTTTATCTCTCTGTCTCTCTTTCCGTCTCTCTCTCTGCTCTCTCTCTCTCTCTCTTCTCCTCTCCTCTCTTCTCTCCTTCATCTCGTCTCTCTCATCTCTCTCTCTCATCTCTCTCTCCTCTCTCTCTCTCTCCTTTCGTCTCTCTCTCTCTCTCTTCTCTCTCTCTCTTCTCTCTCTCTCATCTCTCTTCCTCTCTCTCTCTCTATCCTCTCTTTCTCTCTCTCCTCTTCTCTCCACCATCTCTCTCCTCTCTCTCATCTTTTCACTCTCCTCTCCCTCTCCTCATCGTCTCTCTCCCCTTCCTCTCATCGTCACTCCCCCTCTCTCTCTCTCTCTTCCCTCGTCTCTCATCTCTCTCTGCCGATCCTCGCCTCTTCCACTCATCTCCCTCTCATCCCTTCTCCCCAAGCCTCTCCTCCTCTCCTCTCTCTCTCTCCATCTCTCTCTCTCGTTCTCCTCTCTCTCTCTCTTCGCCTCTCGTTCCTCCTCTCTAGCTCTCTTCTCTCTCTCTCTTTCTCTCTCTCCTCTCTCTCTCACTCTCCTCTCTCTCTCCTCTACCATTCTTTTCACCTCATCCTCTCCTCTCTCTCTCTCTTTCTCCTCTCTCCGTCATATCTCTCCTCTCTCAATTTCCTCTCTCCACTCTTCTCCTCGTCTCTCTCTCTCTCTCTCTCTCTTTCCTCTCTCTGTCTCTCTCTCTCTCTCTCTCTCCGTTCTCTCTCTCTCCCCTCTCTCATCTTCTCTCTCTCCCCTCTCCTCTCTCTTTTTATCTCTCTCTCTCTCTCTTTCACTCACTCTCTCTCTCTCTCTTTCCCTCCTATTTCCCCCTCCCTCTCCCCATACCCACACCTAACCCCCCCCCCTCCATCTAACAAAAGAACAGGATTAATGATTCGTAATCTACATCTATTTCTTCTACTCTCTATCTACTTTTTTCTCCTTGGATATACACATGTCACCGCAGTTAGTCTGTCTGTCCCCTTTTTTGCAATTGTCTACCGTATAAGTCTACCTGCTATGCATCTACTTCATTTCCTTCTTCGTTATATCATCTACCTTCTACAATATCTGCCTTTATTATTTTTTCTTGTTTTTCTTTTTCCAAGTTCTGCTGACACGTATTCAAAGGTGTTCTTAGTCCTTGCTATTTGTGAATCGACTGTTGGTTTGATTTCATGTCCAAACTGTATCTCTTTATTCATCTATTTTTGTTAATATCTGCCGAGTATCTATCAGTATCTATTTTATCTATCGAACGCTCATTTTTTTCTGCCTATTAGTCATCTATTTATATCTACCTATCTATCTATGGATATCTATCCATATATACCCATCTACTCGACCTGTTACTCATTTATCTACCTGTCACTCATTTGTTCTCTATTCCCTGATCTACCTTCTTGTCATTCATCTACTCACCTCCTCTTCATCTACCCATTCACCGCCCACCAGCCTATCCATCTCGATCCCCGCCAACATCCTACCCACCCTACCCACCCTACCCACCCTCACCGCCCTACCCCAACCTCTACATCCCTACCCCTACCCACACCTCCTTTCCCTCCATCCCCACCCACACATCCCTCCCCCCCCACTAATACCCCCTCACCCTCCCTTACCCCCACCTCCCTATCCCACCCCTCACCTCTCTTACACCCCCCACGTCTCCCCTCCCACGCCCCCCCCCCCCCACACGATGTATCCGACCCGGACGTCCGACACTTGTTCGTCATAAGACCGTAGACTACAAGCTCGAGGCCACTCTAAGATGGGGAGGGAGGAGGGAGGGAGAAGGAGGGAAGGGGGGAGGGAAGGAAAGCTGGGGGAGGGGAGGGGGGAGGGAGAAGGAGGGAAGGGAGGAGGGAGAAGGAGGGAAGGGAGGAGGGAGAAGGAGGGGAGAGGAAGGGAGAAGGAGGGGAAGGAGGAGGGGGAAGTAGGGGAGAGGAAGGGAGAAGGGGGGGAAGGAGGAGGGGGAAGGAAGAGTGCATTGGAAAGGGGGAAGTAGGGAGGTGGGTAAAGACGGGAAGGTATACGAGGTAAGGGTGATAAGGGCAAGGGAGAAACGTGAGAAGATGGAAGATGGAGAAATGGGAGATGAAGAGGGGGGGAGGTGAGAGGAGGAAATCGATGCTGAATAATACTTAGCGAGGCACTCCACGTCGGTTACAGGTCAGAGCGGTGTGATCAGTCCGCAGCCGGAATACCCCATTGCTAGCTGTGTTAGCTGCACTTACCTTACCACTTACCCCTTACCCCTACCACCCCCCCCCCTCTTTTCCCCCACCGACCCCACCTTCTCTCCTCTCATTCTCGGTTCTCTCTTTCTTTTTTTCTCCCTTTCTTTTCTTTCTTTTTTTTTCTCTCTGTCTGTTTGACTGTTTGTCTGTCTGTTGGTTTCTCTTTCTCTCCAACCTTCTCTTTCACTTTTCTTTCGCTGTCATTTTCTCCTCTCTTCTTCTCTGTCTTTCTCTATATCTATCTATTCTATCACTTCACTCACATTTCTCCTCTCTCTCTCCATCCCCTCTCGGCTCTCCTCACTCTCTTCAGACCACTCATCACCTTCTATCTCTATCAGGCTCTCAGATCTCTCTCCCAGGTCTGTCATCTCTCTCTCTCTCGTCGTCTCTCGCTTCTCTCTCATTCTCTCTCTCTCTCATATTCTTTCTTCCCTCACTTCCGTCATTCCTCTCTTTCTCTCTCTCTCAATCGTCTCAGTCTCTCATCTCGCCTCCTCCTCCTCTCTCTCGTTCGATTCTCTCCCACTTCCTCTCGCTCCGCCACTCCCCCCCAGCTCTCCTCCTCTCCCCCACACTCCTCCTCGTCTCCAGATTCATCTCCCTCGCATCTCAATTCTTCCTCTCTCCCGGCTCCTCTCATCATCGTCACTCTCTCGTCCTTCCTCTCTCTCCCTCCGTCTCTTTCCCTTTCCCTCTCCTCTCTCCTCTCTCCGTCCTTTCTTTCTCTCTCCTCTCTCTCTCTCTTCCCGAGGCTCTCCTCTTCAAATCTCTCCTCTCCTCTCTCTCTCTCTCGTCTCTCGTCTCGTCTCTCACTCTCTCTCTCTCCTCCTCTCCTTCACTCCCTCTCCTCTGCTCCTCTCTCTAGCCTCTCTCCTCTCTCTCTCTTTTTCTCTCCTCTCTCTCTCTCTCTCTCATCTCTCCCTCTCTCGTATCTACTCTCAACTCCCCCCCCTGCCCCCTGCCCCTCCCTCCCATCCCTCCTGCAAGGCCTCTACCCCAGGGGGGGCGCCCAAATATCGGAAAGGCCTCCGTAACTTGCATTATGATATTAAAGATATAATGGATATATAGACCGCCCCCCCTCATCACCCTACGCCCCCCCTCGTTCAACCTCCCCCCCCCCCCCCACCTCCTCCATAGGGGCTAAAGACCCAAGAGAGCGGGATAACATTAGTGTAAAACCGAGGATAAAGCGATAGGGATGGGGTGGGGAGGGATAAAGGTGGGAGGGGAGAAAGGGGGGGGGAGGGAATTGAGGTGGAGCCCCCCCCCTCCCCCTCTCTCCCCATCAGGAAATGGCTAATATGGCCTTGCTTATCAACGGAATCGCAAATACTTGTAAATGAGCGACGGATGTAGAAACCACCTTCCCCTCGATTGGCGTAAACAGAATCACGCTACCTCTGGCAACCTCGTCTTTCGCTTTGGCTTCGCCCCTTTTTTCGGTTTCTTGACTCCCCCCCCCCCTTTTTTTTATTTTTTTTTATTTATTTTTTTTTTTTCTTTTCTCGCCTCTTTTTTTTTTCTTGCTTTCTCCTTTTTATCCATGGTTTTGTTTGCTTTCTATTCTTTTCTTATTCTTTTTCTTCTTTCTCTGTCTTCTTCCTTTTTCCTGTCCATCTTTGTCTCTTTTTGTTTCTCCCTTTTCTTCTTCTCCTTGCTTCTCTCTCTGTCTCTATTCGTCCTTCTCTTGTTTTTTCTTCTTCTTCGTCCTTCCACCACTTTTCTTTTCTTTCTTTTCCCCCAACCTCTCTTTTTCTTTTCTTCTCTCTTTCTTCTCGTCTGTTCCCCTATACCCCCAGTTTCTTCTCCCTTTTCTTTTCCTCCTCTTTTCCCTTTTATTCTCTTTCTTTTTCTCCTTCCTTCTATACTGCCATTTCTTTATTCTCCTCCCTTCGTTTTCACCTTTTCTTCCTCTTACCCTTTCTTTTCTCTCCCTTCTTCTTATGTTCTTCATTTCTTCTCCTCCCTTCTTCTCCCTCCTCCACTTTCTGCTATTCTTCACACACCCTAATCTCCCCCGCCTCCCCCCCCTTTTACTCTCCCCCTCCTTCTCCCTCTTTTACCCTCCCCCCTCTTCTCCCTCTTTTACTCTCCCCTCTCCTTCTCCCTTCTTTTACTCCCCTCTCCTTCTCCCTTTTTTACTCTCCCCCTCCTTCTCCTTCCCTTTACTCTCCCCCTCCCCTCCGGCCCCCTCTTCACCCCCCCCCTCCCTCCCGTGCCCTCTCTCCTCGTGTCACTTTTAAAAGTAAGACCTTTTAAAATATATGATTTTTATGTATTTTTCTCCCATTTTTTTAAGGGCCGGGGGGGGGGGTAAGTGAGGATGGGGATGGTGTTCATGAATTTATTTTCCGGATTGTTCGGATAATTCTAAAGGTAAAGAAAGGTGAAAGTAAATCGTAGATTATTGATGAAGAACGTTAAGAATCCAGATATGGTTTTGAACAATCGATTTTTTTTTGTTTGTTTGTTTGTTTTGTTTGATTTGATTTGTTTGCTTTGGATTTCTGTTTGTTTGGTTGATCGTCTGTTTATTTTCTGTTTGTTTGTTTGCGTTATATATATATATTTTTTTTTTATGTATTTGCGTGGAATTTTGCTTTCTTTCGTAGATTCTTTATTGCAAATATGTAGAAAAAAAACTATTAATCTATTTATTATCTGCCTTTTCTTTCTTTTTTATTTTTATTTGTTTCATTTCATTTCATTTCTTGTTTATTTCGGTTCATTTTTCTCTGATTTTAAGAAATTGTTGATGTATATTTCGTATATTTTTTTTGTAGTATCACCTTATCTAATAATTATGTTTTCCAAAATTTTTAAAAAACTTTTTCATTTCTTTTTACCCACTCGTTTCTTTTTTTTTATTGTCTTTCTTTTCGTTATGATTATTTTTGATACTAAAAAATAATAATGATGATAAATAATAATAATAATAATAATAATAATAATAATAATAAATAAAATAAAAAAAATCTTAAATCTCTATCGTTAAGTCGTTTGATATCTTAAAGGTCGCTTCTAATCTACCTCTACCTGTCTTCATTATCTACCTGCCCCTGTCTACCTATCCATCAGTCATGTTTAATTTTGTGGACACTAACTTTCGTCGACTGACAAGGCATGTGCGAGAGTTGACTTATAATCTACCTTTTTATTTCTTCTTCTTCTTGTATTTGTGTCTATTCTGTGTTTATTTTTTCTCCGTGGTTACTCGTTCCTCTTGATTTCTACTCTATCTATTTTCTACTTCTCTCTTTCCCTTTCTTTTTGTTGGTTTGTCCTTCCTCTCTCGATTCTCCCTCTCCTCTTCTTCTTCTTTTATTCCTCATCTCCCTCTTCCTTTCTCTCTTTCTCTCTCTCTCTCTCTCTCTAACTCTCTTTCTCTCTCTCTCTCTCTCTCTCTCTCTCTCTTTCTCTCTCTCTCTCTCTCTCCTCTCTCTCTCTCTCTCCTTTCTCTCTCTCTCTCCTCTCTCCTCTTCTCTCTCCTCTCTACTCTCTCTCTCTCTCTCTCTCTCTCTCTCTCTCTTCTCTCTCTCTCTCCTCTCTCCTCTCCTCTCTCCTCTCTCTCTCTCCACTCCTCTCTCTCTCCTCTCTCTCTTCTATCTTCTTCTTCTCTTCTATCTCTCTTTCCTCTCTCTCCTCGTCTCTCTCTCTCTCTCTCTCTCTCTCCTCACTCTCTCTCCCTCCTCTCTCTCTC
>NC_051424.1:21453833-21458833 GCF_015228065.2 Penaeus monodon
ATTATTATTATTATTATTATTATCATTATTATTATTATTATTATTATTATTATTATTATATTATTATTATTATTATATTATTATTATTATTATCACTGCTGTTGTTGTTGTTGTTTCCTTCTGCGATTCTGTTGTGCTACAAAAGAAAGATATTCCATCGGGTCCTTGATTCTCTATGATAATTATAAGTAGTAGCATTATTATAATTGTATCAGTGGAACTAATCGTAACTCGCCAACCCCATCTCCACTCACACCTTCGCTTAACCCCCTCCCCCCCTGCAAAAATATAGATTAACGATAATTATAATAACAATGCTAATAATAATAATAATAATAATAATAATAATAATAATAATAATAATAATAATAATAATAATAATAATAATAATAATAATAATAATAATAATAATATCATCATCATCAAAATGATAATAATAACAACAACAACAACCACAATGATAATGACAAAAATAATAAAACAAATCAAAAAATAAAAATCCGGACTTTGACATAAGCCGAACTACACGTTATGGACACGTTATAAACATGTCAAAGGCCTGTTGTTCCTTGCGGTGTGGCGTGAGCGAGGGCTTCCTGCGGCGCCCGTGTGACTGCAGATAACACAGGCGCTTTAGGGGGGAAGCTGCGGCGGGGGATATTGTGGGAAAGGGGGGGAGGAGGTGGGGGGGGAAGGGAGACGGAAGGGGGTAAGGGAGGAGGAGGTGGGGGTAAGGGAGAGGGAAGGGGGTAAGGGAAGGGGAAGGACGGGGTAAGAGAAAGGGAAGGAGGGGTAAGGGAGGGGGAGGGGTAAGGGAGGGGGAGGTGTGGGTATATGAGAAGAATGAAGAAAGAGGAGAGAAGAGAGAGAGAGAACAGACAGAGGAGAAAGGAGAGAGAGAAAGCATAGAGGAACAGCATCGGGGGTTGGGGAGATGGGGACTAGGGAGGGGGGGGCGAAGAGGGAAGGAGGGAGAGCAGAAATGAAATATGTAGAAACTGAAGGAAATTATGTTTTGGCGTCTGGGGGGAGGTTGTTGATCGTCCAGTCGCGGGGGGGGGGTTGTAGCCATTGGTAATTTCCTTCTCCTTTTCTGTGCCTTTTCTTAATTTCATTTCCTCTCTCCGTGGTCTTCGTCTTCTTCATTTTCCTCTTCTTTCTCTTATTATTCCATCTTCTCTCCCTTTCGCTCCTTCTCCCTCTTCCTCTTCCTCATCGTCGTTTCATCATAATCTTTTCTTTTTCCTTCTTCTTCTGAAGATGAGAAAGAGAGAGAGAAAGATATATATATATATATATATATATATATATATTATATATATATATATATATATATATATATATATGATATAGATAGATATAGATATAGATAGATAGATAAATAGATAGATAGATAGACAGAGAAAGGAAAGAGAGAGACGGACAGACAGACAGACAGACAAAAAGCAAGAAACAAAGAAACAAAGAGAGAGAGAGAGAGAAGAGAGAGAGAGAGAGAGAGAGAGAGAGAGAGAGAGAGAGAGAGAGAGAGAGAGAGAGAGAGAGAGAGAGAAAGAAAGAAAGAGAGAGAATGAGAGAGAGAAAGATAGAGAAAAAAAAACACCAAAAACCACAAATGTAAACCGAAAAGACGAAAAAAAAGGAATAGAAAATAGAAAGAAACCCTTCAAATATACACACAAATACGTATACAGAAAATGAAAAAAAAAAAACGAAAAAAAACGCAAGATAAGCCGATAACATTAGCCAAGAATGCGGACCGAACCCCCCGCCCCCTCCAACCCCCCCTTCCAC
Organism: Penaeus monodon; assembly: GCF_015228065.2. NCBI lineage: Eukaryota > Metazoa > Arthropoda > Malacostraca > Decapoda > Penaeidae > Penaeus > Penaeus monodon. The sequence goes on from NC_051424.1 coordinate 21,455,628, forward strand.
GCTTAAAAAAAGAAAAAAAAAAAAGACTAATCCTGACAGAATTCGTGGAGCCTCATCCCTTATCAAAAAAGCCATCAGATTGATATCACATTAACATGACAGATCGACTGCCAACCTGCCTATAATTTTATCCTTCCTTCATTTCTACTTTGTTGTGGATGATGTTTGATAAAGGTAATGGTTATGTGTGAATGAAAAATACGGGTAATAATTATGAATGATATTTGATGAAGGTGATTTGTTGTTGTTATTGTCGGTATCGTAATAATTGTTATGGTTGATGAAGATAAAAGTAATCATAGTGAATTGGCAACAGATGCAAAAGTAATGATGATGAGGATATTGATGGTGTTTATTATGATTATGATAAACGTAGGGTAATGAAGTTTATGATAATGGAAATGATAACGCTGATAGCAGGTGTAATTATCGCAATTATTACAATATCGAAAAATGAGAGACTTTTGCTTGCTTCTCTTACTATTATTCCTCTTTTCATATCATCATCATTCTTCATTTTTTTGTTATTGTTCTTCTTCTTTTTAAAAAATCGGAAAAATCCCTTTCCTTCCTCCGTGTTACTGCCGCTCCCCCTTCCTTCCCGAGCGTCGAGGCTTCCTAAAAACAGGTGAAGCCTCCTCGGCCGCCTCCAGGTGCCTTCTGGAGTGACACGGGCGACGCGGGGCTGAAGAGATTAGCTTCGAAGCCCCTGCGGGAGCCACAGCGACCCTGCGGAGGGGCTTTCGAGGGTCCCGGGGAGGGTTCCACGGGGGCCAACCACCGGCCTGGGGCTTCACAGGCGGACACTGTTGATCACCTGGTGGGGGGCTGTTGAAGGCACCAGCCAACAGGTAGCTTGTGCCCCTCCGGATGCCTTGCGCAGGGCACGGGGGGCGCTACTCCTGCCGGTGGGTGTCTGCTGTTCACGGGTCCTCGGGAGATCAGCTCTTGCGCCGGACTTTCGATTTTCTTCTTCTTCTTCTTCTTCTTCTTCTTCTTCTTCTTCTTCTCCTTTGATTCCTCTCACTCTTTTTTTCTTCGTCTCTTGTTATTCATTTTCTTCGTCTCTTAGTATTGATTTTTTTTTCTTTGTTTCCTTTAGCTTTTTTTCCACTTCTATCACCCGTTTTTTCTACGCCTTCTCTTGTTACTTCTTATTTGTTTCTGTATTTTACTTCTCTTCGTTTCTTCAGTGGCTTCTTGTTTTCCTCTGTGGCTCAAGGATAAAGAAGATCCCACCATTGGATAATACTTATTCATTGTAAAGACCTCTCCCCTGGTCTACATTTTCCGGCAAATGTAAATCTCCCTTCCTCCTTTTCTTCCGCGCCCCTTATCAGCGGAGGGCCGCTCCATCGCGCCGATAAGCCGGCCACTTCCCCGGACGGCGCCTCATAAACCCCTCCCCCCTCCCCCCCCCCCCCCCCCTCCCCGCCCCCTCCCCGCCCCCTCCCCCCCTCCCCTCCCCCTCCCCGCCCCGTGCCCTCGCGACCCCGACCGCCAGACGACGCCGTCAAGAGATTAACTCGGGGACTCCCTGCAGGACGCGGGTCGGGCCTGTGGCGGGACACGAAGGACTCGAGGGGGGGACTCCCGCAGGGGTAAACCGCTGGCCTGGGGCGTCACAGGGGGACTCTGTTGATCGGCGCCTCGGGGTTCCGAGGGCGCCAACCGACAGGTAGCTTGCGACCCCCCCGCGAGGCGCTGCGGAGGACTCCATGTTGCTTGGGAAGGATTAGGGAGTTTACAAGCTTCTGTGCAGGATTCGAGGCTTAGGGGGGCTAGGGCGAGGGTAGGGGGAGGGGAGTCTCCATCCCTGCGACGGACTCTGTGCGGCGCCCTCGCTGCGGCTGCGGCAGTTGAGCGGGGCCTGCGGTTTACGGTTTACTGGCCGCCATGCATGAAGGCAGGCAGAGGGAAGGCCAAGGGCAGAGGCTGCGAGACCGGTGGACGGAGGAAGAGATACCGCGACAGGAGCTAGACTGCTGTGGAGGCAGGGGAGGTCACTCAGAAGAGAGAGCGGAGTGAGGGATCGACACCCGTCTCTCTCGATCTACCTGTCTATCGATATATATATCTACTATCTGTTCCCCGCTGCGTTATATGTATGTATGTATATACGTATATTTAATATGTACTATATAATTATATATACCATATATTACATATATATCATATGTTATATATTCATTATATTATATAGATTGATATATTATATATTTATATATATATATGTGTGTGTGTGTGTGTGTGTGTGTGTGTGTGTATATACTATATATATATATATATATATATATATATATATATATATATATATATATATATATATATATATATACTGTATATAAGAAACACAAAAGCACCTGTAACCGCGCTCCTCCCGCTGCCCCTCCCTCCCCTCCCCCGCGGGACCACAAAGGGCGTCCCGCGGGGCCCTCGCGAGTCGTGGCCACAGCGAGGTCCCGCAGCAAGCGGGGCGGCCGCCGCAGGACCTCCCGAAGGGCGCCACCGCGACGCCCCCGAGGGATTCCATCCAGCGCTCAGCAGCGCCACGTCAACACCGTCCTAACGAGGCTTCCTGAAGGAGGCGTCGCCGCGCCCTCCGCCTCCCTGGCTTTTCCTGCTGGTGTGCGGGGGGGGGGACTTTTGGATAATGGCGATACTTCTGAAGGAAAGTGACCAAAATCCCTTTTTGGTGATTTTTTTTTTTTTTTACTTCAAAGAGACTTCATTCACTTTCTGACAACTATATAAGATAATATAATGCTAACAATGACAAGACTAATAGCACCTACTGAAGTGAAAATTATGATACAACAATAATTACAGTGACAATTATGAAACATTATATTCATTCTTGTTAATTTACCAATCCACGCAGAGTTCCAATTCAAACTATATCATATCTACCATTCTCTTTGGACGATTATGTAAATACAGCGTCTCTGGATACCATCGTTCTATAAGAAATCATTATCAACCAGTCAATTAACAGATAATTATCATCGCCAAATTTTCAGTCATCCTTTTCACCTCAATGATGATGATGATGATGAAAACAATAATAATAATGATAACAGTCATGAAGATAATGATAATACATTTAACAACGATAATAGTGCTAATACTACTACTTATCATAATAATTCATAATAATAATAATAATAATAATAATAATAATAATAATAATAATAGTAATAATAATC
>NC_051424.1:21466333-21468833 GCF_015228065.2 Penaeus monodon
GCCGGGGCGGCGCCTGGGCTGGGTGAGCGGGGGCGGGAGGGAGGGGGGTTCTGAATCTACACACAAACCTCAATAAATCAATTACGAGAGCGGCGATAGCGGCGAATCCGCCTCGTCCGCGAGCGGCGTCGCCCGCGCGGATCTCGAGCCATCGCCTGGCGCAGGTAAACAATCCCGCCATTGTGACCTGAATTCGGCGGCGGCGCGAGGGGCTTCGACCCTTGCGCCCCCCGCGCCTAAGGGTCAGATGGCCTTATCTCGGCCGATCGCCCCCAAGTACAAGCTCTGCCGAAGTCGAAATTCTAGATCGAGTCTTCTTGTCCTTATAAACAACCGGCTTCCATTGTGGCGCTCCTCTCCGGCTCGCGTGTGTGTGAGTAAGACTATCTCGGCGACTATAAACTTTAGATGAAATTCCAATAGGGTTCATATTACCGTTGCCCATACATAGACAATGAGCCATAATGAAGGACAACCTAGGGCCCAGGTTAGCTTCTTCGGGCGCTTTGTTCGCCGTGACGGATTGGTTTGAATAAAAGCGTCGTTTGTTAAGTTTATCATAAGGGAGGAACGCTCGCCACGGTGACTATTCTCATTATAATTTTATGACTTCTATTGTGATTATAATGGCCAATGACAAATTCGAGCTTTGAGGAGTGACACCAAACGTCTGGTAGATTTATCTATAAATGGCCTTATCGCCGTATGTTACAATTAATCAACATAATTGCCTGACTTATCGAGATCCAATCAGAAAATTCGAGGATGTGTTCGTCTGCGAGCTTCGGATCCGACTTCGTTCACGCGCCATCGAAACGGACAAGTTCCCTCGTCGTTCGCGAATTTGTCAGTATTTTCCGACTCTCGCGCAGATTCCTTCGCGACGCCCTTATTGCGAAACCCATCACGAAAATCAAGCGCCAAACGCAAGAACAATTAACTCCAGTCGGTACACGAATCCGAACGTCCGGGAGACTATAAATGAAACACTTTATATTCGAGACGAGAAACATCTGAGCATCGAAGGAGTCGCATCAAATGAGCTCCGACATGTTTATAGTGCGCAAGTGCAGAGTTCAGCACTGTTGATGTTGTTGTTCCATTATCACGATCTCCTTTTATTTCTTTGTTATGGGGAGGGGGGAGGGGTGATGGAGGAGGAGGGGGAAGGGTGAAGGGAGGAGAGGGGAGGGGGAAGGGAGGAGAGGAATGATGGAGAAGGGGCAGGGGTGAAGGAATAAGAGGGGAGAGGGGAAGGGGGAAGAGGGGAGATGAGAGAAAGGGATAGGTGTGAAGAGGGGAAGGGAGAGAAAGGGAGAGAAAGAGGGGTAGGGAAGGGAAGAGAGAGGAGAGAAATGTGGAAGTATGACGGGGAAAGAGAAGAAAAGGAAATAGGGATTAACGCCTTTTGAAGCAGCCTTAGAAATTGGCATAAATTAATGTTTATTAGTGATTAATTTTCGAAATGGCTTTGGTAGTTTATGTTAGAAGAGGGAGAGAGAGAGTCCAGAAGATTCTCGAATTAATTTGATTGCCTTACGTCATGGGATGTCGCTGATGGCGTGCGGGCGCAGGGAGCTTAGGTCATGATTTTGTGATCATTGTCATTGTTATTATCATCATTATCATTGTCATCATCATTGTTATTATTATTATTATTATTATTATTATTATTATTATTATTATTATTATTATTTACACTATTATTATCATTACTATTATTATCATTATTATAATCATTATCTTAATAATATTAATATCATTAGTAGTAATAATAGCAGTAGTAGCACAAGCACTCTTGCTAGTACTGTTATTAATTATTGTTATGATTATCATTGTTCATAATTAATACCCCTGTTGTTATCATTACTATTTTTATTATCATTATTGTTATTATTGTTGTTGTTGTTACCATGACATTCTTGAAATTTTGTTATCCATTTTTCATCAAAAATGATAATGAAATATATATTTAATAATACGTGAAGTGATAAATGATCAGTAATAATGAAACCACTCAAAATGTAGATAACAACTTATGGGAAAAATAAATCTATATGGAGTTTTGTTAAAAAAAAAAAAAAAAAAAAAAAAAAAAAAAAAAACGAACGAAAGAGAGAGAGAGCGACAGAGAGAAAGAAATCTCCCTCCGCAATTTTCTTCCCACGAAACCGAAAGATAAAAACGAACCAACGAACCGGCGTCCCGAGCGAAAGGCTCCGAACCCCGCGATCTCAAAGGGCCCGGGCCAATTACCACGGTTCCAAACAGGCAGAAAAGGACGCGAAAAGTACCCCCTCCCTCCCTCCTTCTTTTCCCCTTCCCCCCTCCCTCCCCTCCCCCCATCCCAAAAGGACATGAAAATAGGCATAGGTCAAAGGGAGAAGGAAGGAGGGAGGGAGGGAGGGGGCGATGGGAAGAAGGAGTCCCTTTGTCACAAAGATCGGCTCGACATCCTCAATCTCCGTTTTCTATTGAGTCGAAGAAAACGTGGAGTGGC
>NC_051424.1:21473833-21476333 GCF_015228065.2 Penaeus monodon
GGAAAAGAGAAAGAGGAAGGGAGAAAATTGTGAGGAAACAGACTTGGAAGAGGACATAACGGAAAAAGGGAGAAAGGAATATAGAACACGCAATGTAGATCTGCAGAAGAAGAATGAAGAAACGGGGGAAGGAAAAGAGAAGAGAACAGGCGGGAGGAGAAGGAAGGAGGAAAACAAGTGTACGTAAGTATTCATGTGTGTGTGTGTATTATGTATGCATAATATGTAATATATATATAATATATATATATATATATATATATATATATATATATATATATATATATATATATATATATATATATATATGTATATATATATAAATATATATATAATATATAGTATTATATATATATATATATATATAGTAATATATATATATATATCTATAGTATATTTTATATATATACATATATATATATATATATATATATATATATATATATATATATATATACACACACACACACGTATATATGTACACACACGCACAAATGTGTGTGTGTGTGTGTTATGTATACATAATATATAATGTCTATGTATTATATGTATATATATATATATATATATATATATATATATATATATATATATATATATATATGTATATAGTTGTATAATATATATATATATATATATATATATATATATATATATATATATATATATATATATATATATATATATATACGTATATATGTACACACACGCACAAATGTGTGTGTGTGTGTGAGTGAGTGTGAGCCTCCTCGTCTAGCAATCTTGCTGACCTGCGTTCGAATCCCTCGCCGCCAGTGGATGGTAACCCCGGCCATTCCTTGTACACAGGGTAAGGTTTAGAAACAAACAGACAGCCTGTCACACCAAACATAAGAATAACCATTGTCACAGATGGAATTGACTAGATTATTATTATTATTATCATATACACATAAACACACACTATATAATTGTGTGTGTGTGTGTGTGTGATTGTATGTGGATGTGTTTTATGTGTGTACAGACACGCACACACACACACACGCACGCACGGACGTACACACACACACACACACACACACACACACACACACACACACACACACACACACACACACACACACACACACACACACACACACACACACACACACACACACACACACACACATACATATGTATATACGCGCTCGCATACTGTATATGTGCATATCTCCACACATATTAAGAGAGGGAGAGAGGAGGGGGGGGGGCGAAGAGAGAACGAGCGAAATCGAGAATACACACACAGAAGGAGAGAGAGAAAGAGAGAGATGAACATACACACACACACAAAGAGAGAGAGAAATGAACACACACAAAGAGAGAGAGAGAGAGAGAGAGAGAGAGAGAGAGAGAGATGAACCTGTTCCCCTGATGCATAGCCGTGGTGTTTAAAAGTCCACGCTCTACCATTCCTTACGTCCAGTTGTCACTCGACCTGTGTTAATGAGACAACCATTATTGAGCAGTATTTATCTCCTGTCCATTTTGCTGTTGTTGTTGTTGTTGTTGTTTGCGATTACTGTTGTTTTTGTTGTTGTTTTCTGACTCTGTACCCTTTATCTGATTTGCTTACGAATCTGGTTCACGTTGTAGTTAGTAATCATAATAGAATTGTTTTACTGTAAATCTTCAATACGATTTTATTTCTATTCATGAACCTATTACTCATCGACAAACATATGACGCTCTCAGTCTCCTCACGCAAGCAATTAAACAAACAAATCATCTCACGCAAACAAACAAATTTCAAACAATTAAACATCTCACACAAACAAACAAATAAACAAAACCCATAGCAGGTCGAGGTGACGGTTGACTAATTTGCATAAAGTCGACATAGATCTCGTCCTCAGTCTCTTCCTGACTCACCGGGAGTCCGCGGTGAGTAACCCGGATGAGTAAGGTTGGGTTACGGAGGCGAACGAGGCTGAGTCAGGAATGCGAGAACGAGAGAGGGAAGGAGAGAGGGGGGGGAGAAAGAAAGAGAGGGAAGGGGAGGAGAGAGAGAAATAAAAAGAGGGAGAGAGAAAAAAAAATAGAAAAAGAGAGAGAGAGAAAGAGAAAAGGGAGAGAGAGAAGATAGAGAGAGAGAGAGAGAGAAGAGAGGAGAGAGAGAGAAGAGAGAGAGAGGGAAAGAGAGGAGAGAGAGAAATTAAAAGAGGGAGAGAGAAGAAAACAGACAGAAAAGAGACAGGGAAAAGAAAGAGAGAGGGAGAGAGAAAAGAGACAGAGAGAGAGAGAAAGAGAGATAGAAAAAGAGAGAGAGGGAAGAGAAGAGAAGCAGAGAGAGAGAGAAAGATAGAGAAAAGAGAGAGAAGAGAGAGGAGAGAGAGGAGAAAAAAAAAAAGAGAGAGAGAGGGGAGGGAGGTTTGAAGGAGAGAGAGGGAGAGGAGAGAGGGGGAGAGAGAGGGAGAAGGAGAGGTAGGGAGAAGGAGAGGGAGGGAAGAGTGAGAGTGAGAGGAAGAGAGAGAGAGAG
>NC_051424.1:21499866-21502366 GCF_015228065.2 Penaeus monodon
GATCGACTTCCCGGCGCTCGTTCTCCAAACTTTTTACCACAAACCTCCTCCTAAAAGACTCCTCACCAGCCCGTCCCCAGCCTGCCCTACCTGAGGGGAAACCTTTTCTGTCCCCTCTTCACCCTCTCAACTGCAGGCTGATTTTTCGCAGGGGAACACTCTCCGCGCAAAATGGGGCTACACCAGTCCTCCCTCTCTCTCGAAGGTGAGTATAAAATTTTGTTCCTTTGCCTTCTTTTGTAATAAAACTTTGGCGAGACATGCGCCCGTTCATTAAGCTCCCGTCTCAACAAAATACGCTGTATTTAGGGGCACAAAAAACAACGCCCTTTTTTCCATCATGGAACACTGGGCCTCAGTGGGCTGTCATCGGCGCAATTGCTTTCCTTCCCTGATGCCTACGCCCGCAGACTGGGGTATCTTAAAAAAGCTGCTGCTAACTTCAAAAGAAAAGCTACTTTTCTCCTGCTGATAGTCTCTTCGTCCCCATCCTCCACCCTCCTCTCTCTCTTTAATACCCCCTTTTCCCTTCAGACCTGAAATGGAATCCAGTGGGTTTTGAAACTATAGTCTCTTTTCAATAAACATTTTTGGTTTTTTACCCTAGTATCAAACAAAGAGTGTTTTCCATTCTTCAAAATTCAAACAAAAACGGTATGTCATGTTTAGCAGCCGTGGGCCCTTTCCCCCATCCCTTTGCCCAAAATCGATCTTACGCTTTTCTTTTTACTTATACATCGACAGCCCCAAAAATCTTTATATTTTCGCCAGTCTTTCTTCGGTTTTCCCCTTCCTCTGTTTCCTATCACCATCCTTGTACAATTTTTCTCAATCTTTTTCTTCCATTACCTACCAAAAAAACTTAAATTTTTTTGTTTAAAATGCCAAAAAGTCGGGCTCTACAAATTTTTTTTTCTCCGCACTCATCATTCTCTTTTTCTTCCCGCTAATACCAGTCTGTCGTAACACCCATTTCAAACTATGATCTTTTTTTGTCTATCTACTTCAACCCCCAAAACTCAGAACCATATGATGCAAATTTGGGAAAACTAATGATTCAAAAACCTCAGCTTGTCCGTAAGGTAAGCTTCGGTCTTTCCGGTTTTGAGGGCAATTGTGGCGCTTTTTTCAATGGAATTCTTTTTTTATCTCCGGTGAACATCTATGTATTAGTTAAAACGCTCCAAATAAGTGAACTCTTTCACATTTTCCCAATATTCCTTGATTGTAACATGTTCATCTTGTTCTTGCCGGTTTCTTTAAATCTTATATCTTAGTTTTTTTGGCATTAAGAAAAAGCCGTTTTCGCTTGCTTCTCTAACTTTTCTAGTAGTTGTTGTTTCGGATCTGCGGCATCAAAACTATATCATGGGCGACCTCAGTTTTGATATTTTGTTCCCCCAAAACCCACAGTTCCTTCAAAATTCTCAAAAGAGCACCTCCAAATTATTTCAGTTATATTAAAGAGGTGCGGAGACAGAATGAAACCCGGGGCTCCTTGTTTGACTTCGAACCATTCTGTTAACCCATAAGGGGTTTTTACAGCGTTTGTTTTTGGGTCTAAAAGGGTTTTTTATTAATTGGATGATGTGTTTTGGAAACTTCATATTACTGAATGTGTGTGGTGGTTGCGTGTGTGGTGTGTGTGTGTGTTGTGGGGTGTGTATGTGTGTGTTTGTGTGTGTGTGCTGTGTGCGTGTGGGGTGTGGGGTGTGTGTGTGTGTGTGTGTGTGTGTGTGTGTGTGTGTATTCTATACACATCGTGCTTTTTTGTACTTCCATCCTACATAAAATTAATAAATTATATATATATATATATATATTATATATATATATATATATAAAAATTGTATAGTATATCCTACATATTTTCTTTTATGTAATAAAAATATATACATAATATATATATATAATATATATATATATATATATAATTTTATATATATAAATTATCATATATATATATATTATATTTATTTTAAATATTATATATGTGTGTGTTGTGTGTGTGTTGTGGTGTGTGTTTCGTGTGTGTGTGTGTGGTGGTGTGTGTTTTTGGTGTGGCGTGTGTGTGTGTGTGTGTGTGTGTGTGTGGGGTGTGTGTGCATGTTGCGGGGTGTTGTTGTGTGTGTGGTGTGGTGTTGGTGTGTGTGTGTGTGTGTGGGATCTATACACATCGTGCGTTTGTACATACATCATACATACATACTATTAATACTACATATATATATATATAATAATATATATATATATGTATTGTAAAATCCATACTATATATCTATATGTATGTTTTAAAAAAAGAAAAAAGAAAAGAAAGAAAAAAAAAAAAAAAAAAAAAAAAAAAAAAAAAAAAAAAAAATAATTATAATATATATATATATATATATATATATTAAAATTATAATTATATATATATACATACATATATATATTATTAAATATTTATATTATACCACAAACCCAAAAACCACGCCACACACCACATTATGTATATATATTT
>NC_051424.1:21507366-21509866 GCF_015228065.2 Penaeus monodon
CATATTAGCTGGACAAGAAGAAGACAATGATGAAGTGCTGAGAAAATAAATTGTAAAGACCGACTGTTGACATTTTTGAACAAGAGGAATTAAAGTTTTTTGGGTCATGTAATGAGAAGTGGGGGGCCGCGGTGGCCGAAGGGTTAAGCGTCGGACTCAAGACTGTCACGACGGAAAATCTGAGTTCGAGGGTTCGAGTCACCGACCGGCGCGTTGTTTCCCTTGGCAAGGAACTTCACCTCGATTGCCTGCCTAGCCACTGGGTGCCAACCCAGCCCAAGTCGTGCTGGTCCCAAGCCCGGTAACTAGAGAGAATGATTACCTAAGAGGTAAAAACCGGGGCACCCCTCCGTGGAAAGGAACTGGGGACCCTACCACGTACTCACTCCAAGAGCATCACATGAAAAAAAAAAAAAAAAAAAAAATACAATTAAGTATCATGCTGTGACCACGGCGGCTCAGACATGAAAATACCGTTAAAAGAAGAAGAATGAGAAGTAAAAGTATTGAGAAAAACTTGCTGACAGGGATGGTGATAGGAAACAGAGGAAGAGGAAAACCGAAGACAAGACTGAGCGACAATATCAAAGATTGATATATATATATGTGTATAAAAAAAAATATATATATATATATATATAATCAATAACGGTATGCTCATGTTTGAGGCACCGTGGACCTCTCCACCATCCTTCGCCACTAAACTCGATCTTACGCTTTTTTTTCCACTTGTACCTCAAAAACCCCCCAAATATCTTTGATGTTGTCGCTCATTTCTTGTCTTGGGTTTGCCTCTTCCTCTGTTTCCTATCACCATTCCTGTCACAAGTTTTCTCAATACTTTTTACTTCTCATTCATGCCCAAATTACTTTAATTTCCTCCTGTTCAAGATGTCCAACAGCCGGTCTTTAAACAATTTATTTTTCTCAGCATTTTCATCATTCGTCTTCTTCTCTGTCCAGCTATACGCAGTACTCGTCTGAAACACACATTTCAAACTATTGATCTTTTTCTTGTCTATCTACTTCAGCACCCAACACTCAGAACCATATGATGCAATTGGGAAAACTAATGATTAAATAACCTCGCTTTGTCCGAAAGGTAATGCTTCGGTCTTTCCAGATGTTATTGAAGAAATTGTGGCGCTTTTGGCAATGGTAATTCTTTTTATCCCCGGGTGATCATCAAAATTATTAGTTAAACAGCTCCAGATAAGTGAACTTTTTCACATTTTCCACAATCATTCCTTGATTGTAACAGTTTCATCATTGTTCATTGCCGTTATCTTTGAATCTTCTGATCTTATTTTTTCTTGGCATTAAAAACAACCCAGCCTTTTCGCTTGCTTCTCTAATTTTATCTAGTAGTTGTTTGTATTTTCAGTGATACTGCTGGCAATCAAAACTATATCATCGGCGTACCTCAGATTTGATATTTTGTATCCTCCAACATCCACAGTTCCTTCAAAATTCTTTAGAGCACCTCTCATAATTGTTTCAGATATATATATATATATATCCATATATATATATATGGATATATATATATATATATATATATATATATATATATATATATATATATATATATATACAAACACGCACACACATATGTGTGCTCATGTATGTAGGTGTTCTGTATGTTTGTTATTTTTATTTTATTCTATTTTTTTTTTTTTTTTTTAATAAGGATTTTTAAAGAAACGAAACTTCATTTAATATGTTTAATATAGATAGGAATATTCAATACATATAAAGCATATCAATAACAACAATAAAAACAATCTGTTAAACACTAATCCATGTTTTAGCAATGTTTATCAGCTGTCTCCGTCTATTTTCTTTTTCCTTCCCTCCTTCTCGTTGTCTCCTTAATTTTCCGAACTCAAACTTCGCTCCAGACGTTCCCGTAAAAGATTTATTTTTCACTAACGTCCAAACGGCCATCGTCCGCCCGTCTATCGTTCCACGCGATCGACACATTTGAGGTCCGAATGCGTTGCCGAATTCCTCGATGGAAGAAAACCCGAGCACACTCAAGGAAATATTTTTAAAAAATATATATATAAAGTAAAAAGAATTATAATAATACTAAAAAAGGAGAGTCGGAGGTGCTGTCAGACTCGAACAGCCCGCTAATAAAAAGCACACCAAGTAATGGAAAACAGCTGCCACAGAGGGATAAAAGGCAAACCCTCTCTCCACAATTTTATATAGTAGGCTGACCGTGGTGAGTTTCTCGTGTCCAACACCAGGTGGCAGAGTGGACACAGCGTGAACCCGCGCAATGGCCGCCAGGGGAGACGGGCCTAAAACATTTATCTAGTCCCTGTTTTGCCACGTTCTCGGCCTTGCTTTAACTTCCCTTTCGCCCCATTGCTCCACCTCGAGAGAAGACCGAATTTCCCACACGCCCTCCTGCCTCCACCCTACCTTCCTTCCACCGTTCTCCTCGAATTCCAAAATCCGCGGTGGAGATCAACCTTTTCCATGATTACTC
>NC_051424.1:21532283-21533551 GCF_015228065.2 Penaeus monodon
GATAGATAAATAAGCAAGGCAGGAATCTTGGGGATGAGACTAGATCTCTCTCTCTCTCCCTCTATCTATCTATCTATTTATCTCTCTCTTTATCTCTCTCTCTTTCTCTATCTATATATCTATCTCTCTCTCTCTTTCTCTCCATCTCTCTCTCTCTCTCTCTCTCTCTCTCTCTCTCTCTCTCTCTCTATTCCTCTCTCTCTCTCTCCTCTCTCTCTCTCTCTCTCTCTCTCTCTCTCTCTCTCTCTCTCTCCTCTCCTCTCATCCTCATCTCTCTCTCTCCTCTCTCTCTCTCTCTTTCGCTCTCTCTCTTTCTCTTTCTTTCTCATTCTCTCTCATTCTCTCTAATTCTCTCTCTCTCTCTCTCCTCTCCTCTCTTCTCTCCCTCCCTCCCTCCCTCCCTCCCTCCTCCTCCTCTCTCTCTGATGACGATAAAGATGAAGATAAGGATAACGATAATAATAACGAAAATAACAGCAGTGCGCATGCCCGTCCCTTGCCATACAAAGAACGACGGTATTTTGTCGTTTCGTAAGTCACTTTAGGAGTCCAACTGTGCATTGGCAGTATAGCCTGAGGGTAAGAAAGGTGTGAATAGAGAGAAGAAGAAAGAGGGAGTGAAAAGACATAAAGAGAATGTGGGAGAGGGCAACGTAGGGAAAGGTGGAGGGAGAGAGAGTTGAGATAATGGTAGAGAATGTGAGAGACAGAGAGAGAATGATAGAGAATGTGAGAAACGGAGAGAGAGAGAATGATAGAGTATGTGATAAACAGAGAGAGAGAGAGAGAGAGAGAGAATGATAGAGAATGTGAGAAACAGAGAGAGAGAGAACGATAGAGAATGTGGTAAACAGAGAGAGAGAGAGAGAGAGAGAGAGAGAGAGAAAGAAACAGAAACAGAAACAAAACAAAACAGAAACAGAGACAGAGACGATGAACACGCCCTCATGAGAACACCTAGAATAAAACGAACGAAACGAAAGAGCGCGAAACAAGAAAACGAAAAGCGGGAAAGGAAAACCAAGTTATTTCCCGCCCACTAACCTGACCCTCCGATTGTTACGTCATTGTGGATATTTTTGTATTATGATTTTGCGATTTCCTTTTTTCTACGTGGGGGTAGCGGTGAGGGGGGGAGGGGGGGGAGGAGGTGAAGGGAAGGGAGACGAAAGAGAAAAAAAGGGGAGGAGGGGGGGGGGGGAGATGTAGAAAAGGGGAAAGGACTGATAAAGGTGATTTGTAAGGAGCATGGAGAGAAAGGGTGGGTT
>NC_051424.1:21533651-21541151 GCF_015228065.2 Penaeus monodon
CCGCCGAGGCCTCCAATATGGCAATTTCTAATCAGATGTTCAACAAAGAGGCAATTCAATTACACTAGATACAGCCACACAATCTATACATGCAATCTCTCTCTCTCGCTCTTTCTATCTCTTTCAATATCTCTCTCTCTCTCTCAATCTCTCTCTCTCTCTCTCTCTCTCTCTCTCTCTCTTTTCTCGCTCTTCTCTCTCTTCTCTCTTCTTCTCTCTCTTTTCTCTCTCTCTCTTCTCCCCTCTCTTCTCTTCTCCTCTCTCTCTCTCTCTCCTTCTCTCCCCCTCTCTTCTCTCTCTCCTCTCTCTATATATAATATATATATATATATTATATATATATATATATATATATTTTTTCTCTCTCTCTTTCCTTGCTACTCTCTTACTCTTCTCCCCCTCTCTCTTCCCCCCCCTCTCTCTCTCTCTCTCTCTTTCCCTCCCTCTACCTCTTCCCCCTTTTCCCTCCTTTTCCTCCTCTTCCCCTTTCTCTCCTTCCCCTCAGCCTTTCTCTCCCTCCCTCCCCTCCTCTCCCCCGTGTTTCCCTCAACTTTTCTTTTGCTCCCTTTCTCTCTCTCTCCCTCAGATTTTCTCTCCCTCCTTCCTTCCTTCTCCCTCTATACCTTTCTTCTCAACTTTCCTCTCGCATCCTCCCGTCTTCTCTCTCTTTACCTCAATCTTTCTCTCCCTCCTTCCCCTCCACTCCCCTTTCTTCCCCTTTCTTCCTTTCTCTCTCTCTCTTCCTCTTCCTTATCAACAAACCGTAACGGAGATTCCTAATTCACGAGTGTCGATAGCGATGACTGATATTCCTTCGTAAATAAATCAAGTAATCACTTTCGGTATTACTGGGTGTTTCATGATCACATTTCTCGTTGGTCTTATACTGTGTTTTTATTTTTATCTATCTGTGTGTCTATCGGGTTATCTGTGTATCTATTAAAATTATGTGTCTGTGTTTTTGTATCGCTATCTAAGTCTACCTGCGTAACTCTGTCTCTCTTTCTTTCTCTCTTTCTCTCCCTTTCCCTCTCTCTCTCTTTCTCTCTCCCACTCCCCCTCTCTCACTCCCTTTTCTTTCTCTCTCTCTCTGGCTCATTTTCTGTTTGTCTCTCTGTCTCTCCCTCTCTTCTTCCCCGTCCATCTTTCTCCCTCTCTTCCCCTCCCCCATCTTCCGTTCTCCTCCTCCTTATCCCGCTGCCATACCTCTCCTCCCATCCCCTGTACCCTCTCCCCTCTCTCTTCCCCCCTCCCTCTTCCCCCCCCCCCCCTGTTACCCCGGAGCTGTCATACCCAGGAAGCCATGCACTGATTTCACACCCCTTCGCATGACCGGAATACATGAAGGGGGGAGAGGGGGAGGGGAGGGGGAGGGGACAAGCACATCCGGGTACTGTGCTATCAACAATCACCCTGTATGTTATTCCCCTGTCCTCTACTCCCCCCCCCCTTTGTCCCTTACCCCCCCCACCCCACCCCGCCCCTAGCCTTTACCCTCATCTTGGCGTTCTTGTCAACTCTCCTGCGCCCTCTTTTCTTCTGTTCTCATTCGCCCTCTTTTCTTCTGTTCTCCTCCTTTTTCTTCTTCTTCCGATGTCTCCTCCTCTCCCGTTTTTTTTTCTCATTTTTTTCGTCGTTTTTCCTTTTCTCTCCTCTCTTTCCTTCCACTTTACTCCGTCATTTTCCCCTTTTTTTCCTTCCCTTATCTCCTGCTTTTTCCCCTTACCGCCTTCTCTCCTCCTCTCCTCCCATTCCTCCTCTTTCTCCTTCTTCTGTTCTCCCCTCGGTCCTCTCCCTTTCCTCTTCCTCCTCCTTCTCCTTCTCGTCTTTTCCTTCTCCTCCTCCTCTCTTTTCCCTTCTATTCATCCTCTTCTCCTCCCTTTTTTCTCCTTCCCTTTCCTTCTCTTTTCCTCTTCTTCTTCCCCTTTTTCTTCTTTTTTTTCTCATCTCCTTCCCCCCCCCCTCTTTTTCTTTTCACCTTCCCTTTCCTCCTCCTTCTCCTCTTACTCCTTCTCCCCCTCCTTTTCCTCCTCTTCCTTCTACTTATCCTCTTGCTCTCCCTCACCTTCCTTTTCTCCCCTTCACTTTCCCCCTTCTCCCTTCCTTCTCCTCCTCCTTCTCCTTCTCCCACCCCTTCCTCATACACCTCTTCCTCTTCCCCATTCCCTCTTCTTCTTCTTTTTCTTCTTCTTCTTCTTCTTCTTCCCCCCCCTCCTCCTCCTCCTCCTCCTCTTCCTCCTCCCCATTCTCCTTCCCCCCTCCCCCTCCTCCTCCTCCTCCTCCTCCTCTTCCCCCTCCTCCTCCCCCTCCCCCTCTTCCTCCTCCTTCTCTTCCTCTTCTTCTTCCTCCTCTCCATCCTCCTCCTCCTCCTCCCCATCCTCCTCCTCCTCTTCCTCCTCCCCCCCCCCCCCCGCTCGCCTTATGCACATGATCACATCACAAGGCTGCGTGGTGTGATTGTGAAATGCGGGAGGAGGTGAAGGGTGAGGGGAGGGGGGGAGGGGGGAGGACGAGGGGTGGGGGGGAGGGGGAGGACGAGGGGGGGGGGGGGGAGGACGAGGGGTGGGGAGAAGGGTGAGGATGAGGGGGTGGGGCGAAGGTGGGGGGGAGAAGGAGGTGGGGATAAGGTTGAGGATGAGGAGTGTGGGGTGATGGTGGGTGGGGGGAGGATGAGGCAAGAGGTAGGAGAGGGGTGGTGGGGAAGGAGGGAGGGAGGGAGGGGGAGGATGCGAGGGTGGAAGGGTGGGTTGTGGTGGAGGAGGCGGAGGGTAAGGTGGAGGGGGGGGGAGGGGGTGGAGTGTGATGGGGTGAAAAGGTGGTGAGGGGAGAGGGGAGAGGGGAAGTGGAAGGAAGGTGGGGGGTGGGGATAGGGAAGGAGAGGAGAGGAGGGAGTGTGGGGGAAAGAAGGAGAGAAAGTGAGGGAAAGAGAAAGAAAAGAGGTAGAGGAAAGGAAAGGTGATAAAGAAGGAGATGGGAAGTAATGACATTAATTATCAGTATTTTATAGAAGGTATAACAATGACACTAATGATAATAGTAATGATTACGGTAGAAATTCCTCTAATGATAGAAATTATGATAACAACGATAGTGATAATGACCAAAATAACTATAATGATAATAATGAGAGTGATGATAACAATAGAAATAATTATGACATTAACGTAACAACAACAACAATAAAAAAACAAAATAATAATGATAATAATAATAATAATAATAATAATAATAATAACAATAATAATTATAATAATAATGATAAAAAAAATAATAATCATGATAAAAAAAAACAACAACAACAACAACAACAATAACAATAATAACAATAATAATAACAACAACAACAGTGATAATGACTTCCACATTTCCACACAAAATAACCGCAATTATGATGATAATAGTAATGATAATAGAGATAATAACGATGATAATGCTACTGCAACCACAAATATATAATGATACCAATGGAATTACAATAATGACAACGATATGAATGAAAGGAGTAATACTGATGATAATATGATGAAAAAAAAGAAAGAAAAGAAAAAAACATATATGTAATTATATGATAATGATGATATTAATGCCAATGATAATAATATTAACAATGGTGATGATGATGACGATGATGATGATGATGATAGTAATAATAATAATAATAATAATAATAATAATAATAATTATCACTATATTAACAATAATTATAACAACAACAATTATAATAAAAATGATAATAATAATAATATGATAGTGTAAAAACTAATAATAGCAATAACAACAACAACAACAATAATAACAACATAAAAATAACAACAACAACAACAACATCAATAATAATAGCATAAAAAAAATAACAACAACACTAATCATCAAAACTGTCCACCATCACTTAAAACGCCGAAACAAACGGACGAACGAACCGAGGCGGCCAAATCTCGCAGAGGAATAGCCCCCGCGCAGCCTTCGTGCATTACCATACGTACCTCTCCCGACCGCAGAACGCTCTCGGATCAATTACATGACGAAAGTTACGATCTGATCACAGGCGATAAATTGAACGACCTCTTAAGCCACGCCTCCCCCCACCCTACCCACCCTACCCACCCTTTTCCTCTACACCCCCCCCTCCCTCCCTCGGGCACAGCTGATCGAGAATGCTGATGGCGCTTGCAGCATCCCGTGCGTGCGTTTGTTTGTTTGGTGTTTGTTTCGTGGTTGTTTTGTGGTTGTTTCGTGTTTGAGAAAGAGAGAGAGAGAATTGGAGAGAGAGTTAAAGAGAACTATCGAGAAGCGAGAGAGAGAGAGGGGGGGGAGAGAGAGAGAGAGAGAGAGAGGAAGAGAGAAAGAGAGAAGAGAGAGGAGAGAGAGAGGAAGAGAGAGAGAGAGAGAGAGAGAGAGAAGAGAGGAAAAGAGAGAGAGTGAGAGAGAGGAGAAGAGAGAGAGAGAGAGAGACGAGAGGGAGAGAGAGGGAGGGGAGAGAGAGAGAGGAGAGAGAGAGGGGAGGGAGGAGAGAGAGAGAGAGAGGGGAGAGACGAGAGAGAGAGAGAGGAGGAGAGAGAGGGGGAGGGGGGAGATAGGAGAAAAGAAAGGGGAGGGGAGAGAGAGAGGAGAGAGAGGGGAGAGAGAGAGAGAGAAAAGGAAGGAGAAGAGAGAGAGAGAAGAGAGAGAGATGAGAGAGAGAGAGAGAGAAAGTAGAGAGAGAAATAGAAGATGGAGAGAGAAAGAGGAGATTGAGAGAGAGAAGGGGAGAGAGGGGGGGAGAGAGAGAAAGAGAGAGGGAAGAAAAAGAAGGAGGAAGAAGAAAAAAAAAAAAAAGAAAAGAAAATATTTGTAACAGAGAAAAAAAGTAAAAAAGAAAAAAAAGGAAATAATGAGAAGAAGAAAAAAGGAGAAAAAGAAGAAAAGAAGTGAAAGAAGAAGAAGAAGAGAAAAAGAGAAGAAGGAAGAAGAAGAAGAAAAGGAAGAAGAAGAAGAAGAAGGAAAAAAGAGGAAGAAAAAAAAGGAAGAAGAAGAAGAAGAAGAAGAAGAAGAAGAAGAAGAAAGAAGAAGAAGAAAAAAAAAAGAAAAAGAAGAAAGAAAGAAGAAGAAAAAGAAAGAAGAAGAAGAAGAAGAAAAAAAAAGAAGAAGAAAAAAAAGAAGAAGAAGAAGAAGAAGAAAAAGAAGAAGAAGAAAAAGAAGAAGAGAACGCAGCAACAACAAGAATAGAGATACAAATAAGAAATACAATAATAACAGGATATAGCAATGACAATGATAAAGATAACGTAACGAGGGAATAGAAATGAAGTCATCCTCATCAACATGATGATAAAATAAAATAACAATATAATAATAAAAGTCACATCAATAGTAATAATGATAGATTTTGATGATTTTAATAATAACAGAAGTAGTAGCAATAACGATAATAACAGCAATAATAAAAATGGAAATGACCCAACATCATTAGATGATAACGATAATGATAATAATAGTACTGATGAGAATTATATTGATATTAACAATACTGTTACTATTATTGTTGCTGCTAATCATGAGGATGATTATTATCAGTAGTAGCAGAAGTAGTAGTCGCATTATCATTATCATTATTATCATAATTATTATCATTATAATTACTATTGTAATCATTATCATTATTATCACCATCATCATTATTACTATGATTATCATTATTATCATATCATAGTGTCATCATTACCATCATCTTCATTATCATTACCATTATTATTATTGTTATTACTATATTTATCAATATTTATTTTCTGTTATTACTATTATTTACGATAATTTGTTATCATCATTATTATCATCCTTATTGTTATTACTATTATTACTACTACTATCATCATCATCATCATCATTATTATTATTTTTTTTTTTTTTTAATATTATAATTATCACTATTGTCATTATGATTATTATCATTATTATTATCGTTATTATTATCATTATTATCATTATTATTTTTTTTATTATTATTTTGTTACTATTATTATTACTATTATCATCATCATTTTCATTTTATTAGTATTATTATTATTATTGATATCATTATTATTATTATCATTATCATTATTAGTATTGTTATTATTATCATCATCATCATTATAATGATAATAATAATAGTAATAATAATAATGATAGTAATAATAATAATAATAATAATAATAAAAATAAAAATAATAATAATAATAATAATAATAATAATAATAATAATAAAAACTATTATTATTATTATTATTATTATTATTATCATTATCATTAGTATTACATATTATTAATTATCTATTATTTATTAATAATGATGATAATAATAATAGCATGAACAATAACAAGGGTAATAAGAATAATATTGAAAATAATAACGAATGTTATATTTTTATTATTATTTTATAATCATTATCATTTAATTATTGTTATTATTATTATTGTTGTTGTTGTTGTTGTTGATATTATTATCATTATCATTATTATTATTATTATTACATGTATTTATTATTATTATTATCATTGCTATTATCATTGTCATTATCATTATTATTATTATTATTATTATTATTATTATTAATAGTAGTAGTAATAGTAGTAGTATCACTATCATCATCATCATCATTATTATTATCATTGTCATTATTAATATCATAACTTTTTTTGTTATCATTATTATCATTATTAGTATTATTATTGTTGTTGTTATTATTACTATTATTATCATAATTGCTATTATTATCATTATCACCATTATTAATAATAACATTTATATTAATATTAATAATGTTAGTTATCATTATCAGTATTATAATTATCATTATTGGGATTATTATAATAATAATAATTATCATTATTATTGTTATTATCTATATTGTCATTATAATTATCCTTATCATTATTATCATTATTATTATATTTATCTTTATTATTATTATCATTGTATTAATCAGCACCATGAGCATAATTATTATTATCATTATTATCATTATCATTATTATTTCTATTACTGTTATACTGATTATTTTAGAAATACGATATTGAATAAATATTGATAACACCGATGATGATAACAAGCATAACAACAACAACGATATGAATAATATGTATTATAAATGATAATGATAATGATAACAGTAACAGTAACGAAAATACAAATAATAACAGTAATAATAGCACTAGTGAGAATTGTAATAATACTGATAATAGTAATAACACTAATTATACTAATACTAATACTAAATACTAATAATCATTATTATTATCAAAACAATGAAATCATCATCATGATTGTAATATTATCAATGCGATGAATGAAAGTAACGAACATAATAAAATAATAACATGAATAACAGAAGTAACTACAAAAATATTAAAAAGTATTAGTATTATGAATATTAGTATTAGTATTAGTATTAGTATTAGTATTAGTCATTATAAATAATAGTGACAATAATTATTATAAGACGAACCATAAGAACTATGATAATAATGATAATGATAGTAAAA
>NC_051424.1:21551151-21560270 GCF_015228065.2 Penaeus monodon
TTATTTTTCCAAATTTTATTTATTGATTGATTTTTTCCCCAAATAATTGCTCTGTCCTTTTTGCCTTTTTTAACACCTTTTCTCTTCCTCCTTCTCGTTCTCTCCATCTCCTGCTTTGCCTTTCCTTTCCTCGCCTCTTCTTTCTTTTCGTATTCTTGGTTTGCCTCCATTCTGTCTCCTCCTCTTCTTTATTCTTCATGTTCTTTTCCATCCTTTTCCTCTTCCTCCTTCCATTCCTCCTCCTCCTCCTCCACCACCTCTTCTTCCTCCTCCTCCATCTCTTCCTCCTCCTCCTCCTCCTCCTCCTCCTCCTCCTCCTCCCCCTCCCCCCTCTTCTTCCTCCACCACCTCCCCCTCTTCCTCCTCCTCCTTCTCCACCATCACCCACACCACCACCTCTTCCCTCCCCCCTTCTTCCTCCTCCCCCCCCTCCCCGTAATCCTACCCGTAGGTGTTGCCAACACTTCAGCGCCTTCGTCAGCATTTTCTCCTCTGCGTCTCCTTTTCGGTTTTGCCCTTTTCTTTACCCCCTTTTTCATTATTATTTTGTTGTTATTTCATTATTATTATTATTTTTTTTTTTTGTATTTCTTTTTTATTATTATTATTTCACTATTATTTTTTTCTTTTTCTTTTTTATTAGTATTTCTTTTTTTTCTTTTTTTCTTTTTTTTTTACATTTTTTATTGTTGTTCTTCTTCTTTTCTTTCTTCTTCGTCTTGTTTCTTCTTCGTTTTTTCCTTTTCTATTTTTTTCCCCTTTTTTTTCTTTCTGTTTCCTTCTCTTCTCCTTTTCTTGTCTTCGTTTTCCTTCTGCTTCTTCTTTTCTTCCTCTTTTTTGTCATCCTTGCTTCTCCTTTCCTCCTTATCTCTTTGTTCTTTGTTTCTCTTTTTATTCTTCTTCTATTTTTTACGTTCTTTAATCTTTTTGTTTATTTTTTTTAATTTCTTTTCTTGTTTTTTTTTTCTGTTCTTTTCCTTATCCTCGTTTCCCTTGTTCCTCATCGTCTTTTTGTTCTTCTGTCTTTTCTCCTTTTCTTCTTCTTTTATCCTTCGTCTTCCTCTTTATCCTCTTTCTCTCTTTTTCCTTTCCACTTCATTTTCTCCTCCTTCTTTCTCTTCCTCTTCCTCTTGCTCATACATGCATAATTACATACATACATACATACATACATACATACATACATACATACATACATACATACATACATACATACATACATACATACATACATACATACATGCATACATACATACATACATACATACATACATACATACATACATACATACATACATACATACAATCATACATACATACATACATACATACATACATACATACATACATACATCCACAAATAAAAGACACACATAACAGGCGTCAAATATCCCACTCTGAGGTCACCTTCCTGTAGCGTGACCTCTCATTGACCCCTTGCTGACCCACCACCCCCTCCCGACACCCCACTACCCTCCCCCTCCCTCCCCCACCCCTTCACCCTTGCCCCATCCCTCTTTCTTCGTGTTTTTCATTTATTCTTTCCCTCCGTTCCTTTTCCCCTTTCGAATCTCCCGTTTTTCCTCTTTCCTCTGACCTCCTTCCTTCGTTCCCCTTTTCCCTATCCCCTCTCTTTCCTCTCTTCTTCTTTAACTCTCTCTTTTCCTCTTCCTCTTTCTCCTCTTCTTCTTTAACTCTCTCCTTCCCTTTTCCTCTTCCTCTCACCACGTTTTAACCATTTCCCTCCCTTTGCCTCTCCCAGTCTTCCACTCTTCCTCTCTCCACCTTCCTCCCTCCATCCCTGCCTTCCCCTCTCCCCTCCCCCTCCCTGCCCCCTCCCCTATCCTCTCCCCCACCTCCTTTCTCCATTCTTCCTACCCCCCACCCCCACCCCACCTTACCCTCCCCCCCCCCCCTTACGAGTGACACCTTCCCGCGGGCATTGCCAACAGTGCCCCCGCGGTGTCACCAAATATTGACACTCGGGCGCAGCGCTCGACCCGACGGGAGGTCAACGAGGCCCATTAGGAAGCAAGGCCGACACGCGCGTGACCTTCGGTGACCTGACATGTGCCTCCCGTCACGGCGGCGCGGGGTGAGCGAGAGGGGGGGGGGGGGTAAGGTGGTTTGTTTCCAGATTTTTTTTTTACTAATGATTTGTTAATGCGTGTGTGTGTGTGTGTATATGTATATTATATATATATATATATATATATATATATATATATATATATATATATATATATATATATATATATATATTACACAGACACACACACACACAGACACACACACACACACACACACACACACACACACACACACACACACACAACACACACACACACACACACACACACATATATATATAATATATATATATATATATATATATATATATATATATATATATATATATATATATATATATATATATATATATATATATATATATATATATACATATATATATGGAAGAAAAACCCACAATACAAAAACTAGATTTATTGAAAGTGAGATTACATTTTCGAAATCCACCTGGATTCCATCTTCAGACCTGAGGATGGAATCCAGGTGGATTTCGAAACTGTAATCTCACTTTCAGTAAATCTAGTTTTTATATTGTGGGTTTTCTTCCATTGTATCAGCATGGGAGTGTTTTGCTATATATATATATATATATTATATATATATATATATATATATATATATATATATATATAGTATATATATATATATATCAATAGAAAAGCACTCTTCCGTACTGATACAATAGGAGAAAAAAAAACTAGTTTTTGTATTGTGGGTTTTTCTTCCATAGTATATGTATACTTTATTTATATATATATTATACATATACACATATATATTTATATATATATATATATATATATATATATATATAATATATATATATATATATATATATATATATATATGTGTGTGTGTGTGTGTGTGTGTGTGTGTGTGTGTGTGCAAGTGTGTGTGTGTGTGTGTGTGTGGGTATGCATGCGTGTATATATTAACACACATACACACACACACACACACACACACACACACACACACACACACACACACACACAAGCACACACACATACGCGCACATAAGCATATATATATATATATAGTATATATATATATATAGTATATATATATATATATATGAATATATGTATAATATATTAAATATATATATATACATATATATAATAAATATATATATACATATATATATATATAAAAATATTATATATATATAAAATACATATATATATATAATATATGTATATATATATATATATATATATATATATATATATATATATTCATATATATATATATATGTATGCATAGATATATGTGTGTGTGGGTAGTCATACACAGTACAAATGCGTGTGAGTGACATTACATGCGCATTCTCACACGGATCATTAGCGCCTACACGACGCCAGTCACAACAGATGCCTTCGCTGCCTCACAAAACGGGCACAAATTAACACCCTCTGTTCCCTCCTGCCCCCCGTCCATCCTCCCCACCCCAACCCCACCCGTCGGCCCTCCCGTCCCCTACCTCGGCGGTGTAATAAGTGACCTAACATTTCCCTCACATGTGAAAAGGTCAAATTCCTTTGCTGTTCATTAGTGTCACTAATTGAGCTAAACATCCCGTTTTCTATGCGTTACTCGCCGATTTGTATTTTCGTTTTTTTGTGTGTGTGAGTTTGGATTCGAAATTTAATGTATTATAGTGTTTTTTGATATTGTGGTTTATTATTAATTTACTAATAATTTTTTTTGAAAGATTTGTGGGAATGAGATTAAATGCGTTTTTTTGTTTTTGTTTTTAGAGTAATGTGATAAAAAAATAATGAACTTAGATCTTATTATTTTTTATTCTCGCTCTCTCTCTCTCTCTCTCTCTCTCTTCTCTCTCTCTCTCTCTCTCTCTCTCTCTCTCTCTAGATATACCTAGATATACACACACACATTTACATATATATATATATATATATATAATATATATATATATATATATATATATATATATATATATATATGTATATATGTATATATATATATTTACACTTTTATATAAATATATATATGCATTTATCCCTATCTCTCTATTTATCTATCTCTTTCTTTCTCTATCTATTCATCCATCTACCTTCCCCTATCTTTCTCTCTCCGTCTCTTCCTCTCTCTCTCTCTCTCTCTCTCTCTCTCTCTCTCTCTCTCTCTCTCTCTCTCTCTCTCTCTCTCTCTCTCTCTCTCTCCCTGTATTATATATATATATATATATATATATATATATATATATATATATATATATATATATATATAATATATATTGACTTGATTACAGCACTATATCTATTTACATTTCTTTGTCTCTGTGTATGTATCTTTGTTTGTATAGTGAAATATCATAATTTTTTTCTTCCATATTTCTGGTACATTTTTTCGATCTGGTCATTTCCGGCATCTTCTTCTTTTAACGGTAGGTTCATGTCTGAGCCGCCGTGGTCACAGCATGATACCTAATTGCAGTTTTTCATGTTGTGATGCTCTTAGAGTGAGTACGTGGTAGGGTCCCCAGTTCCTTTCCACGGAGAGCGCCGGTGGTACCTTTTAGGTAATCATTCACTCTATTTATCCGGGCTTGGGACCAGCACTTGACTTAGGCTGGCTTGGCCACCCAGTGGCTAGGCAGGCAATCGAGGTGAAGTTCCTTGCCCAAGGGAATAACGCGGCGGACGGTGACTCGAACCCTCGAATTCAGATTGCCGTCGTGACAGTGTTGAGTCTGACGTTCTAACCATTCGGCCACCGCGGCCTTATTTCCGGCATAAAACGTCATAAATATGTCATAAAATTCGAAAGACGTTGTAGCGTGACCCAGGATGACCTCGCCTCGTGTGTGGAGTCATGTGACCTGTTATCCTCTCCCTCATCTCTGCTGGCGTGACCCCGTTAGGTCACTGTCATCAAGTGGACGGGTGGGTAGAGGGTGGGGGAGGGGAGGGGAGAGGGGAGGGGTAAGGGTAGGGAGAGGGAAGGGAGGGGGAAGGGAGGGGAAGGGGTAGAGGGTGGGGGAGGGGAAGGGAGAGGGAAAGGAGGGGGAAGGGATGAGTGTGGAGGGGGAGAGGGTGAGGGGTAGGGGGAGAGGAGAAAGAGTTGAGGAGAAAGGGAGGGGGAAGGGAGGGAGAAGGGGGGAGGGAAGAGTGTGGAGGGGGAAGAGGGCTGGTAAAGGGGGTTCTAGTGGGGAGAAGATTTTTTTTATTCATCCTGTCTTTGTGTTTATTAAACACTTAAATTAGAAGACAAATTTTTCGTTTTCCTTTGAAATAATTCGTAGCAATATTTCAGATCTCTATTTTAACGTGTCGATAAGATTAACTTAAAGAAAAGGCAATCTGATTCTCCTTTTACTTATGTGAAATAATCATGAATCTATCCATAAGAAAACTACAAATGAAAAAAGAAAACGAAAATTGCATACACCGAAATAATTACGATCATAAACCGAAAAATAAACTAGGAACGACCATCTTGTTAAAAAAAACTCAAATTCACAATCAAAAAAAAAAGAAAGAACGAACGCAACATAATATCCAAACGATAACGAACTATAAAAACAAACCAAAAGCACTACATAAGACGAGCAACATATAACACATGAAACAATTAGCACAAAGACCTCATAAACACCCATTAACAAGTATTTAGTCACCCAGATGAAGGTCATTAGCGTCATCAGCCAGCGTTCGCAGAAGGTCGGGACGAATCCGCGGATTTCCTTAGGGTTTATTGGCCCGGCGACGCGCGGATTGAAGTTCCTTGAATCCGGTGCTTACGCGAACGGCGGAATGGCGGAAGAGGGGAAATAAGAGAAGGGGAGGGAATGGAAAGAGGGAGGGAGAGGGAGGGAGAGGGAAGGAGAGGAGGAGGGAAGAGGGATGGAGTGGGAGAGGGGGAGGAAAGAGGGGGGGGAGAAAGGAGGACGAGGAGAAAGAGAAAGAGAAAGAGAAAGAGAAAGAGAAAGAAAAGAGAGAGAGAGAGAGAGAGAGAGAGGGAGAAGAGGAGAGAGAGAGAGAGAGAGAGAGAGAGAGAGAGCGATAGTTTAGAGAGAGGGGAAAGGGGGGGGGGAGGCCCACTGACCGGAAATGGTCCCCTCGACGCCCACCAACAACCTGCTTCTAATTACACTTCCTTCGGCTTCCTTCTGTCTCTCTGTTCCCTTGTTTATTTATCTATTTTTCCTTTTCCCTTTTTTCTGTTGTTTTTCGGTGATCTTGTATTTTTCTCTTATTTTTTTTAGACAATTTTTGACTTGGTCATTTTTACTTTCTCTGTCTTTATCTATCTATCTATCTATCTATCTATCTATCTATCTATCTGTCTACTATCTATCTGTCTGTCTATCTGTCTATCTATTTATCTATCTATATATCTTCTATGAATATATGTATCTGTGAAGCTACTTGTCTATCTGTCTGCCTGTCTATGTATCTGCATCTTTATCTAACAGTCAATAAATATCTATCTATCTATCTATCTATCTATCTATCTATCTATCTATCATCTATCTATCTATATCTATTCATCTTTCTATCTATCAGTCTAGATCGTTGATAGATATAGATATAGTCAATTAGTCTATCTTTTTATCTATCTATCTATCTATCTGTCTATCTATCTATATGTATGTATCTTTCCTTTCCTTTCCCCTCATTATCGCCGATTTTCACTATTCCATCCATTCTCCATCCTCTCCTTTCTAATCCTCTCCTTTATCTTATCTATTTTATCTCTTTATCTCTCTCTCTCCTTCTCTTATCTTTCTCCCTTCTTATCCTCTTTATTTTTCTGTGTTCTATTCCCCTCCTTCCTTGTCTTTCTTCGTTTCTTTCTTTCTCGCTCTTCTCATTTTTATTCTCTCTTCTTCTTCTTCACTTTTGTTTTCCTCCTCGTCATCCATTCTTCATCATTTCCTTTTCTATGTTTTCTTTCTATTCTCCTGTCCTCCTCCTCCTCCTCCTCCTCCTCCTCCTCCTCCTTTTCCTCCTCTTCCTCCTCCTCCTCCTCCTCCTCCACCACCTTCTCCTCCTCCATCTCCATCTCCTCCTCCTCCTCCTCCATTTCCTCCTCCTCCTCCATTTCCTCCTCCTCCTCCATTTCCTCCTCCTCCTCCATTTCCTCCTCCTCCTCCTCCTCTTCTCTGCGGTCTCAGCTCCGGTCCTGTCCTCGGGCCTCGACACCCTTGGCCACAACCACAGGATTCTAAACATTGTAATGGTCTTTCTCTCCTTCCCCTCTCCCCCCGTTCCCCCCTCCCCCTTCTCTCGTTCCCCCTTTCTCTCTCCTCTGCGTTCTTTCTTCTTCCTGCTCTTCTCCTCTCTACCCTCTCTCTTCTCCATGTTCTTTGTTTCTCTCTCTTCTCCATTTTCCCCCCCCTCTCCTCTTTTTTTTCTCTATGCTTTCTCGTCCCCAGGATTTTCTCTTTTTTTTTTTCTTATCTTGTTTACTTTTTCTCTATATATTCGTTTTATTGCTTTTATCTTTTCATATCCTCTTCTTCCCACTTCCCTTTTCATCCTCCTCCCCTCCATTCCCCTCTTCCCGCCACTCTCTCTCCTTCTTTCCTGTCCTCTCTCTTTCCTCTCTTCTAATCTCCTTCTTTCCCTCTCTGCCTTCTTCCCCTCTCCCCCTCCTTCTCCCTCCTCCTTCCTCCTCTCCCCCCTCCTTCCCCTCCCCCCTCCTCCTCTCCCTCCTCTCCCCCTCCTTCTCCTCCCCCTCTCCCCCTCCCCCCCTTTTCCTTCCCTATTCCTCGTCGGCGTCTCTTTTGGTTTCACAAGGTGACGAAGCTGCCACCTCCTCGACAGCCATGGCTAAGGGGGACTTGTCAAAACAGGAGGGGGAGGAGGAGGAGGGGGAGGAGGAGGAGGAGGAGGAGGAGGAGGAGGAGGAGGAGGAGGAGGAAGAGGAGGGAGGAGAGGGAAAAGGGAGGACTGAGGAAAAGGGAGGAAAATGAGAGGGAGGGGAGAAGGAGGGAGAGTGGAGGAGGAGGAGGAGGAGGAGTAGGAAGGGAGTGGGGAAAGATGATGATAATAAAAATAATAATGATTATGATGATAATGACAGATATAGTAATGATAATAATAATGATAATAACCATAATGATAATGACAATAATAATAATAATAATAATAATAATAATAATAATAATAATAATAATAATAATAACGATAATAATAATGATAATAATAATAATAATAGTAATAATAATAATAATAGTAATAATAATAATAATAGTAATAACAATGATAATGATAATAATGATGATAACAGCAATAGTAATAATAATGACAATAGTAATAATGATAATAATAATCAATATCATTATCAACACTATCATTATTATCATTGATTTTTGCCACCACTATCAATATAATCATTACTACTCTAGCTCTTATTACTATTATTATTTTACTAATAATAATCATAGTAGTAACTGTCCTATGACTAGTATACCACCACCACTACCATTACTATCATCATATCATCCTCATCATCCTCATCCTCATCCTCATCCTCATCCTCATCATCATAATCATCATCATCATCATCATTATCATCTTCCTCATCATCGTCATCATCTTCATCTTCATCATCATCATCATCATCATTAGCGTCATCATCATCATCATCATCACCATCACCATCACCATCACCATCATCTTCATCATCACCCTCACCATCATCACCATCATCATCATCATCATCTCCATCATCATTTCTCTCATCGTAAAAAGTCGCTGTCAGCCACTTCCTTGTTTCTCTTGCAGTAAATTCCTTTTAATTTCGAAGGTCTTTCCCCTTCACGCATGAGGCCATGTGGAGGAAGTGCCAGTGGGTGCCAACGGGTGCCCTTTGGTATTAGAGGGTGCCAGTGGGTGCCAGAGGTGTCGGTAGGTGCCGGAAAGTGTAAGCGGGTTTTAAAGAGTGCCATGGAGGGTAAAAATGTATCAGAAAGTATCAGAGGTTGTTAATAGGTGCCAATGAGGTCTAGAAAGTATCCAAGGGTGCCAGTGAGTGCCAGATGGTGTCGTTGT
>NC_051424.1:21560370-21562870 GCF_015228065.2 Penaeus monodon
ATAGAAAAACAGATAAAAAAAAGTAGAAAAGATATAGATAGATAAATAGATAAACAAAATAGAAGACAGATAGTAGAAAAGATAGATAGATGGATAGATATATAGATAGACAGATAAAATTAGACAATAATTTGATAGATAGTAGATAGATAATTTTAACCCGATAAGAGAGAGAGAGAGAGAGGAGAAGAGAGGGGAAAAGGGGAGGGAAAAAAGGAAAAAAGACAGACAGACAGAGAGATAAACGGAGACAGAGGAGAGAATATCTAGAAAGCATTTGGAAAAATATTTCCAAAATTTTATGATTTTTACATCTTTTTCAAACCCCCTTGGGTTGAAATTTATCCATTTGCTTATCTTTCAAAAATCTATCACATTTCCCAGGGCCCTTTTAGAGGAAAGTGATGATGTCAGGTGGTGAGGCAGTATCACTTTCAGTCTAAAATCGTCTCTAATTAAAAAAAAGAAAAAAAAGGAAAAAAGAAAAAAGAAAGAAGAAAAAAAAAAAAGAAAAAGAAAAAAAAAAAAGAAAAAAGGAAAAGAAAAGAAAAGAAAAGAAGAAAAGAAAAAGAAAAAAAAGAAAAAAAGAAAAGAAAGAAGAAGAAAAATAATAAAACCTAATATATTAATATATATAATTATACTATTATTTTAAAATTTTAATATATAAATTAACCCCTTTGATGTCAAAGCTTAAAATTTTCTACATTTTGATTCTAAATTTTTCCCAAAACAACCCGTTTGCCTTTTCGAAAAAAAAAAAGCAAAACAAAAACCAAAAACCTGTACTTACCAAAAACCCAAAATCCCCACTTTAAACGACCCCCCGAGGTCCTTCAGTTTTTTAAGTAGACTCACTTTACCTTTTACACCCTTTCCACCCCACCCTCAAATCCCCACCGCGCCCCCTTTAGCCAACTTTCCCCTTTTCCCCCTAATTCAGGAGTTTGAGTTTGAGTTTTCACTTAAAATGAGCTGGGGCCTTTAAAGGGTGGCCCGTGCGGAGGGGGGGGGGGGGGGGGGGGTGTTTGGGAAACGGCGAGGGTGTTTGATTTTTTATTTTTTTTTTCTCTGTTTTTTTTTTCGTTTTTTTTTGTTTTTTTTAGCTTTTTTGTTTTATTCATAAGAAAAAAATAATGTGGGCTTCGTTTTTTAAAAATTTTGTCCTGTCGGTTTTTTGGGTTTTTGTCTCTAATTTTTTCTGGTTTTTGGCTCTCTGTTTTTCTCTCTCTCTCCCCCTCTCTCCTTCCCCTCTTCTATTTTCTCTCTTCTCTCCTTCCCCTCCCCTCCTTTTCCCCCCTCTCTTTTCCCCCCCCCCCTCCCCCGCCCCCCTTTTTCCCCCCTCCTCCCTCCCCCTTCTTTTTTTCCCTCCCCTTTTTCCTTTTCCCCCTTTTTTCCCCTTTCCCCTTCCCCGCCCCCCCCCACCCCCCCCCCTCCACCCCCCCCCCAACCCCCCAACCCCCCCCAAGCCCCCCCCCCCCAAGCCCCCCCCCCCCCCCCCCCCCCCCCAGCAAAACCCGACTTCCGACCAACTTGACGGGGAAAAAGAGAGGGTTTTGAAATGGGGGCCTTTTGGGAGAGCAAAGGTTTCGCGGCCCCATTCCCCTTTAGGCTCACCGGGGGGGTTAAAGGACCCTTTCTGATATTTAAATGGGTAAGAATTTTTAGATTTTTTTTTCTGTTTTGGTTGTGTTTTATTATTTTTTTTTTTTCCTTTTGGTTTTTTTTTTTTCTTTTTTTTTGTTTTTTTTTTTTTTGGGCTCTTTTTTTTTTACCCTTTTTGGGCTTTTCCCCTTTCCCCATTTTCTCTCTCCCCTTTTCTCTCTCTGTCTCTCTGTTGTCTGCCCGTCTCTTCTCTTCTCTTCTCTCCTCTTTCTTTTCTCTCTCTCTTTCCTTTTCTTTCCCTTCTCTCCCCTTATTTCCCCTTATTTTTTGCCCTTATATTTTTCTTTTTTTTTTTTCCACCTTCACCTTCGCCCTTTTCAGTTTAAAACAGGGCCCAAACGGGCGTCACTCAGAAGCGGCAAAAGGTTTTTTTTTACACCTCTTTTAAGTTTTTAAACCCCCCCCCCTTTACCCCCTCCCCCCCCCCCCCATCGCCTCCCCTGCCATTGTAGCTCCTACTACGCCTTCTCTATCCCCCCTCCCCCTCCCCCCCCCTCCTCCCCCCTCTTTCCTTCTCCCCCTCTTCCCCCTTGGTTTTTCCCCTCTCTATGCTGGGCTATCGACTTCTCTTGCTTTCAAATCAGTTGTTTTTCTATTTTGCTAAATCTCCTTTTCTCTCTCTCTCTCTCTCTCTCCCTCTCTCCCCTCCCCTCCTCTCTCTCTCTCTTGTTCTCTTTCTTCTCTCTCTCTCTCACTTCCCCTTCCCCCCCTTCCCCCCTTTCCTCCCCCCCCTCCATTCTTATTCTTCTTTAAAGGGGGTTTTCATTATGTCTTCCCTCCCTTTCGCCCCATTCTCCCTTCTTTCTTTCCCCCCCCCCCTCCCCCCCCCGGTCCT
>NC_051424.1:21569268-21576768 GCF_015228065.2 Penaeus monodon
AAAAAAATATAAAATATATATATATATATAAATTTATAATATATAATTATGATATATAATAATATATATATTATATATAATATATAGATATAATATATATTATAAATATATAATATATATGGGGAGAGGGGGGAGAGAGAGGAGAGAAGAGAGAGAGAGAGAGAGAGAAGAGAGAAAAGGGAAAAAGAGAGAGAGAGAAGAAGCGAAGAAACATGGATAGGCAGAGAGAAAAAAAAAGTAGGAAAAGAAAAGAATAAGAATATGGATGGTAATAATGATAATAATAAGTGAAGGAAGAAAAATAAGAGAAGAAGAAGAAAAAAAAGAAAAGAAAGGCAGAAAAAAGAGAACAAGAGAGAAGAAGAGTAACCAGAAAGATGTAAGAGCAGCATTATCATCACCCAGAACCCCAGTATTGCTAACTCAACCCCCCGTTGCTCGTCGGTGGCTGTGTGTGTGTGTGTGTGTGTGTGTGTGTGTGTGTGTGTGTGTGTGTGTGTGTGTGTGGTGTGTGTGTGTGCGTGTGTGCGTGTGTGCGTGTGTGTGTGTGTGTGTGTGTGTGTGTGTGTGTGTGTGTGTGTGTGTGTTGTGTGTGTGTTGTGTGTGTGTGGCGTGTGTGCGTGTGTGTGTGTGTGTGTGTGTGTGTGTGTGTGCGTGTGTGCGTGTGTGTGTGTGTGTGTGGGGTGTGCGTGTCGGGTTTTGTGTCTGTGTCTCTGTATGTGTGTCTGTGTGCGTCTGTCTGTGCCCTGTAGCCGCGTCCGTAACCGTGTCCGTGGAGAGTTAACAAGCGGATGACCTTAATACCTCGCCGGCAGGAGGGCGCAGCGTGTCGTCGCCGAGGGCTCCCGCGGCCTCCGAGGCTGGTCGAGGGGGCTCCGGCAAACCCTCCTCCGCGGGAGTAGCTCCAACGCCGGCCGGTCGGGCGCTCGGGAGTGCGGAGCGTGCGCCGACGGGGACGCGGCGGAGACAGACAGAGGTGATAGGGACGAGGGGTTTGCGGCGGGAGGCGGGGAGGATAGGGGGGAGGGAAGGAGGGAGGGACAGGGAGGTGAAGAGGTAAAGGGCGTGAGGTAGGGAACAGGGAGGTGAGAGGGAAGAGGGGATGCGAGGGCGGACGGACGGCGCGGGGGGAGGGCGGGGAGGGAGGGAAGGGAGGTGCAGAGGAAAGGGGGAGGTGATCGGGAAAAAGGGCGTTTTTTTTTGGGGGGGGGTGAGAGTGAAGCGGGGATGCGGCGGGCGTGCGGCACGGAGCACGGGGGCACGGGAGGGACGGCGGGCCGGGGCGGTTGCGCAGGGCAAGGCGGTGCGCAGGGAAAGGGAGGTCGAGGGCCGAGGGGCTGCGAGGGGAGGGAGGCCGGCGCAGGGGGGGACGGGCGGGAGGGCGGCAGGGTAGGTGAGAGGCCCTGGAGTGCGAAGGGAAAGGGAGTGCGCGGGCAGAGGGCTGCGCGGGCGGGAGTCACGGCAGCGGGGGAGGGAGGGCTGGCGGGACGGGCGGTGAGCGGGCCGGGCTGTGCGAGGGCGAGGGGATGCGCAGGGACGGGCGGAAGGAGAGGGGGGGGAGGGAGGGAGGGAGGAAGGCGGTGAGATGGCAGGAGGTGGAGAGGAGCCGAGGGGCTGCGGAGGGAGGGACGAAGGAGAGGGGTAGGGAGGGAGGGAGGGAAGGGAGGTGGAGAGGGAAAGGGTGAAGGGGAGGTCCCGAGCGAGGGAAAGAGGAAGGGATGAAAGGGGAAGGAAGGAAAGGTTGTTTTAGATTTTTCGTGAAGGGAAATAGAAAAGGAAGGAGTAAGATGGAAAGAGAAATAGGAGGGAGTGAAAGGATTAAGAAAAGGAGGATTAGAATAGGGGGAAGAGTTCAGAGGAACAGGGAGAACGTAGGAGAGAGATGGGAGAGGAAGAGTAAAGTGAAGAGGGAAGTGAGGATGAAAGTGGTGTAAAGATATTTGTGAAAAAAAATCATTATCTTTCCCACTTTCACATTCGAGTTTTTTAATTACTGAATCTTGTTTTTTATTTAATTGTTTTCACAGTGATTACGGTTTCGAACCCCAGTGTGAAAAAAACACCGAGTGTCCACGTAATACATGTAACTATATTTTGCTTGCGCGCTTTTGTCATATATATTCCCTAATATATATATATATATATATTATAATATATATATATATATATTTTTTTCAAATTGGAGATATAACGATGCAACGCGTGCTTTCCGCTGACCTGTTTACGAGCGGCAGTGGGTTTCCGCCTCCTCACGATGGAGTTATTAGGATTACTCGTGAGACAGAAACTTTTTGAATTTCGAATAGTTATCGAATGTTAATTCAGACATCTATTTTTTATATGCAGTAATATATCTATTATATATATATGATATATATATATATTATATATATATATTATATATATATATAGATATATATATACATATATATATAATATATGATATATATATAATATATATATATATAATATATCTTTATATATATTATCAATCTAGCTCTATCTCTCTATCATATATGTATTATCTATATCTGTGTGTGTGTTGTGTGTGTGTTGTGTGTGTGTGTGTGCATGCATACATGTATATCTATCTATATAGTCTCTAATATTCATCGATAATATATTATTATATATTATATCTATCTCTATTATATATCTATTATAATATATATATATATTATGTGATCTATATAATTATATATATCGATACATAGACTAGTCTAGATAGATAGATATCTCGATCGATCGAACTGCATCTATAGATAGATATCTGTATATATCCCCCTCTGTATCCCTATCCTATATATATATATCTACTCTCTCTCTCTCTCTCCATCTCGTCTCTATCTATCGCTCTCTCTATTTCTCTCTCTCTCTCCTCTATCTCTCTCTAGAGCTATCTCTTCTCTCTCTACTCTTCTCGTTATATCTAGGCTACTCATGTGAGAGGATACTCTGTCTATATTCTCCTCCCCGTACCTACGTCTCTTATATCTCTAATACTCTATATTAGCTATACTATTCTCTATCATTCTATCTCTACTCTCTCTCTCTCTTCATCTCTATCTATCTCTATATCTCTCTGGTGTGTGTGTGTTGTGTGTTACTGTTTTTGTATTTGTGTGTGTGTGTGTAGTGTGTGTGTGTGTGTGTGTGTGTGTGTGTGTGTGTGTGTGTGTGTATGTGGTATGATGTGTGTGTGTGTGTTGTGTGTGGTGTGTGTGTGTGTGTGTGTGTGTGTGTGTGTGTGTGTGTGTGTGGTGTTTGTGTGTGTTTGTGTGGTGTTTGTGTGTGGTGTGTGTGTGGTGATATATAATATATATCTATATAATATAATCTATATCTATATTCTATATATCTCTATTATATATCTATCCCTATCTTATATATATATATTATATCTATATATATATATATATATATATATATCTATATATCATTATATATATATATATATTATACAGTGTGTGTGTTGTGTATACATATATATGCATATATATAACACATAAATAGATAAATCCATACTATATTTAATAGTATATATATATATATATATATATATATATACTATATATATATATATCTCTACATATATATTATCATATATCATATATATATCTATATATATATTCATATATCGTATATATATATATATATATATATACTATATGCATATCATTTCACACATGCAAAACACACACACACACACACACACACACAACACACACACACACACCCCACACAACACACACACACACACACCCCACCACACACACCCACGCACCCCCCACATATATATATATATTACTATCATATATCTATCTCTATCTATCTCTATGATCTATATATATCTCTCATACCCATCTCTCCTTATATCTATATCTATCTATATCTATCACTCATCCTATCTCTCTATACTCTCTCATATCATCTCTCTCTCTATCCTATCGTCTATCTATCATCTCTCTATCTCTGTTGTGTCGTTGTGTGTGTGTGTTGTGTGTGTGTGGTGTGTGGTGTTTGTGTGTGTGTGTGTTTGTGTGTGTGTGTGTGTTCAACATACACCTAGTATACTGTATCTATCTCTCCTATCTCTCTATCTCTCTCTCTCTCTCGCTATCTCTCTCTCTATATCTCTTAGATCTATCTCTCCCCCCCCCACACCCACACACACCCACACCCCCCCCCCCCCCCCCCACACGCCACGCTCTATCATCATCACCAAACCTCTCTCTACTATCTCTATATCTCTATCTATCTCTGCTCTCTCTACTATCTCTCTATAGCTTCTATCTCTCTCCCCCCCCACACCCCCCCACCCCACACCCCCCCACACCCCCCCCCCCCCACACCCACACCCACCCCCCCCACACATCTCTATCTCATATATCTATCATCTTATCTATCTCTATACTATACTCTATATATATACTTATATCTCTCTATCTCTATCTATCCTCACCACCCACACCCCACCCACCCACCCCCACCCACACCCCCCACCACCCTCCGCCCACCACCACCCACTCTCTCGATCTTCTCTATCTCTCTCTCTATCTCATCATCTCTCGCTCTACTATCTATATTCTCTCATCTCTCATCTATCTCTATGGCATATCCCTCTCTATATATACACACCCCTCGATATACTCTCTATCTAATATCTATCTCTCTCTATCTATCTCTCGCTCCCCCTTCTCTCTCTCTCCATTCTCCTCTCTCTCTCTCTCTCTCTATATATATAAGGTGAAACCCTGGTAGACAGGAGAGAGCCACACATTTCGTAACCAAGCCACCCACCTACCGCGCCGGATTCCCATACGACTCCTGCCCCTTTCGCACAAATTCGTGGGTCAATATGCACGTTTGAGCCCTGCGTATGCATAATCTTGTATTGGACAGGAGAGCGCAGTAACCACACGGGCTAGTTAAGCAATATCTGGTCCTTGGAAAAGCGCGCAGCCTGGAGGAACTACCGCCATTCTCCATTGAAATCTCGATTTAGTTTAAGAGAGGGACATGTTTGGTTTGAATATAAATATTGAACCTTGGGAAGAAACATCTGATTTATATTTTGAATATTTATTATCAGTTGGCTGCGGTGTAATGCACCATAGACTTCTCTGTGTGTGAAATTGTGTGCGTGTGTGTGCTCGAGATAACATATAGATAACATATGAAGATATAAAATACATAGATAAATAAAGAAGTATCTAATCAATCAATAAGAAAATTAATAAGGAGGTAAAGCAAAAAATAACAACAACAACAACAAACAATACATTAGCATGCAAATTACTACATTAATAAAGAGAATCTGATTAATTTATGTGTTAATAAATAAGGAATAGATAGAATGATCGGTATTATATTACTATCAGTTTTTTTTTTTTAAGTACTACTACTGTTATTATTATTATTAATTATTATTATTATTACTATTATCATTCTTTATTATTATTATTATTATTATTATTACTATTATCATTATTATTTTTATTATTGATCTACTATTATCCATTATTATTATATTATTATTATTATTATTGTTATTAGTATTATTATTATTAGTATTATTATTATTATTATTATTAATATTATTATTATTTTATTATCATTATTATTTTATTATTATTATTATTATTAATTATAATAGTAATATTAATTATATTATTATTATTATTATCATTATTATTATAATATTGTTATTATTATGCTTATTATCAATGTCATTGTTAATATCGATAATATTATTACCAATATTATTATTATCATTACAATTATTATCCTCACAATCATTAATATTATTGATACAATGAATATCCTTATTGTCACTGTTACCAACGTAAATTTATTATTAACATTATCAATATTAATTATCAATTATTTATTACTATGTTATCATTATTTATTTATTATTATTATTATTACTATTATTATTATTTATTAATTTTTATTATTATTAAGTATATATTATTATTATTATTAATATTATTATTTATATCATCATCATTATCATCATCATCATCATTATTATTATTATTATTGTTTATTATTAATATTATTATCATTTTTGTTATTGTTGATTATTAATTTCTTTTTTATTGCGTTATTATGACCGGTTTGCCTATTATTATTGGCAATTACCAATATTATTAGTACTGCTCTTATATCATTATGTTTTATCTTATTATTATTTATTATTATCATTCATTCTTGTTTATTATTAATTATTATTATTTATTATTATTTATTATTATTATTAACATCATTATTATTGTTAATATTTTGATTATTTTTTTTTTTTTTTTTATTAGATTATTATTTTTATATTATGGCTTTTCATTATTATACTATTTATTTTTATTTTCATTATATTAATATTATTGTTATTTTTTATTATATACTATTATTATTATTACTATTATTACTGTATTACTATTAGTAGTAGTAGTAATGCTATATTTTGCTATTATCATCATTATTATTATTACTATAATCATTATTATTAGTAGTAGTAAGTAGCCTCATATTAATCTTCATCCATTATCAGGTCATTGATTATGTTCATCATTACCATTGTTATTATTATTTTCATTACCATTATAACTACGTCTCTTATTAAAATTACTATCTTATCATCCTTGTCATTATCATTTACATCATATTTATTATTATTAATATCCCTATTAATATCACATCATGATCATGACGTTATTTTTATCATTATTATTTTTGTTGCTGTCTTTATTATTACTATATATTAGATATTATTATTATTGTTTCATTATTATTATTTCATCATTATTATCGTTATGATTTTTTATCATCATCATTATTATTATTATTTATTATTATTATTATATTATTAATTATATTATTATATTATTATTATTACTAATAATAATAATAATAATATTAATAATAATGAATAATAATGAGTAAATAAAAAAAAAAAAAAAAAAAAAAAATAATAATGATAATAATAATAAATAATAATAATAATAATAATAATAAAATATAATAATAATAATAATATATAATAATAATAATCATATGATGCTGATAAAAATCATAGACTATAATAATGATGAAATAATAATATACATATAATAATATTACTTATAGTAATAATAAAGACGCAACAAAAATAATAAATGATAAAAATAACGATCATGTCATGAAGTGATATAATAGGATTATAATAATAATAATATGGTGTAAATGTAATGAAAGGATGATAAGATAGTATGGTAATAAGAGACCTAGTAAATGGTAATGAAAATAATAATAACAATGGTATAATGACATAATAATGACACGATAATGAATGAAGATACTATGATGCCGACTACTACTACTAATATATGCTTATAGTAATATAATAATGATGATAATAGCAACTATAGCATATAATACCTACTACTAATATATAACAGTAATAATAGTAATAAAATAATAGTAATAATAATAAAATAAACAATAATAGTAATAATAATG
>NC_051424.1:21593989-21596489 GCF_015228065.2 Penaeus monodon
CTAAGGCAGGATGTCTGTTTTACAAAAATTAAACTCAAATATATCTAGTTTTATTATATTTCAGTGATAGAAGGATCAACAAAGGCAAGAACAAATAACATTAACAACAACAACAACAAAAATATAGTGGTTATAGAACAGGGTATTGAGTGAAAACAAGAACAAACAAACAGATAAATATGCATAAATATTTTTCTGAATGAATTAAACGCATAAAAGTCAAAACAAAAGAAAAAAAAACACAAAAAGATGATGTATTGCAGACGAACGAGGAAAGAATAGGCTCGCCGGATGCAGGCAGACCACACGAACTGCAAGGAAGAAAAAAATGATAAAACATTAAAAAATATATACATATATAATTTTTTTTTTATTCAACCATCTATCTTTTAAGAGAAGATAAAGAGAAATGAAAATGAAAAAATATAAATGACAAAGGCCAGGAGGTGGCGGGCGCATAGAAAATGTGACAAAAAAAATCCAAAATATTAGGAAACAAACACATGGGCGAACGAATAGACATACAAATATGAATAATAAAAGAGAAAAGATAATCCTTAACAACAACAAAATCACAAAGTACTGTAGACAAACGGGACAAGGAGAGGATTGCCGAGCGCACAGAGATGCAATAAAGCAACTGCAAGCAATGAAAAGTGAAGAAAGTAAATAAACGACCAGATAAACGGATAATAATAATAATAAAAAAGGAAAAATACGGAGCACTGTAAACAGACGACGCAAGATGATCGACTTGCGCACAGAAAAAAAAATATGTATCAAAACTACTACAGAAAGAAAATGAAGGAGAGAGAGATAAATAATAATAATAATAATATTAATAACAAAAACGAAAACACAAGCGTGCAACAGCCAGAAAGCAAAAAACAACTACAACAAAAACACGAAAGTACAGGTCGCAACAGGATCGCCGCGCGCACAGAAAGTATCGATATTAAAACCACTCACAAAAAAAGGAAGAGTGAGAGAGAGAGAGAGAGAGAGAGAGAAAGAGAGAGAGAGAGAGAGAGAGAGAAGGAGAGAGAGAGGAGAGAGAGAGAGAGAAAGAGAGAGAGAGAGAGAGAGAGAGAGAGAGAGAGAGAGAGAGAGACAGAGAGAAAGAGAGAGAGAGAGAGAGAAAGACAAACAGACAGACAAACAGACAGGGAGAAGAGAACAAACGACTAGAAACCCACACCAATCAAAAACTCAGCCCTAAACAACGACAGCGACGCCCCGAGAGCACTGCAGCCAGCCGGCCGGGAGGAGCGGGTCGGCGGGCGCACAAGAGAGCTTCGGCCGGCGTTAACGATTGCGGCAAACACGGTCTTTCTCCCGCCCACCCGACCCCTGATGAACTGTCTCGAACGCCTCCCTTGGCTCGGGATTCGGATTTGGGGTAGGCGGGGGGGAGGGGAGGGGAGAAAGGGGGAGTGGAATGTGGGTATGGTTGGGAAGAGAGGGTTGGGAATGATGTTGGGGAGGGAAAGGGGAGGCTGGGGAGTGTGGTGTCTACGTAAAGGAGGTTTGTCGGTGAATTCGGCGGTTATTATTTGTTTGTTTGTTGCTGGTGATCCAAGTGACTGGATGTTCATTTCATCATGCAAGGGGGCCATCATCAATCACGAAATTTCGTCAACCGTTATAAACTAGATACGAACAATACCCGTCACCTAACATAAATCATCCAAAACCCACCACGCAAGAAAATACTAACCCTAATACAACTCAAGAAAAAAAGGAGGAGGAGGAGGAGGAGGAGAAGAAGAAGAAAAAAAACGGGAAGACGAAAACCTGATCCAAGTCAATGCCAAGGTCAGACAGCAAGGTTCCGAACAAGGGGTAGTCTCTGCGTGAGTCCAGCTTGGGTCACGACTTCGCCAAGTTAGCAGATCTGGGGGCTGATAAGTACGCGTTCAAGGCCCAAACAATCTTTCCGAAGGGCCAGTATTGTCATGGGCAGTTTGTATTAATGGATTTAGATGCGTATAGAGAGAAAGAGAGAAATGAGAGAGTCTTCCCCGAAGGCGCCCTCGGCAGGAAGGAGGCACGGGAAGTAACTCGTCCGCGTCTCAAACCCTTGTGCGCTATCTCGGCGAAACGTCTTCGTGCTGGTGGAATTATCATTATTAATATTTTCCCTTCCTAAATATCCGCTTTCTTAAGATAACAGCCTTGCAAGAGAGAAAAAAATATCGATTGTTTACCTCAGTTAACGATGTTTATTTTTCTTTCTATCTTGGTTTCTTTTTTAGTCTTCTTTCCCCCTCCTCCTTAACCCCCCCGCCCCCCTTCCTCTCTCTCTCTCAGATCATACGAAGCACCGAAATGACTCAATTCAAGCTATTCATCTACAAAATCTCAAAGGCATCTCCCACGAGGACGGTGGACGGAATTCCGAGTAATTCACCCACTCGAACACCAGCTTCGGATCCGCAACAAGCCTTCGTTAACGACCGAACTGGCAATTTCTCTCCTTAAAGAGCTGTTTTCCCTTTTT
>NC_051424.1:21601489-21603989 GCF_015228065.2 Penaeus monodon
CCTTACCCTCTTCTTTCCTCTCTTTCTTTCTTTCATCCTTAATGTTTATGAAAATTCTCTCTCTTTTTTCTTTCTCCGCTTTTCTTTTTCATATTCATCTTTCTCCTTTTTTCTTATTTTCCTTTTTTTCTTTCTCCCTTTTTCTTGATTTCTTTTCCTTTTTCTTCCTTTTTTTATTTTCCTTTTCCTCTTTCTCCCTTTCCTCCTTATTTTCAATTTCCTCTTTTTCCTTTTTTTCTTATTTTCCTTTTCCTCTTTTTCCTTTTTTTCTAATTTTACTTTTCATCTTTCTCCCTTTTTTCTTATTTTCCTTTTCCTCTTTCTTACTTTTTTCTTATTTTCCCTTTTCTCTTTTTCACTTTTTTCTTATTTTCCTTTTTCCTCTATCTACAGGATTCGCTTCTTTCAAAATGGCCGACGAGAGGCAACATCCTTTTCACGAAGGAAGGAAATAGAGAGAAAGTGAAGAAAGGCGTTGGAAAGTAAATAACGATGAGAGGAATGGAGAAAAGGTGGATAAAGATGAAGACATGGAGAGAAATTGATAACAGAAAGAAGAGGGAGGTTATATAACTTACTCCTCCTATTGCTACTGTTAATTATAATGATAAGAATAGTTGTTATGAATATTAATAATGTTAATGATAATGCCAGCAACTACATTCATAGTAACAATAATGATAATAATAACAGTAATGATAATAACGATAATAATAATAACAATAATAATGACAATAATAATAATAATAATAATGTACTGATCATAATAATAATGATAATGCTAATGAAAATAGTAACAATAATAATGATAACGATAACAATAATAATCTTGATGATAGTAGTAATGATAATAATAATAATAGTAGTAGTAGTAGTAGTAGTAGTCTACTACTGCTATACTACTACACTACTACTAATGATAATAATAATAATAATGATGATAATAATAATGATAATAATAATGATAATAATAACAACAATAGTAGCCATAATAATGATAATGAAAATAGTAAGAATAATAATAACTATAATAATGATTATAACAATCATAAAAATACAATGATAATGATAATATAAAGCTGACCACAACAACAACAACAACAATAATAATGATAATGATAATAAAATTATAATAATAATTATAATAATAATAATAATATTAATAATGATAGTAATGATATTAAGAATATTAACAATGATAGGATAATTATTATTATGATAATAATAACACTAATAATGATAATGATAATAATGATAATGATAATAATAATAATAATAATAATAATTATTACTATTATAATAATAATAATAATAATAATAAT
This sequence comes from Penaeus monodon, assembly GCF_015228065.2. Lineage (NCBI taxonomy): Eukaryota > Metazoa > Arthropoda > Malacostraca > Decapoda > Penaeidae > Penaeus > Penaeus monodon. The sequence goes on from NC_051424.1 coordinate 21,602,812, forward strand.
AATTATATTATTATTATTATTATTATTATTATTATTATAATAAATAAAACGATAATAATAATGATAATAATAATCATATGAATAACAGTAATGATAATAACAACAATCATAACATCAAAAAAATTATACAAATGATATACACTAATAAGAATAGTAATAATGATAATCATCATCATCATCATTATCATCATCATCACAAGAAAAGGTGAAAACGAAAGGAAAACAGAGATAACGAATGAATAACGAAAGGGACCGAATAAGTGGCTGAGAATGGGCGTAGTGCGAGGGCGTGTGGGCGTGTGGGCGTGGGGGCGTGTGGGCGTGAGGGCGTGTGGGCGTGTGGGAGTTAGGACGTGTGGGCGTGTGGGCGTGTGGGCGTGTGGGCTTTTGGGCGTGTGGGCGTGTGATCGTGAGGGGAAGTGGGCGCCTCAACCCGTTTATGAGTCAAGATGGCGGACGGTGTTAGGGCTAAAGAGAAGGTGGGGGGGGAGGTGGATGGAGCGAGGGAAGGAGGGGCAAAGGGAGAAAAATAAGAGGGAAATAGAGTGAAATGGATAGAGAGAGAGAGTGAGAGAGAGAGAGAGAGAGAGAGAAAGAGAGAGAGAGTATATATGCATTATGTATGTGTATGTGTGTGTGTTGGTGTGTATATATATATGTATATATATGTATATATATGTATATATAGACAGATAGATATAGATATAGATATAGATATAGACACATTTGTGTGTGTGTGTATCCCTCTGAATCCTTCCTTCTTCCTCTGTTCATCTCTCCTTCCCTTTGAACCTTACTCCTCCTCCCCCATCCGCCATCAACCCCCCCTTCCTACCCCCCTCCCATCCTAACACCCCCTCCTTCTCCCCCCCTTCCCTCTCTCCCCCCTCCATCCAACACCTTCCCCCCATAATCCCCCCCCCCCACCAATCATATCCCTTCCCTCCCCCTTACCCATCCAACCCTCCTTTCGCTCCCCAACCCCCCTGCCCCCCCCCCCCGCCTCAAATAGACAAAATCGTACCCCGGCGACCACACAGGTTCGAGTCCCCCCCCCCCCACCCTCTCCCCCTTCCCTCCCTCCCCCCACTATTTGTCATGAGGCACAAAAGCCCTGAAATTACACTGGCGAATTGGTTTTCAGTCGTCCAGGGTTGGGGGGAGGGGAGGGGAGGGGA
>NC_051424.1:21623989-21626489 GCF_015228065.2 Penaeus monodon
CTTATCTAATCGAGGGCTGCGATCAGAACCGCCTGGCTATTCAATTTTCTGGTTTAGAATTAGTAGTCGTTTTGGGGTTGCTCGTCCGTTTGTTTGTTTTTTGTTTGTTTCTCATCATGGGTTGATACTGCTGATAAAAAATCGATGAGTGACGATGATAACCATAATATATATATATATATATATATATATATATATATATATATATATATATATATATATATATATTTATATATATATATATCAACGTTATTGCTAGTTATCCTTTAATCATTATTAATGCCAACATTTCTATTATTATATTCATTGCCACCATTTTTAATCTTATCATAATCATTAAAATCATTGCCTCTAATATCATCATTATTACTGTATCACCGTTATTCTTCTTGCTGATATTGTTGTTACCATTGTCATTAAAATGCTACTGTTATTAGCAGTAGCTAATTAATATTACTGTTGATGTTGCCGCTGCCATTAATACTACCAATAAACAATATTGCAATTGGTTATCAATATAACTGCCGTAACAACAGTTAAATTTGCTCCAAATATTTGTTTATTAGAGTATCACTGTAACCATTAGTATCATAAACATAATTATCAGTAACAACAATAAAGGCATTACGTTATCATCTTTATTAAAATCTAAGTAATCGAATTTATCTAATATACTTTTTTTAAAAACATTCCTCTTCTTGTTTTTATAACGAAGATGCTAATATCTCTTAGCATTCGCATCACGATTATGATGATGATGCAAATAGTTTGATATTAGATTGACGGTAATAATGCTAACAAAAGTCGCATTTCATAAACATTATGTGCACATCTAGGGCGGTGTCATCCGTGTACGTCTGTGTACGTTGTCTTCAGTACATGTGTAACTCACACAGGGAATAACTCCATTCTTGACAGAGATTTATGATTAATTAGCATCGGCAATTATGTCCAGATGAATGAAACGGCGAGTTTAAATGTCATTCCTTTATCAACATAGTATTTTCTTTCTTTTTTATATCTTTTACTTATTTTTTCTTCGGGGGGAGGAGGAGGAGGGTTGCATATCTTCAGAGTTTATTGGTTCAATCAAGACTCGATATCCATAATGAACGTATGCAAATGAGGTCCGGTCCTCGGTTGCACTTCATGACCCGCAGCCGATTCCCGCCAGGCATCCCAGGGACCCGCCGCCGAGGAGCCTCTGCATGCGCGATGACGCGGCGGCGGGCAGGACTGCTGCCTGCTGTGCTATAATTTTATATATAATATATACGATCTTATATACTAATAAAATATTGATATCTCATATTTATATTTATAATAATTATATATTATTCTATTTTTTATGTATTATCTTCATATTTCTCAGCTCATTGCTATATATGTTTTTACTCTTACCATTTTTTCTTTTTATATCTTTACATTTCGATATATTGCATATTTGTATTCATGCTATTCTCATTTATAAAATCTATTGCTCTGTTTCCCTCTTTCCCATGATCAGATTGCTAGTTATTGCATCGAATATGTCAGAGCGATTCTAATTAGTCCTCTAGCTTGATCTCTCTTTATCTTTCTTATTTTTCTGTCTTGTCTTAAGTTTATTGTTATCTGCTCGATTGCCATTGTTTTGTTTTTGACTATATGCGCTTCTTCTTATGCATCTACTGTCATTGATCTTGTCTGATAGACTGCTGCTACGTCTTGTCTTGACTCGTTATCCATGCTTGAACTGATCTTGTCTCTTTGATCTTGTATCTGCTCTTCTCTTCTCTTTCTTTTATCTTGATCTGCTCTTGCTTGCCTGATTCTCTGTTCTTGTCTTCTCTGACTCTTGTTCTTGTCTTGATCTTGCTCTTGTTCCTGCTCTTGATCTGCTCTCGATCTTCTCTTGCTCTTCTCCTGCTCTTGATCTTGCTCTTGCTCTTGCTTCTGCTCTTGGTCTTGCTCTTGCTCTTCTCCTGCTCTTGATCTTGCTCTTGTCTGCTCTTGCTCCTGCTCTTGCTCTGCTCTCGATCTTCTCTTGCTCTTGTTCTTGCTCTTGATCTCGCTCTTGCTCCTGCTCTTGTTCTTGCTCTTGATCTTGATCTTGCTCTTGCTCTTGTTCTTGCTCTTGATCTTGCTCTTGTTCTTGCTCTTGATCTCCTGCTCCTTGCTCTTCTCTTGCTCTTGATCTTGCTCTTGCTCTTGCTCTTGATCCTGCTCTTGCTCTTGTTCTTGGTCTTGGTCTTGGTCTTGGTCTTGTCTTGTCTTGCTCTTGCTCTTGTCTCACTCTTATTCTCTTGCTCGTTTCCGGGTCTCTCTCGTTCCTGGCGCTCTCTTGTCTCTTGTTCTCTTGCTCTTGGTCTTTTGCTTTTGTCTCTCTGTTTTTTTTCTGGTTCTCTTGCTCTTGTCTCTTCTTATCTCTTGTTTCTCTCTCTCTTTCTCTTGTTCTCTTGCTCTTGCCTCCCCCTATTTTCTATTTGCTCTTATCTCTCTCTCTCTCTCTCTCTCTCTC
>NC_051424.1:21628989-21632277 GCF_015228065.2 Penaeus monodon
GTATGGCAGTTACTCTTGTCTGGGACTTATGGTATGAAGAGTTTGGGGGGAGGGGGGAGGGGAGGGGAGAGGAGGGTGGCTGGGATTGAGGGAGGGAGGGAGGGAGGGTGGGAAGGAGGGAGGAAGAATGGATGGAGGAAGGGAGGGGGAGAGAGGGAGGGAAGGAAAGTGAGAGGATGGATGGAGAGAGAGAGAGAGAGAGAGAGAGAGAGAGAGAGAGAGAGAGAGAGAGAGAGAGAGAAGGGAAAGGATGGTTGAGAGGGGAGGAAGGAAGGAAGGAAGGAAGGAGAGTGAGAAACAGAGAGATGGAGAGAGAGAGAGAGAGAGAGAGAGAGAGAGAGTAACAGAGGCAGGATAAGAAGAGAGGAGGGGAACGGAGTAACAACATAAATAAGTGAAAAAAAGTTTGATGTATTAACCAAAGCATAAATGAAAGGAAAACCAGAAGAAAACCAGATAATAATGAAAAAGAAAGAAAAGTAGAAACAGGATCATCTATATACATAAACTCAATCCGTATCCACACACACACACACCACACACACACACACACAAACACACACACACAAACCATACAAACACACGCAAACACACACCATACACCCCCCCCTCCCTCCCCCTGCTCCATACTCACACACACTTATATGTAAATAATGCTTAGAGTCATATGAAAATAAACAGACAGACAGGTGTAGTGATGCACGCGAAGATATATTCATAGATAGGCAAATACACTGATGAATCGATAACAGCCAGGCAGGTAAACAGGTACATCTGTCTCTCTATCAACCTATCTATTCATTTATTTGTTTATCTATTTATCTATCTGTCTGTATGTATGTCTGTCTATCTATCTATCTATCTATCTATCTATCTATCTATCTATCTATCTATCTATCTATCTATCTATCTATCTATCTATCTATATATGTCTATATAATAATAATAATAATAATAATAATAATAATAATAATTATAATAATAATAATAATGATCATGACAGCAGAAAATAATAATGATACAAATGACAAAAGTAGTAATAAGAATGATAATAATAACAATGAGAATTTAGTTAAAAATAATTATTAATAATAACAATAATGGTTATAATAATAATAATAATAATAATAATAATAATAATAATAATTATTATTATTATTATCATTATTATTATAATGATAATAATAATAATAATAATAACAATAATAACAAAAATAATAGAAATAACGACAACAACAATAACAACAACAATAACAACAACCATAATAAGAAAAACAATAACAATAACAAGACACAAACGAACAGGAGAAGGAAGAAAAGAGAAGAAAAGAAAAGAAAAGAAAAGGAAAAAAAAAAGAGGCTGAGGTGAGGAGAAAGTGTCCAGCGAAAAACCGTCACGCGGTGCTGTTTTGGTCGTGGGGAAGCGGGGGGGGGGGGGGGGGGGGTAGGATGGGGGAGGTAGGGGGAAGAGGAGGGGAGGTAGGGGGAAGAGGAGGGGGGGGGTAGGGGAAAGGAAGTGGGAGGTAAGGAAAGAGGAGGAAGGGGGAAGAGGAGGGAGGAGGAGGAAGAGGAGGGAGGAGGGGGAAGATGAGGGAGGAGGGGGAAGATGAGGGAGGAGGGGGAAGATGAGGGGGAGGCAGGGGGAGAGGAGAATTGAGGATGGTTGAAGGGAAGTAAGAAGGGAAAAGGGGGATGAGTGTTTTTTTTTCTTTTTCTTTTTTCAGAGATAAGATAAGAGAGAGAGAGAGAGAGAGAGAGAGAGAGAGAGAGAGAGAGAGAGAGAGGAGAGAGAGAGAGAGAGAGAGAGAGAGAGAGAGTGAAAGGCCAACTTCCTTTCCCCTTTCTTAAGAAATAGAAAATAAATAACTAAAAAAAAAAAAAGAGAGAGAAAATTTATATGAACTTATACGCATCAAACACCTGCTGAAAAGCATAAGAATAAGATATAAACAGCAATAAAGGAAAGAAAAGAAGATGATGATAAAAGAAGAAGAAAAACAAGAAGAACAACAAGTAGAAGAAGAAAAGAAAAGAAGAAGAGGAAGAAGAAGAAGAACAAGTAGAAGAAGAAGAAGAAGAGGAGGAGGACGAAAAGAAGAAAAAAAAGAGGAAGAAGAAGAAAAAGAAGATGAAAAAGAAGCAGAAGATGAAAAGAAAAGAATAAGAATAAAAATAAGAATAAGAAAAATAAGTCACCTCGAAAAAATACGAAAGAATTAAACACGATGCCACTTAAAAAAAAAAAAAAAATCTGGTCGAGATGCCTTAGTCATTTTCATATCGATTGTATCTCTTTAAACTGTTAGGGGGGGAGGGGGGAGGAAGGGGGAGGAAGGGGAGGGTGAAGCAAAGGGGGGGGGGCGAGGAAGAGAAGGAAAATGGTGAAGGGGGGGAGGGGGGGAGGAAGGGGGAGGAAGAGGAGGGTGAAGCAAAGGGGGGGGGCGAGGAAGAGAAGGAAAATGGTGAAGGGGGGAGGGGGGAGGGGGGGAGGAAGGGGGAGGAAGAGGAGGGAGAAGCAAAGGGGGGGGGGCGAGGAAGAGAAGGAAAATGGTGAAGGGGGGGAGGGGGGGAGGAAGGGGGAGGAAGAGGAGGGAGAAGCAAAGGGGGGGGAGAAAATGAGAAGGAGGGGAAGGAGATGAGGGAAGGGGGGAATGAGGGGAAGAGAGAGGGAGAAGGAGAAGGAGGGGAAGAAAGGAGATAAGAGAAGAGGGAAAGGAAGAAGGAGAGGATGGAGAAAAGAGATGAGAAAAAACAAGAAGAAATAAACGAGAGGAAACCATAAAATGAGAAAAGAAATGACGAAACAAAGAGAAGGCGAGACACAAGAATAACAAAAGAAACAAAAGTCGATCGCCGAAGAAAGAGAAAAAGAGAGAGAGGAAGAGCAAGAAGGAGACGCCATAAAGCAATTAAAGTGAGAAAGGCGAAAGAGGAGGAGGAAGTGACGTCACGGATCTAGAGCGTATTCAGAAAAACGAAAGAAAATTCCCTGCCCATAGCGACCGCCGGACTCACGGAAACGGCTGCAGGAAAACAACAACAACAACAACAACAACTACAACAACAACAATAACATCAACGACATCAACAAAAACATCAATAACACCATTAACAACAACTACAACAAGAACAACAAAAGCAACGGCAATATCATCAACATCAACAACAACAACAATAATAACAAAAACAACAACAACATCAACATTAAAAACAACAACAGTCACAAGAATTCATATACAAACACAGTCCCAAAGGCAAGAAACCAAAAATTTAAAAAAAACCCCCCCC
>NC_051424.1:21637377-21642377 GCF_015228065.2 Penaeus monodon
GAAAGGGAAAGAGAGAAGGAGGGAGCGGGAAGGGGAGGGGAGAGAGAGAGAGAGAGAGAGAGAGAGAGAGAGAGAGAGAGAGAGAGAGAGAGAGAGAGAGAGAGACAGACAGACAGACAGACAGACAGACAGACAGACAGACAGACAGACAGACAGAGACACTGGCAGACAGACAGGCGCAGTGATTATACTCCATCTGAAAATCCCATTTCCGAACAGCTTATATGCCCGGTAAATAGTCAGTAAAAAGTATGAATGAACCTCGTTACAGGGACCACCAGACAGCCATAAATAATAATACTTAAACCCTATAATGTATTTAATAAGAAGAAAAAATAAAGATAAAATGCATTATAAAATCAATTATGGGAATTATCAATACTAATTATTATCTACACCACTGATGAAGAAAGACAAGGCCATATCTTATATAAAGCTAATATACTCAACAAGTGGTATTGTATGAACAATAAAACGAATATTTGATCGATAAAATCCACTTTTGTACAGTAATTAAAATGGTCAAATCTACGAGTAATTTCACTCTTTGCGATGAAGATACAAGTATGTTTCTGCCTTGATATCTGTATTTTGTACTATTTAGGGGAAAACTTCTCATTTAGGGGGAAAAAATTCTCATTTGGGGAAAACTTTTCTTTTGGGGGAAAACTTTCTCATTTGGGGGGAAAACTTTTCTTTTTGGGGAAATTATTTTTTTGTGGGAAAAAATTCTCATTTGGGGGAAAACTTTTCTTTTTGGGGAAAACTTTCTTCTATGTTTAATCAGTTTTTTTTTTTTTTTTTTCTGAGATGCATTTATCATTTTCATTTTGTTTATATTTGCTTGTTGTGGCAGCAAGGTTATCGTGGTGCCAGATGGTGCCAGATGGTGCCAGATGGTGCCATATCCTTTCTGCTTTATCTTTCCTGTGGCATATCTGAGGGAAGGAGGGAAGGAGGGAGGCTTGGAGGAGGAAGAAGGGAAAGAGGGAGGGTGAGAAGGAGGGAGGGTGCAAAAGAGGGAGAAAGAAAGAGAGAGAGAGAGAGAGAGAGAGAGAGAGAGAGAGGAGAGAGAGAGAGAGAGAGAGAGAGGGAGAGAGAGAAGAGAGAGAGAGAGAGGGGAGAGAGAGAAAGGAGAGAGAGGAGAGACAGGAGAGAGAGAGGAGACACAGGAGAGAGAGAGGAGAGGAGAGAGAGAGAGAGAGAGAGAGAAGAGAGAGAGTCAGACAGACAGACACAGACAGCTAGACAGAGAAACTATCAGGCAGATAAACCGACAGGCAGACATATAAAAAGACAAGAGCAGACAGATGAACAGAGACAAACAGACAGAAAAAGGGAGAAGGACTCACACACACACACACACACACACACACACACACACACACACACACACACACACACACACACACACACACACACACAAACTCACACACACACACACACATAAACAAACACACACACAAACAAACTCACACACACACACACACACACACACAAACTCACACACACACACAAATACAAACACAGAAACTACACGCTAATCCCGAGCGCCCATCTGCCGTGACCGCCCGCAGGCCATGGGTGTGGAAAGCCACAGGATCCAGTGGGGATAAATCCCCCCTCCCCCCCCTTTCTCATTACCCCCCCCTCCCCCTCCGCCGCCGCCGCCTATCAGAGCTCTGTTAAATTCGGATTAAATTGATGAAAATTATCGATCGTTGCAAGTTTGTCTCGATGCGGAGAACACGCTGATGAGGAGAATATTTTGTTAGGGGAGATTTTCTTTGTTTTGGGGGAAAACCTTTCTTTTGAGGGGAAAAGGTATTTTCGGGGTAATCCTTTCTTTCTTTTGGGGGGGAAAGTATTTTAGGGGATTTTTTTTATATAGTGGAAAAAGTATTTTAGGGGAAAATACTTTCATTTAGGGGAAAACTACCCCACCCCCACCCCACTGCCCCCTCTCCACTACCTCCTCTCAACAGCCCCCTCCCCACTGCCTCCCCCCACTGCCTCCCCCCTCCCCTCTACCCAGGCGATATTGACCTAAAGCCCTCCCCCCCCCCTTGGCATGAAGTCAAGTCCACCATCACCCAACTGAAAATACCCCCCCCCCTCTTTCTAACCCCCTCCCCAACCCGCCTCCCACTAAACCCCTTAATAAAGCTTCTCCGAAAGGAATCCCCCCTCCCCCCTCCCCCCTCCTCCTTCCCCTTAACTCTTCTGGTAAACTGCTGTATGAAGGCCTCCCTACCCCCCCTCCCTCTACCCCCTCTTCCTCTAACCTCCCCAACCCCCTCTATCTCCTCCTCGCCTTTATTTCCCCATTTTTTTCTCCTTTCTCCTTTCTTCCCCTCCCCATTTGCCCTCACCTCCCCCACCATCTGCAACCCCTTAGTCACAGCCACTCTCCACATCCTTTTACCCTCTCCTCATATCACCCTTCTCCCCTACCCCCCCCCCCTCTCGACTGCCCCCTTCCCCCCTCCCCCACCCCCACCTTCTTCAACCCCAACCTCACAATTTCCTTTCACACAACTCCTCTCCCCCTCCTCCCCTATCCCTCCCTCATCCCTCCAGCCCCCTTACCCCCCATTAACTGTACCCTTCAACAGACGCCCAGCCCTCCCGCCTCCCTCACCCCTTCACCCTCCCTCACCCTAACCCCTCCTTCACCCCCCACCACCCTTATCTCCCCCTCCCTCACCCCTTCACTCACACCTCTTACCCCCTTACCCCCCCACACACCCTTTACTAGAGCCCCTTACAAACCCTCAGGAATAACCCCCTACTTCCCCCTCCCCCCCACCTCTCCCTCACCCCTTCAACCCCCCACCACCCCCTCCCCTACCCTACCCACCTCCCCCACACCCCTACCTCCCTCCCCCACCCTAACCCCACCCTCCCCCACACTCCTACCTCCCTCCCCCACCCTTACCTCCCCCCCTCCTCCCCCACTTCCCCCTTCAAGTTCCCCCCCCCCCCCCCACGACACCTTCAATAGACCTCCTCACAAACTCCTTTCCAGGAATGTCTTATCGCAGAGAAGATCTCAATTAACACATGTCCCTCTTCTCAACACAAGGCAAGTTTCCCTCGAAAGTATTTTCTCTGTGGTTCTTAAATACTGTGTTTAGTGGATCATCTCGGATTAAAATTCAGCCAGAAGGGGAAAATTCTTTTCTTTTCTTTTCCTCTCTCTCTCTCTCTCTCTCTCTCTCTCTCTCTCTCTCTCTCTCTCCTCTCTCTCTCTCTCTCTCTCTCTCTCTATCTCTCTATCTCTTATTCTATCTATCTATCTATCTCTCTCTTTATCTCTATCCTCTCTCTCTATCTCTCTCTCTCTCTCCCTCCCTCCCCCCTCCCTCTCTCTCTACTTTCACTCCTCCTCTTATTTTTTTCCCCTTCATTTCCCCTTTTATTTCTCTCCCATCTTTTTCTTATTTTCTCTCCTATTTCCCCTTGTCTCCCCCCCCCCTTTCCCTCTCCTCTAATTCTCTCTTTATCTTTAATCTCCTTCTGCCTCCTTCTTCTCGATTGTCTTTCGCGCATTCCTCTGTGGCTCGTGGGATCCAGTGGCGCTCTCCCTCTCGTCTTATTATTCTCCTTTTCTTCTTCTCCCTCTCTTCGTCCTATTTTCTTTTCTTCTTCTCCTATCTTCGTCCTATTTTCTTTTCTTTTCTTCTTCTCCTCTTTCGTTCCTATTTTCTTTGTCTTCTTCTCTCTTTGTGTCCTATTTTCTTTTCTTTTCTTATCCCTCTCTTCGTCCTATTTTCTTTTCTTCTTCTCCCTCTCTTCGTCCTATTTTCTTTTCTTCTTCTCTTCTTCTTCTCCTTTTCTTTTCTTTTTTCTTCTTCTTCTTTTCTTTTTTCCTTTTCTTCTTTTTCTTCCTCTTCTTCTCTTTTTCTTTTCTTCTTCTTCTTCCTCTTCTTCTCCTTTTCTTTCTTTCTCTTCTTCTTCTTCTTTTCTTTCTTTCTCTTCTTCTTCTTCTTTTCTTTCTTCCTCTTCTTGTTTTAGTTGTAGTTTTTGTTCTTCTTCTTGTTTTTTTTTCTTCTTCTCATCCTCTTGTTTTCTTCTCCTTTTCTTCTTCTTTTTCTTCATCTGCTCGGTTGTCGAAAGGAGGGGAAGGGAAGAGGGGGGGCGGGAGAGGGAGGGGGAATGGGGGGTAGGGAGGGAGGAAAGAGGGAGAGGAGGGGGAAGGAAGAGAGATAAAAAAAAACAGAGAGGAAGAGACAGTTAAACAAAGAGAAAGAGAGAGAGAGAGAGAAGAGAGAGAGAGAGAGAGAGAGGGGGAGAGAGAGAGAGAGAGAGAGAGAGAGAGACAGACAGACAGACAGACAGACAGAGAGAGAGAGAGAGAGAGAGAGAGAGAGAGAAAGAGAGAGAGAGAGAGAGACAGAGAAAAGAGACAGAGAGTGACAGACAGACAGACAGAGAAAAAGAGGGAGAGAAGAGATAGATAAATAGATAGATAAATAAATAGATAGATAGATAGATAGAGAGAGAGAGAGAGAGAGAGAGAGAGAGAGAGAGAGAGAGAGAGAGAGAGAGAGAGAGAGAGAGAGAGAAGGAGAGAGAGAGAGAGAGAGAGAGGGGAGAGAGAGAGAGAGAGAAGAGAGAGAGAGAGAGAGAGAGAGGAGAGAGAGAGATGGGGAAAAGAGAGAGAGAGAGAGAGAGAGAGAGAGGAGAGAGAGAGAAAGAGAGAGAGAGAGAGAGAGAAGAGCATTATTTTTACCACCTATCAACAAGTATCAAAACTCTTCATACGAAGCATTTACAAAGAGACCAACATGATAGCTTTACAAATGAATTTTTAGAAATTATAAATGATAATAATATGAACGATGATAATGATAAAGATAATGATAATGACGATTATAGTAATAACAGTTATAATAATTGTAATGACATCAATAATTACAATAATGATGAGAGAAACAACAATAACGGTAGTAATGATTATAATTATCATCTCCAACTTCATCATCAAAATGATAGCA
>NC_051424.1:21652377-21657377 GCF_015228065.2 Penaeus monodon
AGGAAGGAGGTCAAGGAGGAGGAAGGTTCAAAGGAAGGATAGTCGAGCGGCAAAATGGTAAAGGAACGGAAGCCGGTCAAGAATGGAGAGTTCCCAGGCAGAAGAGGTCCTAAGGACCCTTTGGAGGAGCTTTGGTCCGGCTCATAATAGGGTCAATGGAGATGAATACTCGCGACAAGGGTGCGTTGGAGGCGCGGCGGAGTGGAGGAGTGAGGGAGCGAGCGGAGTTTTATTCTCCGTCTTCGCCTTTCGCTCCTTCACTTCTCGTGGCGGCTTTGTCTTCCGGTTTCCTTTCTGTCGTCCGAGTTTCGCCTCTTCTGCTTCTTTCCTGGTGCCTTCTTTCTTTCCCATTTATTTCGTATTTCTATTTACCTTTTATATGATATTCTTTTCCTTTTATTTCCTATTCTTATTTTCCTTTCATTTCCTATTCTTATTTTCCTTTTTTTTCCTTTTTTTAATTTGTGTATTCTTCCTTCTAACTTTCCTTTGATTTTCGCCCTGTTAGTTTTGCCCCATATTTCTTGAACTCCTTTGTCCTTGTTTCTATTCCTACTTCGTCTTCTAATTATTTGTTTCATGTTTCGTTTCATGTTACTCTTCTATCCCCTCCTCCGCCTCCTCTTCCTCTTACTTTTCTTCTCCCATTTCTCCAACTGCTTCCTATTCGTATCTTCCCGTCTCCTATTCCCTCTTCCTATCACCTCGGGTCATTGTTTCTTCCTCCTCGTTCGTGCTTGAAGGAAGGATGGAAGGTTCAATGGAAGGAAGGAAGGTTCAAAGGAAGGAAGGAAGGAAGGTTCAAAGGAAGGAAGGAAGGTTCAAAGGAAGGAAGGAAGGAAGGTTCAAAGGAAGGAAGGTTCAAAGGAAGGAAGGAAGGTTCAAAGGAAGGAAGGAAAGTTCAAGAAGCTGACGTGAGAAGAGTTAAAATATCTGTTGTTTTAAGGAACTCGTTCGAATACCTTGATGAAATTTTCCAAGTGTTTTGTGACCGTAAGTGTTCGTAAAAATCTAATACAATTACAGGTTCAAGTAATGATGAAAACGGTTGAATATAACGCTGAGAATAGCAATTAAGACTTAAAATTAACTGTGAAAAATAACTATAAGATATGTTGCTGTTAATTATCTCAACTCTTTGGGAAATGAAGACCGCCAGCGTACTGGAAGTCGAATTCCAAAATTCGGTCCAAAACGAGGACCAATCTTTAACAATGATTTTTCATTTCCGAAAGCACATCATCGAGAGCATCTAACGCGACAAGGTTCGGGAACGGCAGAAACCTTTAATTGGAGGCCATTAGAGACAAGCATTACACAGTTATTAAGCGAAATTACCACACGTCTCCAATTACACTCATTAAGGGACTCGGTTTCTTGTGGACAGATAGATGGACAGATTGATATTTGGATACGATGATGTTGCAGCGAAAATAACATCTATGTATGTATGTAGATAGTTATGGATGCATAGTGGTTAGTGTGATGTTGTGTGTGTGTGTATGTTTGTTTGTCGGTGTGTGTGTGTGTGTTTGTTGGTGTGTGTTTGTGTATGTTTGTTGGTGTGTGTGTGTGTGTGTGTGTGTGTGTGTGTGTGTGTGTGCGCGCGCGTATGTGTGTGTGTATCTTTGAGGATTATTTTGGAATATTAACAAAAAACATTAATTCTATCTAAAGATTCACGGACATTTTGTAACGGTTTTAACGACAACTAATCAACACAAATGCAAGGATTTGTAGTTACATTAATAACACCGACTACACCTGTATATAACGCGCTGATAAAATATATTCTTTCTCCCGCAAAAAAAATATATTATAGTGATGATACTCTTTAACAGAAACCTTAAAATATATAAATTTTCAAATAGGAAGTAGAAATTAAAAGACCAAAATGCATTTAATTCCAATGGTAAAATAGCACGTTTTTGGTCGTTGGCGAGGCGGGGGGGGGGAAGGGGGGGAAGAGAGGGACTTGGGAGAGCGAAGGAACAGAAGAAACGCGGATTATTATCAAAATTATAAATTTATCCATCTACTTATTAACGTTTTTCATTTATTTCTTATTTCTGTTTATCAATTTTTCTTTTATTATTATTTTTTTCATTTATCTATTATTATTATTATTATTATTATTATTATTATTATTATTATTATTATTATTATTATTATTATTATTACATATATATATATATATATATATATATATATATATATATATATATATATATATATATATAAATATATATATATTCTTTTTTTGGGGGGGAGGGTATTTTAGAATTCGTGTAGTCCATATATACGTTTGTGTGTATTTACGTACGTATCTATGTAGGCTATGCACGCATTCATGTATGTATGAATACATGAATGTATACGTTTGTGTATGTATTCATACTTCCATTCATATAAACATTCATGGGTGTATTCATGTATATATTAAAGTATGGATTCATGTATGTATTCGTGTGTGTGTCCACGTATGTATCCACGTATGTATTTACGAGTGGATTCATTTAAGTATTCATGTATGTATTCATGTATGTATTCATATAAATATCCATGTATGTATTCATATAAATATCCATGTATGTATTCATGTACGTATTCATGTCTGTATTCAGGTATGTATTAAATAAAGTATGTTTGTTCCTACACACAACTTCCCAGGTGATTGCTGATTAGAAATTAGGATTTGTTATGCATCTATTCTTCAGTATTTCTAGTCATATATCTGTCTGTCTACTCGCATGTTTCTCTATTACTTCATACCATTTATATGGTTATGCATTTGCCTATCGATATATATAAATATCTATCAGTATGTTATCTATTTGTCCGTCTATTTACCTCTCTATCTACATCTATCAGTATATTTATCTATCTGTCCGTCTCATTATCTCTCTATCTGTATCTGTCGGTATCTTTATCTCTCTGTCCGTCAGTTTTCCTCTCTACCTGTATCTATTTGTATATATCTATCTCTCCGTGTTTATTTACCCATCTATCTGATTATCTATCTATCTATCGACTGTCTATCTTTCCATCCTATTATATATTTCTTTATCTGTCTTTATGCGTATGTATTTATGCACGTTTCTATGCAGAATAAAGAAGGCACTTACCTTCAAGCTATTGCATTACTGGTTAAAATTACCCTTTTAATTTGCATTTTGCATTTTCTGTTCCACGTGTGTATATAGAGAGTGTTTGCGTGTATATTTACGGTCTCTTTGCCCTGCATCGACGTTCACAAAGTAATTGAACACAGATACGCGCCATTACAACTTCGCGCGCGCAAATTTATGTTTGATCTACACCGGTGAGGCTGTTTGCGGGAGCTAAGACTGCACTTTGCATGCACACCAGAAAGTGAATTTATGTCCAGCGGATGAGGGCGCGAGCGCATCCGCCCATTCCGAGTGCACGCACGGAGGCTGTTTGTGTTTGGCCGTCCTTCGGGGCGTTCGAGTGTGTCTCCTTCGGCGGCAGGCGTCGGGGTCACGTCCTCGGACACACGCAGCAGAGGTGGCCGCGGCGCCCCAGGACCAGCAGTGTGTCGGCGCGTGTGAGCAGCCGGGCGGGGGCGGAGAGCGCCACAGGAATACCACGAGGCACCGCAGGAAGCTGGTTGGACACCGTGTTGTGCCACGGATAATAGCCCCGTGTTGGCACTCCCTAGGGGTGCCTGCTGATACCCTGGTGGAAGCTCCCAAACCCTGGGTCGCGCCTGGGAGGGGGTCGCGCCACGCTCCATTGCAGGGCACCGACAGCAATGGGCAAGTTGGGCATGTGTGTAATTCGAGGCGGTGTCGTGGGTGGCGCCGCTGACAATGTAGCGTGTGTGATGTGCCCCGCGGGGCTGCCATGTTGTCGCCGTGCCCCTCCCGTGTCACATGGCGGGGGTCACCAGCCCCCTGGGTCTTGCAGCCACATACACCAGCGCCTCAACCATGAGTCCTGGGGTCTGGACTGGCTACTGAAGGAAAGAAAACGCTTACTTTTGCTTGTATGCTTTAATGTCTTAAATATTTTTCGTGCTTGTGGTTCTTACATCATAGATACGAGTTTAAATCGTGTAAGATCACGTCTGAATGGGCCTATGCTATCTCGTACCCTGGGTGGGAGCCTACTGAGATGCTCTACAGGAGCTCACCCTTAGCTCCGCCTCCCCTGGTCGGCCTTACTCCTCCCTTTCTCGGCGTCTCTGAAAGGTGAGTGGGTAGAATTCCCATGGGAGGAGCCCATTAATTGCCTTTAGCCAATGAGAGCCGCTAAGCGTGAGAGGCGGAACCGGGGGCGGAGCCGAGTCTCCTGCCGCGAGCCAATGGGAGCCCAGAGTGTTGAGCCCCGCTGCGCGCACCAGTGGGCTGGCGAGACCCCCCGCGGCGCCCAGCGAGCCTCCCCGCTATAGCCTTAATGATGAATCGTGGAGTGTTCACACGAAGCTCAGGTGTTGTGGTGGATGTTGGGTGTCGCTTCGCTCAGGCGGAGTCAGTCGCACGCTTGAGCGCGTACAATACGGAGTGCACCAGTGAAACAGTTCAGTGCGAGAAGTGAAGTGTTTGTGAATTTACTTTTGAGAACGCGAGCTGTTAATCAGCAAAATGTTGAACCCATTTATGGATAGCGGCCACATGGGTTCGCTCATGGGCCACAAGCTCAGTCCGCCGACCCACCACATGGGCGCGGAGAGCATCGCCCACACGCAGGGCAACCAGTATAACAACGGGTACGGCATGTCGCACCACACCATGCACCACGGCCACATGGGAACGTACCCGAGAGAACTTTTCCTGCGGAGAGACCACATGACGTCGCTAGGGACGCTCGGCACGCACGAGCTGGCCAACAACCAGCACCACACGATGTTCGGGGCGACGCTGGGCGGCCACGACCCCTCCACCATGATGTTCCCCGGCCTGCACGACGCCCACCACGGCCACATGAACAACATGAACCGCCTGGCCGGCATGGACTGGTCGCACCAGCAGATGGGC
>NC_051424.1:21662377-21672377 GCF_015228065.2 Penaeus monodon
CACATACTTTCTGAGGCCGGAAATGAAGTTAAATATTTGAGGCCGCGGGAGAGTGGTTCCTAGACGGAGAAAAATGACATTAGAAATTACTTCAAAGCGGAAACTAAATTGAAGGAAATCATTCCGTGTTTTAATAATATTGTTACTTTAGAAGATCTGAAGGAAAGTCGAGCATTGTTGTCGGCGGTTATTCACATCCGTCGAGAGGACTCGGCAAGGCGGAATTTATGAGAATTTATGATGTGGGATATTTGCTCTATGGAATATCAAATTCTTGAGAATGATATGCGAATAGTGATTTATATTTTCACTGATGGCGATATCATACCATTGCCCACAGTAGCTCCAATAATAATAGTTGTGATACTTATGATGATGATGATAACAGTTATGTAAACGATAGTGAAATATATATAATGATAGTAATAATGGTAACAGTAATAATGATAATGATAATAATGACAGTTGCAGTGATAATACTACTACTAATAATGATAATAATAATAATAATAATAATAATAATAGTACCAATGATAATAATAATGATAATGATGATAATAATAATAAAAATAAAAATAATAATAATAATAATAATAATAATAATAATAATAATCAAAACAACAACGCCATCATTACAAACACCTACCCCCCCCCATAAACGCACACAACCACCCAAACAACATGGTAGTTAACGCCAATAGGAAGAAGCATGTTAACGACCCGCCCTCACCCTTCCCTGCCTCTGTACCTCGGTCTAATAAACTGATCTCTGGTATATGGTTACCTGTACCTGATTCGACGCTGATAAGAGAGATAAGCTGCTGTAGTTAGTGTGTAGGGGGGAAGGGGAGGGTGATTTACCTGAAGATAAGTGTTATCGTCTGCGCTTTTATGATGATGATTAGGATGATGATGATGGTAGTGATAACAATGTTGTTGATGGTATTGTTTTCTTTTGTTGTTGTTGTTGTTATTTATTATTATTTTTTTTTTTTTATTATTATTATTATTATTATTATTATTATTATTATTATTATTATTGATATTTTTATTATTATTATTATTATTATTATTATTATTATTATTATTATTATTATTATTATTATTATTATTATTATTATTATTATTTATTATTATTTTATATTTTATATTTCAACTATTATTGTTAAACATGCCATTACTTTTACATTTTTGTTTTCATATTACATAATTTATTATGCTTATTATTATCAGTATTACAATCTTCTCTCGCTGTTGCTATTAACAGTAATCGAATTATCATTATCAATGTTTCTATTACCGTTATTATAATACTTTTGTTGTTGTTATTATAACATAGGAATAGCAATATCATTATCATTGCTCCTCCTGTTGTTATTATTACTTGGTACTTTCATTATTATTGTTGTTGTTGTTGTTATTAATTATTATTATTATCATTAATATTGTTATTATTATTATTATTATTGTTATCATTATTATTATTATTATTATTATTATTATTATTATTATTATTATTATTATTGCTACCATTATTATCACTACTATTAAGGTTTTTATTGTTGTTATTGTTATTGTTGTTGATATAATTAATAGTGATGATAAAATTATTATTATTGCTGATTTCATTCAGACTTTTCATTATTGTTGTTGTTATATATCTTGTCATTATTATTATGCTACTATTCTTATTCTTATTGTTATTCTTCTTCTTTTGCATGTTGTTATTTTCATTTCTGTTATTATTACCATTATTGTTGCTGTTGTTGTTTTTGTCATTATTCTTATTATTTTTTTATTACTGTTATTATTAGTATCAGTATTATTTTTTATCACTGTTGTTGTAGTTATTATTATTATTATTATTATTATTATTATTATTATTATTATTATTATTATAATTAATATTATTATTATTATTATTATCATTATTAATTATTACTTTTATCATCATCATTATCATTATTATCTTTTTATAGTTGTTATTGTCGTTATTGCTACTATCTATATTGTCATTATCATATTATCATTATCGTGATCATTTGTATTCTTGATTTAAACTTTCACTTGTATATGTCACTATGTGCAATCATTGATAGCATTATTATTTGCAAAAGCTATTTGTGTTGCTATTACTATCATTATCACATGTATTATGGTTGTGAATACTAACAATTATGTTATCCTTATTACTGGTATGGCGATGATGATAACTATGGTAATGGTGAAGATAACGAAATAATGATCATGATAATAATGAGGGAAATATAGCAATGATAATGATGATGACAAAATAGTGATAAAGATGATGGTAAAGATAATTGTGATGATGATGATGGTAAAAATAATAGTGATGTGATGATGATGGCTATGATAATAACGATAATCTTCTATTCGAACACATCATCTTTAATTTCATCCCATCTCCGGAGCAGAGGTACTTTGCAATGCCGGTGTTGATTGCAATTCATCTGGGAAAATATGCAAGAGAAGAATTCCCGGATGTTGCACGCGGGAGACAATTTCCTGTGCAATCCCGAACGTTTGGTTGCAAAGACACGCCATGTCCGGTTGAGTGGGGGGAGGGAGGGGGAGGAGGAGGAGGAGGAGGGGGAAGAAAGGAAAGGGGAGGAGAAAGAAAAAAAAGGAGAATTTTTTCCGTTTTTTTTTTCTATAAAAAAAAGAAAATACACCGAAGACAAAACTTTAAAATCAACCGATTTTTGAAAACTCGTACAAAAAATTTTTTTTTTTTTCCTTTTCGTACCCCCCCCCCCACCCAAGAGACAGACAGAGAGACGAGAGAGTTAGAGGAGAGAGAGAGGAGAGAAGAGAGAGAAGAGAGAGAAAAGGAGGAGAGGGAGATGGATGGAGGAGGGGAGGGGTAAGGGGGGGAGGTGGAGTGTGGGGGGTGGGGGGAGGGGAATGGTGGAGTGTGGGGGGTGGGGGGGAGGGGGATGACTTTTCGGCCACTTCGGCCACCCGTAAGGAAATCCCTCAAGATCGCATCAAAGGTCATTAAGGTCTTAGAACACCTTAAACATGGCTAAGATTTTTCGGCCAAGAGATGTAGATTACGATTATAAGGTACGGGAGGGGAGGGGTAGGGGGTGAGAGGGGAGGGGAGAGGGGGGGGGTGAGAGGGGAGGGGGTAGGGGAGGGGTGGCGAGGGGGGAGCAGGAGGACGGGGGAGGGCGTGGGGGAGGAGGAGGCCCGAGGCTTAAGGAGGCCTCAATCATTAACCGAGGAGGAGGAGGAGGAGGAGGAGGAGGAGGAGGAGGAGGGGGGGGGGGGAGGAGGAGGAAGGTAAACTCGGCGTCTCGCGGTGACACTTCGCGGGGAAGGAAAACAAGTCATAAATTATTCCGCTCTTCTTCTGTTCCTCCTCTTTCCCCTTCTTCCCCTCCTCTTTCTCCTCATTTTCTCTCTTCTTCTTCTTCTTCTCTTTCTACTCTTCTTCCTCCCTCTCCTTTTCTTCTTCTTCTTCCTCTCCCTCCTCCTCTTTCTCCTCCTTCTTCTTCTTTCTTCTTTTTCCTTTTTCTTCTTCTACCGTTTTCCGCTTTTTCTTTCCATTTTTTGTTCCGACAAACTAAAAATATTAATTGTGAAACCGCATCTTAGACAATAACATATTTAAGTAGAAGAAACATTAAATGTAAAGAAAAAGGAAATTAATGAACATTACCTTCATTTGATATCGAAAGCCATATCATTTCCGAATTCTTCACAGACGTTCCCTTTCCCACGAAAACAGCCGACATTTTCCGCAATGAGTTAAAAAAAAAAACATCGATAAAGTGAAAGCCCATGATAACTGCTTTCGAAAAGTTATGCTCTCAAGGTTCATCGGTTTGTGTATAAGGTTTGTGTAAGTTTTCACGCCGATTGACCGTTAGAGAAAGAAGCAAACAAGCAAATTAGTTACGGGTCTTTTCGAAGCGGGGGGCTGGCGGGAAGTGTCCGATTCCGTGGATGATATTTTGGCTTTTCGGGAGGTGTGGTCCGAATGCTTTTCTTTCTGTTGTGTTCCTGATATTATTGTTGTTGTTGTTTTTGTTGTTGTTTTTATTATCATTATTATTATCATTATTATTATTATTATTATTATTATCATTATTATTATTATTATTATTATTTAGACATATTTCAGTGTGAAAAGTATTCATTTTTCTGGACCTATATTACCTCCCCTCATTTTTCTTCCTCCCTCCCTCCCTTACTTCCCCTCCCTCCCTCCCTCACTGACTCACTCCCCTCCCTCACTTCCCCTCCCCTCTACTCCCCTCTCCAACAGACCTTGTCTTTACGGAATTATGCATGGCATCGACCACCAGATAGCGGCGGTAATCGACCTTGTCCGGAGACTCCGTGTTTCGTGTGGCGGCGGTTTCGTAATTGTGTGTGTGTGTGTGTGTGTGTGTGTGTGTGTGTGTGTGTGTGTGTGTGTGTGTGTGTGTGTCTGTGTGCGCGCGTGTTTCCACGTCCAGACATACATACCTACAAACATATCAACCTCAGCATAAACAAACATATTTCCCACGTAGCCCTTGTTTACATCGAATATATATACACGCACTTAAGAAATGGGTTCAACAGAAATTTCCCCACAGGCGAACCCACAGGAAGCGCGGGCGTCCGTAAATCACGCCCATACCCCACATACCCAACGGGCGTCCTTAGGGGTCCCTACACCTAACTCACGCCCATTTCCTACAAACACTCAGGCTTTCGTACGCCCCTCCCAGCCGCCCTCGCGTGACACAGACCGTTCGAGACACGTCACTTTTCGTGCGAATAAGTCGTTCGTGATCTCGTGTTCCGGGAAGGGCGAGCGACAAGGGAAGAGCAAGAATTTTAGTTGGTGTTCCGTGGGCGTCGCGTCGCGTCTCGAGTCGAGTCGAGTGTTGATTCGAAGTGGGCGGGAGTGGGTGCGGGTGGGGGTTTGTCTTGCTTATTATTATTATTGTTATTACTATTATTATCATTAATATTATTATTATCATTATTATTATTATTATTATTATTATTATTATTATTATTATTATTTTTGTTGTTGTTGTTGTTATCATTGTTATTATTATTATTATCATTATCATTAATATTTTTTATCATCTTTATTATAAATTTTCACTATTTATTTTGCGCTTACAAGTCAAAAGACGATCTTCTGTATACAATTTCTAGCTACCATAATTCTCACCACTTATTTCGCATATTTAACTTCCTTTAATCAATTAGCTCCCATAGATAAACTTTATTCCTCTATCTATCACACATTATCATAAATACTAACCGTAAATGCTTTCGGAGTTGTCAAATAGTGTTTTTCCACCGTTTTTTTTTCTTCCTTTTTAAGCCGCCTTAGAGAAGGGCGTCGAGACAGTTGGATCAATATGGACATCGGTTATTATGACTGCCAGTGACACCAGCAATTTATCCCCTCGCTAACCGGACTCTGATCATGCGTCCGGTCCTTCGAATATTTGTTGTCTGCGGTTGCCGAGTGCGATGAGAATCCATTTTACATTTTGATTTAATTTCTTTCCGTGCTGCTTCTTAATTGGGATTAGAATTGCTGCAAAAATCTTCCTTTTTATCGTCATCAGGGGGCGATTATATGCATATGAGATATCTCCGACGGTTTTCACTGTATGCAAACGCATTATAATGCATGTTTACATTATCTTTCGCGCCATCACGATAATCTGGATCCATTTTATCCGCGCTCGAGAACGGTTATTCTTTTGAAACCGACCAAAACAAAGAAAATGGCCACGTAACGGCAATTAAGATAATTATACAACTAATCAGGCTAAAAAGAGAAAGGGATACAACGAAATAATCTCCAAAAGAGTGGATATAAATAAAGACTTGAGCAGGAATGATAATAATTCTCGGAGGAAAATTGAGATAATAACCTCGATATAAAGTTGTTCCACAAGGCTCGGGTGATGTATCCACAAGGCAAAGAGGTAGATGAACATTTTCTTCTCTCGTCTCTCTTATTTCTTTTCTTCCCCCCCCCCCCCACCATTTTTTTTTCTCTTTCTCTTTTTTTGAAGTGGGGGTAAAGGGGGGGGGGGTGAGGAAGATTGTTGTTGTATGTGTGTACAGGTTATGGGAGTATTGCGTGTGAGACTCGGGATATTTGGTCCAGCGTTTCGCATCTTTATTTTCGTCTTTTTCCCCTCTCATTTCTTTCTTTCGTTTGTTCGTTTCTTTTTTCCTTTTATTTTTTTTTTCGTCATTCGCTCTTTACAACTCGTCAGGACTGATGATATATTTTTTTTCTTTTTTTACTTTTGTGTGTTTTTTGTCATTCGTATTTTTGTGAACGGTTATTAGATTTTATCGAATTTGTTTTATATATTTATTTATCTTTTATTCAATCTGTTTTGTCTCATCTCATCATCATCATCTCTCTCTCTCTCTCTCTCTCTCTCTCTCTCTCTCTCTCTCTCTCTCTCTCTCTCTCTCTCTCTCTCTCTCTCTCTCTCTCTCTGTATCGCCATCCCTTCGCCTCCATCACCTTTACTCCATTGCTTTCTAGATCCCCCTTCCCCCCCCCCACCTTTCCCCTCTCCTCTTCCCCTTCTCCATAAATCCTCTCTGCCATTTCCCACGATTATCTCTTTCTCTCTCATTCCCCCCCTTTTCGCCCCTATTCTTCATCTACCTTTTTATTTATACCACTTTTCCTTTCTCCGTGCTTTATTTTTTTTTCATCCTTCATCTATTTTTTGCGTCTATCTTTCTTCTGTCTTTCTTCTCTGTTTTGTCATTCTCCTTCTCCTTTATCCTCCCCTTATCTCCCTTTCCACTACTATCCTCCTCTTCTTTTTCTTTCTTACCTCCTTCTCTCTCTCTATTACTTTCTTCTTCTTAATTTTCTCCTTCCATTTACGATTATCCTTCTTCTCCTTCCCCTTCCCCCTTTCATCCCTTTTCCTCTTCCTTTTTCCTCTTTATCCTTCTTTTCCTCCTCCTTTCCCTCTTCCCTTTCCCTCATCCTTTCCTCCTTCCCTTCCTCCTTTCCCTCTTCCCTTTCCCCTCTTTTTCCTCCTCCCTTTCCTTCTTTTTCCCCTCCTTTTCCTCCTCCCTTTCCCCTGTTCCCTCCCTTCGTTTACCATATTTGTTTCGTCGGCCCATTCCACCTTGAAGAAAATGTCTCGGATTTCCTGCCTCGGCGTCTGAGGATGGTTTCCTCAAGTGTCACGGGGGCGCTTGAAGCTGGCGTGCCGTGGTGAGGGTCGCGGCCGATGCCTGTGTAGTTGTTCTTTCTTGTTTGCCTTGGGTTTTTTTTTCTTGTTTTGGTTGGTTGTTTGGTTGAGTGGGGTGTGTGTTTGTGTGTGTGTGGGTGTGTGTGTCTGTGTATCTAGGGCTTTTATTTTCTTCGTTCTCTCTCCCTCTCTCTCTCTCTCTCTCTCTCTCTCTCTCTCTCTCTCTCTCTCTCTCTCTCTCTCTCTCTCTCTCTCTCTCTCTCTCTCTCTCTCTCTCTCTCTCTCTCAACAACGACGACAGAAATTACACCCGAGTAATTAATTAACCGAGGACATATCAACGTGTAACCTATATATGATAATTAATCTTGCCAAAGAATGGGCCAGGTCAACCAATTAACCAGAATAAGCTATTGTTGCCCAACCCGCCTCAGGGCTTGCCCGGGGCCGCTGGAATGGGGATGAGGTTGGTATAAGGACCTTATTAGTAAAACAAAGATCCTGTTTCTCTCTCTCTCTCTCTCTCTCTCTCTCTCTCTCTCTCTCTCTCTCTCTCTGGCTTTCTCTCTCTCAATATCTTTTTTTTTCACTCATTCACTCTTATTTGTCTCATTATCTATCTTTCTATCTTTATTCTCTGTCTCCCACCTTCCTTCCAACCTTCCCTCCCTCTCCTCATTCCACCTGTCTCCCTCCGAACTCCGTCCTTCTCCCATAATTTCCTCGAAACATTTCAAAACATTTGGAAGGAGTTATTCTGGGAACACTTAAACCTCCTCCTCCCCTCTCCCCTTCCCCCTCCCCTCTCCCCTTCCCCTCCTTCCCCACCTCCTCTGCTGCCTCCCCTCCTCCCTTCCTTCCACCTCCTATTCCTCCTCCACCTCCCCTGCCTCCTCCGCCTCCCCCTCCCCTTCCTCCCCTCCTTCCTCCTCATCCTCCTTCTCTCCCCCCCACCCCCTCCCCTGGGCCAATTTGGCGGCATGTCCAGCGAGGAGGGCGAGAGTAGGGTCATTGTCCAGCCCTTAATTAGGTTCAAATTACTAGGTAGTTCGGTGCTTAGTCCATGGTTAGCTGAGATTGCATGGGTTGTTACCGAATAGTGTTGTTTAGGGGCGGCCGGTGGGCACGGGGGGGTGAGGGGGAGGGAGAAGTGGGGAGAGAGGGAGAGAGGAGAGAGAGAGAGAAAGAAAAAAAGAAAGAGAGAACGGGAAGACAAGGACAGGACCCAAGAACCCCCGAAGGAGACCGCGAGGGGCGGCGGCGGCGGCGGCGCAGCGGCCAACCTTCGGCTGTGACAAGTGGCGCTGATGAGATCCGAGCGGTCTAATGCGGCCACGTGACATTAAACTTGGAACAGCGGCTTCTTCTGTGGCGAAAGTCCTTGGTATGCGTAAGGGCGGCCTCCACGTGACCCTCGGCTACTGCTATTACGTAGGGGGAAGAAGAGCAAGAGGAGAAAAGGGGTAGAGGGAGGGAGGAGGAGAAGGATGGGGGAGGGGGAAGGGTGGAGGGAGGGAGGAAGAGGAGGATGGCGAAGGGAAAAGGTAGAGGGAGGGAGGGAGGAAGGGGAGGATGGGGGAAAAGAATGAAGGGGAGAAGAGGATGGAGGGAGAAAAAGCATGGGGAAGAAGGATGAAGATGGAGGAAAGAGTATGCCTTCTTTTTTCTTCCTCTATTTCTCCCTCTTCGCCTCCTCCTCCTCCTTCTCCTTCTCCTCTTCCTTCTTCTGTCTGTCTCTACGTTTTCCCCTCAAAGCCGTCTCAGGTAATATTTCAAGCGAGATATAATATCCTCACAGAACGAAATGGAGGAGAGGATAGAGAGGAAGGGGGGGAGGGGGGAAGGGAGAAGGCGGGGGTGGTGGGGGGGAAGGAGAGAAGGTGGGGGTGGTGGGGAGGGGGGGAGATAGTGGAGGTAGTCGGGGGAAGGGAGGAGGGAGAAGGCGGGGGGTGGGGGAGGATTGCGTGTTAGCAGGCAGGGTACAAGCGTCGGAAACTCGTTGTCAACTGGTTTATGGCGGTGTCTTTGAGAGGTCTTAGGGGAAAAAAGAAGGGAAATAGAGGGGAAAGGAGAAGAAGAAGGGGAAGAAGGTAAGTGAGAAAATATCTCACCTTCTCAGAGGTAAGAAACGTGGGTAAAGTAAGAATATAAACTGTGAAGAAGAAAAAAAATGAAGAATATATTCCAGAAATTTAAACGTCACTTCGAACCTTCCAAAAAAGGTATTCCTCCGCGAGGGTGGAGAGAGAGAGAGAGAGAGAGAGAGAGAGAGAGGAGAGAAAGTTAGACAGAAAGAGAAAGAGTAAGAGAGATAGAGAGAGACAGGAGAGAGAGTCAGACAGAAAGAGAAATATTAAGAGAGAGAGAGAGAGAGAGAGAGAGAGAAATGGTGAGAGAGAGAGAAAGAGAGAGAGCGATGACTCCCGGGGATGAATCAAGCACAAATCGCGTGGAATCTAGCGATAACCTGAGCGTAATTGCTTATTGCATTTCACCGCCGCGAGAAATCACGGGCCAGAGTCTCGTGAATTGCGAGACGGCGCCGTGACGGGAAGTGCGCCCGGTCATGGCAACACTTGATAGATACCGTATCAAGATTAGGTTTCAAGTGGGCGTGGGGTCATTAAGGGGCAGGGGGAGGGGCGTGGGGTCAGTGGAGGGAGGGAGGGAGAGCGAAATTGAGATGATTGGCGACTTAGAAAAAGGGGGGGGAGGGGCGAGGAAGGAGATCGAAGGGGGAAAGAACTTGAATTCCCTTAAATTGTAAATGGAAGTTGGGA
>NC_051424.1:21682377-21687377 GCF_015228065.2 Penaeus monodon
TAGAAGGAGGGAGGGAGGGAGGGTAGGAAGGAGGGGAAGAAGGGAGGGAGGGTAGGAGGGAGGGGGAAGGGGAGGTTAAAAATCCCTCTCCTGCCTCGCCTACCCTCGGCTTCCTGTTAATCCCCCACTTGATTATAGTTTTCCCAGTGCGCATATTTTCACAGTAAATGAAACGTGGAATTCGGCGGGTTGGGGGGGGGGGGAGGAAATAGGCGGAGGTGGGAAGAGGAGGGGGAGGGGGAGGGGAAGGGAGGAGGACTCGAAGAACGCGTGCTGGGGGTGAGGGCGAAGGGGGCGGGGAGAAGGAGACGGGGAGGGAGAGGGAGAGGGTGTTAAGAGTCAAGAGATGGGTGATGAATGGACTCTCACCCGGTGAATAAGCGTGAGTAAAAAACGTGAATGAAGGGGGGGCTGGGAGAGGCTGTTGTGCCCTTGGGACTGGGAGGGGGTAAGGGGGAGGGGGGATGATGATTAAGGGAGGAGGGAGGGGGTAGGAGAAAGGGATGGAGGAATAGGCTAGTCTGATAATTAGCAATGCTTAACGTATATAATGTATAACGTATTATGTGTTAGTCTCACAATCTCCTTTTACTCTTGTCTCTCACCTGTCAGCGATTCAGACTCTCTCTCCAACACCTGCTAAACCTCATGTCTTCGAGTCAGCTTAATGCTCTTAATCACAAAGTGCTTAAGTATTATTTTAGTCCTAATTGCAGAAGTGCTTATTACAGTTGCCAATTACTTTTTTGGGGAAAATAATTATGCAGGTTATCTTCCAGCTTAGAAGACTGTCACTCACGTAGGAATAAGTTGTAATATATTTAAACGAAGTAAGGGAGGAGGTATTCGAACGAGAAAACGCGTGGTTAGCCTAAAAGAAAACAAAAAAGTTTAGATAACATGATCCTCGAGTGCCGTGTTTATCGCCAGCCACGCGATCCTGTTTGGAAAGGTGTCGTCTATACGATCTCTTATAGGGGTGTTGGATCGCTCTTCTGGGAGCCGCTGCCAACTCCTTTTGTCTCTCTCCTCTCTTCGTGCTCCACTTCTCTCTTTCTCTTCGTGCCTTAATATGCTTTAGCTCTTTTTTTCTTGTCTTCATTAACAATTCTTACTTCTATTTTTTTTATTGTTATTATTAGGCAAGTTAAAAACTGCTCTTCCATCCCGATGCTCTATTGTTTTGTTATTGTTTTCTCGCGCACGTTTCCCGAAGTTTGTTTTAACAATTGATAACAGATTGTTGTCTCCACAGAGGCCAACTTGAACAGAATTCTAAGGACTCTTTCTCTACACTTCCAATTCTCTCCTCTTTCTCCCTCTCACTCTCTCTCTCTTTATTTCGATTTCCTTTGCGCTATGAAATGGTCAAAATACGAGCCATTCAACAGCTGACCTGCCTTACCTACCTGCCTCCCGTCTATCTCTCTCTCTCTCTCCGCATCTCTTTCTGCCTCTCTCTCTCTCTCCCTGTCTCTTTCTCTCTCTGGCTCCTTCGCCTATTCATCCTCACTTGCCTATTCTCCTTCGCTGCGACTTTGTTCTGAATGGCCCGCTTTGAACGACCGTTTGGCCAGAGGAGGGCCCTTGAGTATGGCCCGTTTGCTCTTCAGATGAATCGATTATGTACACTTTTTTCCGGTCTTCGTCGCGTTTTTCGTAATGTCTTTTTATCGTCGTGGAGAGAATTGTGCGCTTGTTGAATCTCTCTTGTACTGTGATATATATTTTATTATCTGTCTCTGTCAATATGTCTGCCTGTCTGTCTGTGTATCTATCTGTCTTTCGCTCACACACACACACACACACACACACACACACACACACACACACACACACACACACACACACACACACACACACACACACACACACACACACACACACACACACACACACACACAGCCCCGCCAAGTACCGCGTAGGCCTCCACTGCCATAAATCAGGGCCGATGACGCCGCCATAGACGAGCCTCGGAGACAAGAGCCCCAAGCCAGATTCAGGGAACACACACGACAATTCCAGGCCCTTAAGGGGGGGGGGGAGGTGCCTTATGCCCCTGAATGGCAGCTATTTATACCTGATTACCGGGCTATACCTGCATCTTTTCTGGTTACTGTTCGAGGTGGTGGGGGGAGAGGGTACCATATACTACCATACGAGGTTCCTTTGGGTTGTTGTTTGACGATGGTTATTAGGGTGCAGTTAGGTGGCGGAGAATAGATGGTTATGGGGCTGTTTATTCGCCCTGTGTCATGGAGATACAGTGACTGCTTTCGAGCCTATTGTCTAAGCAAAGTTTCCCTCTCCTACTCTACGGGAATGGAAGTAAGAATGCGCGAATTGTACCCAACTATCGCGTTCCTTCATTGCAGTGGTTTCAAAGTACTTTTGAAAAGCTATGATGTCGTCTGCCTGATGAAGTTGAGCGTTTACGGCGCCAATAAAACGATGACCACAACTATTTCAGGAAAGGAAATATTCATATATAAGGAAAAAAAAAAAGTGAAAATCATATTTCCGTAATAAAAGATCGTCATTTCGGATGTCAATCAAATGGCGGACCATATAACAGCTGAAGGTTGCAAAGCGCACGACGGTTGTTCGAGCCATTGTTGCCTACTTTCGGGTATACATTTTTTGGATTTTAGAGGGTACTTAAAATGATATAAATGTACCTTTAAATGTCATGGTATTGAGGGAAGAGCCATTACCAAGGAGATAAACTGCAAATTTTATCCCCGGCTGATTTACTATCTTTGGTCAATCGAGTTTAAGATGGAATTGAAAAAAGTGATGACAATGTGTGTAATGTTAACGAAAGACATATGGGAGAGAAGGTTGGATATGATAAAGATACTATAAAACAAATCCTCAAAGTTTCTCCGATAACGAAAGACTCATATTCCACGGCTTACTTAATCCTCGTTAATTAATCAGCCGTTTAAATAAGCTAAATAAGCGCTTTAATCTAAGTTGGCAACTTTTGAGAGGGTCCTTCTAAACATGCCGACGATGAGCCGAAACGAAATTGTTGTCCCGTGGCAGCTTTTTGGCCCTTGAGTATTGTGGCTGTGGGCTATGGGCGACTTCGTGAAGTGTTTTATGACTCGTGCTCTTAAATGGAGTGAATATTTCTAGATTATTTCTGCAATATCCCTTCTTTCTGAATTTCGTTGATTTCAGTTGTTGGCTTTGGAATTTGGTTCTACTCTCTCTCTCTCTCTCTCTCTCTCTCTCTCTCTCTCTCTCTCTCTCTCTCTCTCTCTCTCTCTCTCTCTCTCTCTCTCTCTCTCTCTCTCTCTCTCTCTTTCTCTCTCTCTCTCTCTTTCAGTATTAAAGAAAATGCCATGCAAGACACATATCAGAAATGCTGTCTGCGGTTTCATCTCACGTGATTTATTTTTGCTTGCGCTGATCTTTGAAAAATTAAAAGAAGATAGCAAATATAATTTCACGCACCGCCATTGTCCTCTTTGCGATTAATGCGTTTCTGAAGTTTGTTATTTAAGAAAGATAATTGCTGAGGTTCGATGCGTTCGATTTTTACGAGCTGCTGTAAATCAAGGGCCTTTACCCTTTCATTGATTCTTCCAAAAGTGGTATTTAGGTTAGAGTTTTTTTTTTTTTTATTATTATGATGCTTTTACTTCTCTTTGGTGAGAGCAAATGTAAAGGTTTTTGAAAATTCATTGTTTGTTAGGGAATATTACATATGTTTGTGTTATAGAATATTTATCTTTATTACTATATCTGTAAAGTTCCATTTTCCATTATTATTGCCATTTTCCCCATGTGATTTCTTTGTGTCTTTGTGATTCCTTTATCACTGTTGCTCCCATATTTCCTTGTTGCTGTTGCATGCCCTTTGCCCCTTGCGAGCCGCTTGCTAAGAGTTCCGTTCGTCCGCAGGAGAGAAGCCGTTCAAGTGCGAGTACGAGGGCTGCGACCGGAGATTCGCCAACTCGTCGGACCGCAAGAAGCACTCGCACGTGCACACGTCGGACAAGCCGTACAACTGCAAGGTGCGCGGCTGCGACAAGTCGTACACGCACCCGTCCTCGCTCAGGAAGCACATGAAGGTGCACGGCAAGTCGCCGCCGCCCTCGGGCTCCGGCTACGAGAGCGACGACTCCACCACCACCAACGGCACGTCCACGTCGTCGTCGCTCGTGTCGTCGTCCAACGCGGGCCAGACGTCGCTGGGCTCGGGGCTCGGCGGCGGCGCGGGAGGCGGCGGCGGCGGCGGCGCGGGCGGAGGCGGCGCGGGCGGCGGCGGCGGCGGCGGCGGCGGCGGCGGCGGCCACTCCACCAACCTGAGCGAGTGGTACGTGTGCCAGAGCGCCGCAGGGATGCCCACGCCGCCCAGCAACGAGCACAGCCCCGTGGGCGGCCTAACGCACGTGCTGCCGCCCTCGTCGACGGCCTACTAGCATTGGGCGCGTGGCGGCGGCCCCCCCGCGCCCCCCCTCACCACCTGACGTGCCCTCCTCCGTCTGCCTCCCGCCAGGGACGCGCCAGGAGGAGTACCCACCATCCCTACTCTCGTCCTCAGTGATGTACATAGCGTGTACATAGTGTACAGTGTATATAGTGTACAGACAGGTTATATTGATAAGTTTTTACTGCGCGACATGCGGAGGCCCCTGCGCCGGGGGCCTCCGCAGCTGAGACCTGAATACAAATGTTTTTATACAATTACCAGGATGCTCAACACTATTATTATTTATTACCACATGTTCACTTTGTGAATGACACAAGTGTTGTACCTCCGTTCTGTACATGTATAGTGTTGTTTTTTCCTTCATTAAAATAATAAACCTGAAACTCTTGGCCCAGGAGCCCGAAAAGAGGTCACGTGATTCATGACGTCACGGGGTCTCGTGGATTCCTTTTTTATTTTTTCAACCTTTGATGATTTTTTTTTTTTTTCGTTCGTGTGACATTTTCATAATGCTGCAAATTTATGACAATGACCTTAAAGGAAAAATAAAAGATAA
>NC_051424.1:21692377-21693842 GCF_015228065.2 Penaeus monodon
CCCCCACCCCTCTCCACCATCCCCATCCCCTCTTCCCCACCACCCGCCACCCTTGCCCGCTCTCTAACCCACCCTCCCCCACCTACCACCCTCACCCTTCCCCTCTCCCCTTCCTCTCTCCCGTCCCTCCCCCTTTCACTTCTCCCTCCTCCTTCCTCCCTCTCTCTTCCTATTCCTCCCTCTTCTCCCTCCATCCTACCCCCTCCCCTCCCCCTACTTCTCCCTCTCCTCCCCCACCATTCTTCCCCCTGCTTCTCCCCCCTCCTCCTCCTTCATCCCTCCCCCTCTTCCCCTACCCTTCTCCCCTACCCTAACACCCTACCCTCCCCATTCCCCACCCTTCCTTCCCCACATTGAAACTGTCCGCGCTGCAGTTCTCCCCCCTCCTTCTTCATCCCGCCGCGGCCTCCCCTATCCCCTCCCCTACTCTTATCCCCTCTCCTTCCCTACATTCTTCCCCTTGTTTCCCCTCCTCTCCTTCATCCCTCCCCTCTCCCCCCCCTCTCCCCTACCCTTCCCTCCCCCCTTCTCCCCCGTCCCCCCCCCGTCTCGTATTTTATATTGCGTTTCTCATCATTGCTTATCCTTAATGTCTGTATCTCTATCATTAGAGATTCGATGCACTTTTATTATATAGCTCATTTGTTTTTTTATGCTTTTTTGGTTTTCTTTTCTTTGTTTTCTTAGATTTTTTTTTCTCCTTTTTTTATTCTTTTTGTTGTTTTTTTTCTTCGTTTTTTCTTTTTCTTTTCGTTTTTCTTTTATTCTTTGTTTTCTTTACTTCTCTTTTGACTTTTTTTTTTTTTTTTTTTTTATAGAATTTTGAGCTTCGTTTTTCGTTTAGTATATTGATTTATCTTATTTTATGCCTTATCATTATTTTTCGTTTTATTTCACTCATTAGTTTATTAAATACGCCTATTTTTATCCATTATTTAGCATATTTTTTGTTCATTTTTACTATATCCATTTTTCTGCCTTAATGTGTGTTTATCGTTTTCATTGTCTGTTTATATATACATTTATTTCTTAATGTCTGGCCAAGTTTTTGCGATTATTTCTTTCCTCTCTCTGCGTTCACTTGTACGTGGTTATCTGTTATTGGATTTTGTGATTCTATCTCGTTTCTTTTTCGTCTCTTCTCTCTCTTTCTCTCTCTCTCCTCGTTCTGTCAGTTATATATATGTCTGCGTCTATTTCAGTTTGCATTCCATTCGTAGTTCACAGTTAGAGGTCATACATACATACATACATTTATATATGTATATATATATATATATATATATATATATATATATATATATATATACATATATATACATATATATATACATATATATATGCATATATATATTTATGTATATATATATTCATGTCTGCATATATTATATATATATATATATATATATATATATATATATATTTATATAATATATGATATAAATATATATATATATATAAGATA
>NC_051424.1:21709801-21717019 GCF_015228065.2 Penaeus monodon
CCCTTCCCCCTCTCCCCTTTTCCCCCCCTCCCTTAAATTCTTTTTCTCCCCCTTCCCCCCCTTCTTCTTTTCCCCCTTTATGCCCCTTCCCCCCCCCCCACTCTTCCCCTCCCCCCTCCCCCCCCCCATTTCCTTAATCTTTTCTTCTTCTCCTCTCTTTTTTTCTTTTTTTTCCTTTCTCCTTCTTTCCCCTTCTTCTCCCTTCCTTGTCTCTCTTTCTTCTTCTTTTTTCCCCCCTACCCCCCCCCTTTTTTTCCCCCCCTCTCTCCTCCTTCCCTTTTGCTTTCTTTTTTTCCTTTTTCTTTTCCTCTTTCTTTTTCTCCTCCCCTATTTCCTTCCTTCTTCCCTTCTCCCCCTTTTTTTCCTTTTTTTCCCCTTTCCTCTTCCTCCCCCCTTTCCCTTTCATCTCCTTTTTTTTTTTTCCCCTTTTCCGTTTCCTTTTTTTCCCCCTTTACTTTCCCCCTTCTGCCCCCTTTTTTAATCCTTTTTTCCCCCTTCCTTTTTTTCTTTTTTTCCCTTTTTTTTCCCCCTCTTTCTTTTCTTGCCTCCTTCTTTCCTTCTTTTTCCTTTTCTCCCCCTTTTCTTCCTTCCCCTCCTCTCCTCTTTTTCCCCTTTTCTCCCCTTTTATTTTCCTTCTCCTCCTCCTCCTCTTCCTTTTTTCCCCTTCTCTTTTCTCCTTTTTCCCTTTCCCCCTTTTCTTTTTCTTTTTCCTCCCTTCCTCCCCTTCCCCCCCTCCCCTCTCCCTCTCCCCCCCTTCCCCCAAATTTCCTTCCCCTCTCCCCTCCCCCTTTCCCCCCACTCTTTTCCCCTCCCTCTCCTCCCCCCTCCTCTTTCTCCCTTTTCCCCTCCCCCTCCCCCCCCCTCTTCTCTCTCCTTTCTCTCTCTTCTCTCCCTTTTTCTCTCTCTCCCCTTTTTTTTCCCCCTCCCCCTCCCCCCCCCCCTCCCTCTTCCCTCCCGCTCCCCCCCCCTCCCCCCCCCTCTCTCCCCCCTTCTCTCCCCTTTTTTCTCTCTCTCTCTCTCTTTCTCTCCCGTTTTTTCCTCCTCCTCCTCCCTCCCTCCTCTCTCTTTCTTCTCCCTCCTCCCTTCCCCCCCTCTCTCTCCCCTCCCCTCCTCCCCCCTCCCCCCCAATTCTCCCCCCTCCCCCCCAAAAAAACCCCTTCCTCTCCCCTCCCCCCTCCCCCCCCCAATTTTCTCCCTCTCCCCTCCCCCTCCCCCCCCCAAACCTTCTCCCTCTCCCCAAAAAATTTTTTCCCTTCTCCCCCCCCCCCTTTCCCCCCCAATCCTTCCCCTTTTCCTCTCCCCCCTTTTCCCCCCTTTTCCCTTTCCTCTCCCCATCCTCCCTCCCCCCTCTCTCTCCCTCTTCCCCCTCCCCCCTCCCCCCCCTCTCTTTTTCCCCCCTCCCCCCCCCCCCTCCCCCCCCCCCCAAATCTCTCTCCCTTTTCCCCCCCCCCCCCCCCCCCCCCCCTCTCTCCCCCCCCCCCCCCCCTCCCCCCCACCCTCCCCCCTCCCCTCCCTCCCCCCCCCAATCCCCTCTCCCTCTCCCCCCCCCCCCCCCCCCCAAATCTCTCTCCCCCCAATCCCCCCCCCCCCCAATCTCCTCCCTCTCCCCCCCCCCCCCCCCAAACCACCCTCTCCCCCTCCCCTCCCCCCCCCCAATCTCTCTCCCTCTCCCCCCCCTCCCCCCCCCAATCCCTCCCTCCCCCCCCCCCCCCTCTCTCCCTCCCCCCTCCTCCACCCCCCACCAATCTCTCTCCCTCTCCCCTCCCCCCTCCCCCCCCCAATCCCCTCTCCCTTCCCCTCCCCCCCCCCCCCACCAACTCTTTTCCCTCCCCCCACCCCCCCCCCCCCACCAACCCTTCCCCTCTCCCCCCTTTCCCCCCCCCCCCCCCCACCAATCTCCCCTCCCTCTCCCCTCCCCCCTCCCCCCACCATCCTTTTCCCCTCTCCCCCCCCCCCCCCCCACCAACCTCCCCCTCCCCCCTCCCCCCTCCCCCCACCACCAACTCCCTCCCCCCTCCTCCCTCCCCCACCAATCTCTCTCCCCCAGTCTCCCTCTCTCTCCATCAGCGTCGCCCAAACCTGCTATTAGCCTATCAGCGCGCCCCGCCCCCGCCCCGCCCAGGCCCGCCCTTTCACGCCCACCAGTTTGCACTTGGGCTAATAAATGTGCCCAAATTACGGGGCTTCGTCATGTAAATTCAATTGTACCGGTCAGGTCCGTCTCCGCCCCTTCGTTGCCCACTAACAAGGTAATTAGTGGGAGTAAATGAGCGGACGGTTTTCGCCGCCGCCTCTCGCCCCGCGCGGCTCCTGCCTCCGCTCGCCTCGCCTCGCGGCCCGGCTCGCTTTTGTCTCGCCCGTGCTGTCTTTGTTTTTTGCTCCCTGTCTGGCCCCGCTTGTGTAAACTGTCCCGTCTTCTGTCCCTTTTATCTATCTATAATATATATATACACACATGTAATATATATATATATAATATTATTATAAAATATATATTATATATTAAAATATTTTATGAAAAGTATATACACCACACACCAACACCACCACACACACACATAAAATATATATATATTATATATATATATATAAAATATATATATATATATATATATATATAAACATATAAAAGGGTAAATAGGGATGATATATCTATCTATCTATCTATTTTAAACTATCTATCCCATCATTATTAAACTATCTATCTATCTTTTATAAAATATTTTAAAAACATATATATACACACACATACACACACGAGAAAGTATACACAGTAATGTGGTGTGTGTTTTTGTGAACACACCCAATTGTATATGTTATATTAATATATATAAATATGTATATATATAATATATATATAATTAAAATATATATATATATAATGTATGTAAAGGTTTTTATATGTATATACATGCACTATATATACCTTTTAAAAATGTTTTGTATGTATACACACACAAAAACACACCCCCCACACACCACACACACACACCCGACCCCACACACACACACAACAAAACCCCCACACCCTCCCCCACCACACACACATATAATTTTAATATATATATATATAATTTTATATATATATATTATATATATATAATTTTATATAAAACATTATTATTGGGGTTTTGTGTGTGTGTATGTGTGTGTGTGTGTTTGTGTGCGTGTGTGTGTGTGTGTAAAGTGTGTGGTATGTATGTATGTATGAATGAATTTATATATATACACACATGTATGTATGAATGTATTTATGTATGTATCTATAAATATCTATATATCTATCTATCTAAACTATCTATCTATCTATCTTTTATATATAAAATATATAAAATATGTTAAAATATATAATATATATAATATATATATAAAATATATGTAATATATATATATATAAAATATAATATAAAATTTATATATACTGTATAAAATATTTTAAAGTATATATTATACAACACATATATATTAAAACGCAAATTTGGGGCGCGAGCGCGGGAGACCAAAGGGGTGGGGGCCCAAAGCGGCGACCCGACGCAGACTCATCCGGGCACCGGGAGTGAGCGCAGTCAGGAGGAGCTGCCGTGCCATGTCGGTCCTTTCAGGGCAATTTCGCCTCTTCCCCCCTCTCGCCTCGCTCTTTTCTTCTCTCTGTCCCCCCTCCCCCCTCTCTCTCTGTCTCGCTCTCTCTCTTTTCTCTATTTCTCGCTTTTCTCTCTTTCCCCTCTGCTTCTAGTCTCTTCTCCTCTTTCCTTCTGGGTTTTTAGTCTCTGTCTCTCTCTTTCCCCTTTGCTTCCCCCTTTCCTCTGCCCCCTCTCTCTCTCTCCATCCCTCTCCCTCCCTCCCTCTCCATCCCTCCCTCTCCTTCCCTCTCCATCCCTCCCTCTCCCTCCCTCCCTCCCACTCACTCTCCCCGACTCAAATACCCACCATCGACTCCCCCCCCCCCCGACTCACCCACCGGAGGCCCAGCCTTCTGACTCGTCTCGTACTCACCCATTCACCCACCGCCGCGGCAGCATTCCTCACAGCTGATACTTTCCACACGGGACCACTGCACTCGCCTCCCCTTGACTCATCTCCCAGGCTCCGTGCGTAAGCGGTCGGATGGGTCAGGCAGCCAGGAGTAAGGGCGGTTCACTCAACACACACACACACACACACACACACCACACACGGGCGTACACACACACACACACACACACACACACACGGGCGCACACACACACACACATACACGGGCGTACATACACACACACACACACACACACACATACACGGGCGTACACACACACACACACGCGCATACGCACAGAGGGAGATATAGACGTACATGCAGCATATACGCGCGTGGAGAGCCAGGGCGCTCTCTCTTGGTTTTGTCATATTTGTTGTTCATTATCATTATCATCGTTGTTTTCGGGTTCTTCGTATAACCGCATTTAAGGGTATCTTGTTTTATCTGTTTATCACTCTATCATTCTTCGTTCCTTTGTTCTGAGTTGCATTCTTTCTCTCTGTCGAGTCTCTCTCTCTCTCTCTCTCTCTCTCTCTCTCTCATCTCTCTCTCTCCTCTCCTCTCTCTCTCTCTCGTCCCCTCTCTCCTCTCTCTCTCTCTCCCTCTCTCTCTCTCTCTCTCTCTCCTCTCTCGCTCTCTCCTCTCTCTCTCTCTCTCCTCTCTTTCTCTCTCTCTCTCTCCTCTCTCTCTCTCTCTCTCTACCTCTCTCTCTCTCTCTTCTTCTTTCTCTCTCTTTATTCCTTCTTCTCCCTCTCTCCTCTCTCTCCCCCTTATTCTCTTCTCTTTCTCTCCCTCTTTTCTCCCCCCTCTCCCTTTTCCCTCTCTCCCCCTCCCCCCCCCTCCCTCCCCTTCCCCCTCACCCCCCTTCCTTCTCTCTCTCAATATGAAATCTTAATTTCCGCAGTTCGTTTACATTAAAATGAACATGAAAGGAGAGGGAGGCGGATGAGGGGAAAATAGGGAGGGGAGAGAGGGAGGAAAGTTAAAGGGGGGGGGAGTGGGAGAAGAGAGGAGAGGAAGAAGGAGAAAGGAAGGGGAGGAAGAAGGAAGAGAGAGGGAGAGGGAAGGAGGGGAAGAGAGGGGAAGGAAAGAGGAAAAACGAAGCGAAAGTGAGAAAGATAGGAGAGGGGGGAGAAAGGGAAAGAGGAAGAAGGGGTGGAGGAGGGGGAGGAGGGAGGAGGGAGAGAGGGGGGGAAGAGGAGGGGGGGTAAAGCCCAATTAAGAGAAACAGAAAACGAGAAGAGGGACAGAAGGTGAAATTATCCGAAATTATCTTAATCTAATTATTATAAAGTGTGAAACACAGACGGAAAAAAATACTTTTTTTTTTTTTTGTATTTTAGATATACTTATACTGGTTATTATTATTTGATCAGTACTGTTTATTGCTATAACAATAATAACAGTATTTTTCATTAATCGTTATTATAATTATGACGATGATAATATTCATTATCATCACTGTATTGCTATTACTATCATTATTATTATTGTAATAATAATTATTATAATTTTTATTAGTATTATTATCATAATTACCATAGTTGTTGTTATCACTGTTATCATTATCAAGATTATTATTCTTATTTTATCTAGTCATTTTTATTGTTATCATCATTATTCTTATTGTTATTAATACTTTATGCTGTTGTTGCCATTATTGTTATTATCAACCTCATTATCATTATTATCATTGTTATTACCATCATAATTATTATTATCACCAATGTTATTATTTTTATCAAAATTATTATGATAATTAATGTTAATACTATCATTATCACTATTGTTATTAGTACTACTACTCTTATCATCATACTTATTGTCATATTCGTTATTTCCATTGTTATTATCCTTTCCTCTGTCCTTCCTCTTCGTCGTTCTCGGCCTTTGCGCAGATCCATTTCCCATCGGCTAATTGGCAACCTATTAAGGCTCCATTCACAGACAGACAGACATACAAACGACTTCCGACTCTTATTGTATTTCTCTCTCTCTCTCTCTCTCTCTCTCTCTCTCTCTCTCTCATTCTCCTCTCTCTCTCTCTTTCATTCTCCTCTCTCTCTCTCTCTCTCTTTCATTCTCCTCTCTCTCTCTCTCATTCTCCTCTCTCTCTCTGTCTCTCTCTCTCTCTCTTACTCTCTCTTTCTCTCTCTCTCTCTCTCTCTCTCTCTCTCTCTCTCTCTCTCTCTCTTTTAACACATACATGTAATATGTAATTATCTATCTATATATATGTATCATCATCACACCACACACCACACCACCACACACACATACACCAACACACAACTACAACATACAAAACACACACATACAACACACATACAAAACACACACACACAACACACAACACCACCACACAAACACACACACACACACACACACACACACACACACACACATACACACACGGAGGCGCAACCAAACGACACACCTAAGTACACAAACAGCCACAAAGACACAGCCAAACACACGCGCGCACACACACGCACCCAGGGAGCCCGGTTGCGTCAGAGGCTAACTGTCTGCGCAAGTGACGGAACGCCTCTCGAAGCGCGGGAAAGAATACCCGCCATTATCCAGCCGACCAGCTTTAATTGTTCCACTAGTCCGGCCCTCAGAGCTTAGTCCGGCAGCTCCAGCTCTATCGCTCGTCTCGTTCGGGTGAGCTTTGGAAGGAGCGGGCACTGGGCGCGGGTATATCGGGGTGCCCGTTTCGTCCGTTTTATCCGGGTTTGTTTTGGGGGTCGGGGTTTCGACTTGGGGGTTCGATCGCTTTTTGAGAGCTTCGTGAGGGGGATTCGCTCCTAAATTTTGAGGTATTTGAGGGAGATATAAAGGGCATTTGAAGTGCCCCGAGGACAGGAGCGAAGGGAAGGAGAGGCTGCGGACGAAAGATAATAAGAACGGGATGTAAAACTGAGGAAAAAGCCGCCATATCCGGACCATGCCTGAGGCTACGACCGCTCAAACCAGCACTACCTTGAGAAGTACTTCTGTTCGTCTGCCGGAACACTGTGGCGTTACTGTGCTCTCTCTCTCTCTCTCTCTCTCTCTCCCTCTCTCTCTCTCTCTCTCTCTCTCTCTCTCTCTCTCTCTCTCTCTCTCTCTCCTCTCCCCTCTTCTCTCCTCTCTCTCTCTCTCTCTCTCCTCCTCCCCTCCTTCTCTCTCTCTCTCTCTCTCCCTCTTCGTCCTCTTCT
>NC_051424.1:21717119-21719619 GCF_015228065.2 Penaeus monodon
TAAAAAAAAGTCCCCGACGCCGGCGGGGATATTACCCTAAAGGAACGAAATTTCTCACTCGCAATTTCCGCTTCTTTTTTCATATAATTACTGTAATAAGTATTACGTCCGGGATGCGTCAGCTGCCTGTTCGAATTTTATTGTATTTTATTGTATATGTTCCTTCCCTTTTTTCTCTTCTTTCTTTCTGTCTTCTCTCGCTAATTTTGTAAAAAGAATATGATAGGTATGTTTGGGTGGTTTCCCATTTTCTTGTTTTCCGTTTTCTTTTCTTTTCTTTTCTTTTCTTTTCTTTTCTTTCTTTTACGTATTTTGATGTATTGTTCTTCGTTTTTCGATATGATTTCGTAAACAATGTTTTTTTTATGACTGTAAGATGACTATTTGATTTGCATTTTGGCGTATATTACGTTTTTTATGCATTTATTCATGTATCCGCTATTTTCAGTAATGGATTAACATATCTACTTTCGTGATCTAGTAATCATGATATATATTGATGTATCTATAACATTTTCATAATTCACACACGCACTCGCACACTCGAAACACAAAGACGCACACAAAAAAACATGTATCATATATATATATATATATATATATATATATATATATATATATATATATTTATTTATTTATTTATGTATATGTGTGTGTGTGTGTGTGTGTGTGTGTGTGTACACAATTATGTGTGTGCATGTATAAATATTATACATACATATATTTAAGTATATAGACGTACACACACATACACCCATTATTCTCCTCATACTAATGCCCGACCCCCCCCCCCCGGCCCTTGCTGCGCTCAGGTGCCGCCATGAAACATTCCTCGGCAAAATCAAGAGGAATGACTCCCTAAGATTGAAAGTTTCGCTAATTAGCTTATCAATAGGATGGCGATGTCTGAGCCTCGTGTGTCCGCTGATGGGGTGGAGATGAGGAGGGATTGAGACGTTGAGGAGGGATGGGGGGGAGGATGGGGGGGAGGGGATGTGTGGAGGAGGGAGGAGGGAGAAGGAAGGGGATGGGGTTGAAGAAGGGGGAGTGGGGGAGAAGGGGGAGGAGGGGAGAAGGGGGAGGGGGGAGAAGGAGGGGAGGAAGGTTGAAAGGGGAGTGGGGGACAAGGGAATGGGTTGGAGAGGGAGGGGAAGGGGGAGGGGGTGGAAGTGTGGAGAGGAGAAGAGATATGTGGAGGGAGGTCATGGTGGAGAGAGGTGGGGGAGGTAGGGTGATGGGGGTGGGGGGGAGGTAGAGGGAGATTGAGAAGTGGAGGAGATTGGAGGTAAGTTAGGAGCGGAGGGGGGGGGGGTTATGCAGGTGGAGGGGTGGAGAAGGTTGGGTGGAGGAGGGTCGGACAGGATGGAGTGGAGTGGAGACATGGAGGGTGGGGATGCTGGGTGGGGAAGTTGGAGGAGAGATGGAGGAGGTGGAAGCAAGACAGGTCAAAGTGGGGGAAGGGGAGGGAGGGAGGGCTAAGGGAGGGGTGCAGGGGAGAGGGGGAGGGGGTAGTTGGAGAAAGGGGAGAGGGGGAGGGGGTGTTGAAGAAAGGGGAGAGGGGGAGGGGGGTGTTGGAGAGTTGTTATTATTATTATTTTTTTTATTATTATTATTATTATTACTATTATCATCATTATTATTACTATTGTTGTTACTATTATTATTATTATTATTATTATTATTATTATTATTATTATTA
This sequence comes from Penaeus monodon, assembly GCF_015228065.2. Classification (NCBI taxonomy): domain Eukaryota; kingdom Metazoa; phylum Arthropoda; class Malacostraca; order Decapoda; family Penaeidae; genus Penaeus; species Penaeus monodon. Next base: position 21,718,819 of record NC_051424.1, read on the forward strand.
TTATTATTATCATCATCATTACTATTATTATTGTCATAATTACCTTTATTATTATGTCTGATGCTGTTATTATTATCATTATTATCATTACTATTATCATCATTAACTAGTCATCATCATCATCACTAATATTATCATCATTACTTTTACTGCTGTCATTACCATCACTGGCCATTATCACATAACAAGTACCATTATCCTTATTATCATTAACATAATTAAGTAATCATTACCTTACAGTTATTGTTAAGGATCTCATCATCTGCATCATAATAATTAATGTTGTTATGATTAATGCCATTTTAATTTTATTGTCATCTTTATTTTCATTATCATTATCATTGTCATTATCGTTGTTATTGTTAGCGTTGTCGTATTTATTACTATTGCTTATGTTATCATCATAAGTTTAATCATCAATGTAATCATGAACATATTAATCGTTGAATTTTTATTATAATTACTATCATCACAAGCTGTATCTCCAGGCATGTATGATTTCCTAAATGCAAATGCATATGTACATGAAGTAAAAACGCACACACACAAACATACGAAAAACGCACACACACACCACACCACACACACACACACACACACAACACACACACACACACACACTCAAACAAAAACAAACAAACAAACACACACACACACACACACACACACTAACAAAAACAAACAAACAAACACACACACAAAAAAATAAAAACACACACACACCTACTCACATCCACCCCCTACCCCCCTACCCCTCACCCTCCCTTGCCACCCCCACTCCCCCCCACTTCCTACCCCCCC
>NC_051424.1:21754619-21759619 GCF_015228065.2 Penaeus monodon
AGAGAGTCGGTGAGTCAGAGAGTCAGTGAGTCAGAGAGTCGGTGAGTCAGTCAGAGAGTCGGTGAGTCGGTCAGAGAGTCGGTGAGTCGGTCAGTGAGTCAGAGAGTTGGGGAGTCGGTAATAGAGTCGGTGAGTCGGTCAGAGAGTCGGTGAGTCGGTCAGAGAGTCAGTGAGTCAGAGAGTTGGGGAGTCGGTAATAGAGTCGGTGAGTCGGTCAGAGAGTCGGTGAGTCGGTCAGAGAGTCAGTGAGTCAGAGAGTCGTTGAGTCAGTCAGAGTCGGTGAGTCAGAGAGTCGGTGTCAGTCAGAGAGTCGGTAGTCAGAGAGTCGGTGAGTCAGTCAGAGAGTCGGTGAGTCGGTCAGAGAGTCGGTGAGTCAGTCAGAGAGTCGGTTAGTCGGTCAGAGAGTCGGTGAGTCGGTTAAAGAGTCGTGAGTCAGTCGATGAGTCATTCGGTGAGTCGGTCGACGAGTCCGCCGGTGAGTCGGTCGACGAGTCAGCCAGAGAGCGAGTCAGCAAGTGAGTCAGCAGGAGCAGAGGCCAGGGCGTCAGACGGGCGCAGGAATTCTTCAGGTCTTTTTCCATCTCCTCCTGCCTTCGCCTCACTCGGTTTTCTTGCTTTGCCTTTTTCGCGCGATTCAGTGAGCGTTTTCTTTGTTTTGCTTTTTTGCATTTAATTTTTTCTTTCTTTCTTTCTTTCTTTCTTTTCATGCTTTCAAATCTTTCTCTCTCTCCTTGGATTTTTTTTCTGGTCTTTTATACATTGAATATCCCTCTCTTCCTTGTTCTTCTTGTCTCTCTCTCTCCCTTATTCGTCTCCTTTTTCTGTTAATTATTTTCTTCTCCTTCTCTTCCTCTCTTTTTCTTCCCTTTAGCCATCCTTTTCAACGTCCATTATTCCTCTTCCTCTCTCCTTTCTTTTCTCCTTTTTCTTTTCCTTTCATCTCCCTTCATTTTTTCTTAATTTTTCCTCTTTTCCTCCCTCTCTCCCTCATCCTTTCTCCTTCCTTCTCTTTTCCTTCCCTCATTTCTCCCTTCCTCTCTCTTTCCCTCTTTTCGCTTCCTCTCGTATTTCTCACTACATTTCCTCTTTCCTCTTTTATCATCGTCCATCTACCCTCTTCTTATTTTCTCTCTCCTTCTCATTCCTTTTCTCTTTCTCTTCCCCCTTCCACGTTGACTTTCCTTTCCTCTCTTTCTCTATCTCTCTCTCTTCCCCTCTCCTCTTTTCCTCCCTCTTTTCATCGCTCCTTTCCCTTTTCCCTTCTCCCTCCCTCCTCGTCCCCTCTCTGTTCCTCTCCCTTTTCTCTCCCTCCCTCCCTGGCTCCCAATCTGATCTTCCCTCCTCACTCCCTCTCTTCCTTCCCTCTTCCCTCCTTCACTGCTTTCCTTCCTCCCTCCTTTGTTTCCTTCCCCCCTCACCCTCACCCTTCTCTCTCCTCTCCCCAACCATCCCTCCTTCTCTCCCCTCTGTCCCTCCCTCCCTCCCTCCTTCCCTCCCTCCCTCCCTCTTTCCCTCCCTCCCTCCCTCCCTCCCTCCCTCCCTCCGTGCCTCCCTCCTTCCCTCCTTCCCTCCCTTAGTCTATCCCTCGCCTGCCTTCACCCATCCTCCTCTCCCTCCTTCTCTAACCCCTCCCCCCCCACTTACCCTTTTCCTCCCCCCATCCATCTCACCATCATCACCCCCACCCATATCCCCACCACCACCCTTACCCTCTCCCCCTCCCCCCACCTTCTCATCACCAACATCCCCCACAACCCCACCCCAGCCCCTTACCCTCCCCCCCACCCCTCCCCCACCCCTAACCCCCACCATCCACCCACCCCTCTCTCTACCTCCACTCCCTACCCCCATACCCCCACCCACCCCCACCCCCCACCCACATCCCTACCATCACCCACCCCTCTCTCTACCCCCCACCCCCCATTCCCTCCCCCCCCCCTCTCCCCAGAGGCCGAGGCAGAAGCACCAGATTTTGCGCATGCGTCCTGCGTCCCCCACCTGGGCACTTCCTCATGACGGATGCAGGATCTTCCTCCTTCCTCCTCTCCTCCTCCTCCCCTTCTTTCGTCCTTTTCTTCCTCCTTCCTCCTCTCCTCCTCCTCTCTCCTCCTCTCCCCTCTCTCCCTTCTTTCTCCTTCTTTCTTCCTCCTTCCTCTCTCTTCCTCCTCTCCTCCTCTCCTCCTCCTCTCTTTCTTTCATCCTCTTCTTCCTCTTCCTTCTTCCTCTTCCCCTCCTCCCTTTCTTTGCCTTCCTTTCTCATTCTCTCTCCCCTTTTTTTCTATTTTCTTCTTCCTTCTTTTCTTCTTCTTCTTTCTCCCTTTCTTTCGCCATCTTCTTCCCTTTCTTTCCTTTCTCTCTCCCTTTTCCTTTATCTCTTTTTCCCTTTCTTTCACCCTCTTCTTATGTCTTTTTCCTTTCTCTTTTTTTCTATTTCCTTATCCTTACTTTCATCGCCTTCTTCCTGTATCTTCTTCCTCTCTTCCTCCCTTTTCCCTTTCTTGCTCCCTTTCTCTCCCCCTCTCCCCCTTTTTATCTTCCTCTGTCTCTCTTTCTTTCACCTTTTTCCTCTACCTCCTTCTCACTTTCTTTCACTCTCTTCTTCCCCTTTCTATCTGCCTTTTTTTCTCTATTTCCTTCTCCCTTTCTTTCTCCCTTTCCCTCTGCCTCCTTCTTCCTTTTCTTCACTTTTTACTTCCTCCCTCCTTCTCTGCCTCCTTCTCCTTTTCTTTCACCCTCTTTTCCCACCATTCCGTCCCTTCCTGTCTCCCTTTTTCTCTATTCCCTTCTCCCATTCTGCCATCCTTTTACCTCTCTCCTTTCATTTCTTTCTCTCTCTTCCTCTCCCTCCTTCCATTCTTTCAACCTCTTCTTCCTCTTTCCCTATATTTCTCCCTTTTCTCTGTCTCCTTCACCCTTTCTTTCTTCCTCTTGCTGTTTCTTCTTCCTTTTTTCTTTCCTTCTCCATTTTTTACTCCTTCTTATACCTATTTCTCCCATTTTTCTTCTTATACTTCTATCTCCCTTTCTTCCTCCCTCTTCATCATCTTCTCCTTTTCATTTTCACTTTTTTATCGTTCTTTCATTCCCTTTCCTTCTGTTTTTTTCTCCTATTCCCTATTTTCCTTCTTTTCTTTTTCATTTTCCTTGTTCCTCTTTTTCATTCTCATTCCCCTTTATCTCCCTCTGCTTTCCCCCCTTCCTCCAGCTACTTACACCTTTCTCTCTCTCTCTCTCTCTCTCTCTCTCTCTCTCTCTCTCTCTCTCTCTCTCTCTCTCTCTCTCTCTCTCTCTCTCTCTCTCTCTCTCTCTCTCTCTCTCTCTCTCTCATCTCGTCTCTCTCTCTCTTTCTCTCTCGTCTTTCTCTTCTCTCTCTTTTCTTTCTCTCTCTCTCTCTCTCTCTCTCTCCTCTCTCTCTCTCTCTCTCTTATTCTATTATTATTATTATTATCATTATCATTATTATTATTGTTATTGTTATTGTTAATTATCATCATCATCATCATCATAATTATTATAATCTTAATAATTATTATTATTATTATTATTATTATTATTGTCGTTGTTGTTGTTGTTGTTGTTATTATTATTATTATCATTATTATCATTTTCATTATTGTTATTATTATCATTATTATTATTACTACTATTCCTTTTTATAATGATAATAATTGTAACAATGATAACAATTAGAGTAATTATGACAACAATAACAGTAATAATGATTATATAAAGGCAATAAGAACAATAACAATAATTATAAGGAGAAGTTAAATAGTAAAGTTAATGACAATTATAATAATAATCATCATCATTACCATAATCATATTAATGATAGTAATAACAAGAATAATAACAATGAAAAATGATACTAACAATGACAATACTGAAATTGAAATAATAAAGATTATAATAACAATAAAATAATAATAATAAAAATAATAATTATATTAATAATGATAATAACAATGATAATAACAAATGATAATAATAATCATAATAGTAATAATCGTGATAATAATGATAATATTGATGAACAGTAATGATGAAAAATATGGTAATAATAATTATATTCATAATAATGATGATAATAATAATAAAATAATATCGAGGATAATAATGATAATAACAATAATAATAATTAACAATGATGATGATAATGATGGTAACGATTATAACTGTAACAATAGTAATAGTAGTAATAACAATAATGATGGCAGTAAAAGCAAAATAAAAAATAATAAATATAATAACAATAAATATAATAACAACAATAACTATAATAACAATCATAACAATGATAAAGATAACAATAATAATAATAATAATGATAATGATCATAATAATAAAGATAATTATGATAATACTGATAATAAAGATAATGATGATAAAGATAATGATAATAACAATGATAATGATCATGATAAAAATCAGAATAAAAATGGCAATAAAATAATAATAATATTAATGATAATGATAATGATGATTATTGTTATTATTATTATTACTATTATTATTATTATTATTATTATTATTATTATTATTATTATTATGATGTTAATAAATATAAAAATAATTATAATGATGATAATAATAGTAATAATGACAATAATGACAATGACGGTGGTGATAATAATAATACTGATAATAATGATGATAATTATAATAATAATAATAATAATAATAATAATTATTATTATTATTATTATTATTATTATTATTATTATTATGATAATGATAATAAGAATAATGATGATGATGATGAAGACGATAATAATAATAATAAGTAATAGTAATGATAGTAACGATAATAATAATAATAATAATAATAATAATGATTATAATAACAATAACAACAACAACAACAATAACAATAATGATAACGATAATAATAGCAATGAAAATAATAATAATGATAATAACAGTAGCAATATTAAATGATAATAGTAACATTAATGATAACAATAATGATTAAAGAATAGTATTATGATAATAATAGTGAT
>NC_051424.1:21772119-21774619 GCF_015228065.2 Penaeus monodon
AAACTTACTTAACTTAACTTAACTTCTTCTTATCCTTCATACATAGACCACTATATATTGGTAACGTACACATACGTGTGTTTTATGCTATGAATTATCAACTTCGTTTTTATTGTTATTATACTTATAATCATAACTTACACTCATATATTTTGCCACTTTTTAGTATTTACTTCAACATTATGATGTTTATTGCCTTCATTACTATCAATATAAGCATTATAATCACCATAATAATGAACATCGCAGCAACAACAAATAATTGCAATGTTGAAATTTCACAGTTGCATTTATTTATTCCCGATGTTGCAATTGTTGTCAGCACAATTATCATTATAATCATATTTCCTTTCAGTAGTATTTTACAATCCTGATAATATATATAAGTTTTAAATTCAAACCCAAAAAGTTAAATAAACAAAATAGTCTCCCCTTCGAGTGCTAGGTGCGTTCATTCGTCTAAATTTCTCGCTCTTATTTCAAAGGATCTAAGCATCTCATAATTTTAAACGATTAAGTACCAATTACGGGATTACTGTTATTTATTATGGCTTGTGATTCGTTCTTTCTAGACATTTTTTTATTCTTCTTTTTCTTTGCTTCAGAGGTCTAATCAGTAATGATATTTTTTTTTTTTTCTTTTTTTTGATTTTCGCTTAGCAATGAACGCGTCCCGACCTGCTCGCGGAATCTCGTGAAATCTCGCTTGTTGCGGGACTTTATGGCGGGAATTTTGGCGCATTTTCCCCTCCGGTGATTGTTGTTTATTGATGCTGAAACTGTCTTCATTATGCCGTATTTTTGGGCTCAATTACCGGATAATCTTTCCTTATTATGATTTCTTTTCCTTCTTGTTATATCGTATGATAGATGGTAGACATTTTTTTTCCTTTTTCTTACCCCCCTTTACGAAGATTTTCCTCATTATCTTAACAGCAAAACCAGCTGGAGATTTTCGGCGGGAGTTGAAACGTTGAAATTTAAGATCTACATAAACAAGTGTTTTTTTTTTTTGGGTTTCCATCGTTTAAAATTACCTTGTTATTCTTTTGATATATTTCCTTGTAGGCTTTTACGATGTTTGTTGCACGATAATTACCTTGTCGCTGTGATTATACTATTAATCCTCTCGGTATTTTTCGTTCGGGTTATTTTCACCGTCGATTTGCCCGTAATGGTTGTTATTAGCGTCACGCCAATTATTGTAAATTGCAAGTCTAGTCTTTCCTGCAAGTGTCTGCTTTGCGTAGATTTTCCAACATTCGGAAGATATATTGCACGTATTGCAGGATTTATGATTGTTTCGTATTTTTATGTGCAATATTGTCTTTCAGAGAAAAACAAATATGATGAAATGCGGCGTTTATATTGTTAGAAACAGAACGACGATAGCAGTAATGATATTAATGATATTATTCTAATGATATTAATTAATGATAACGATAAGGACCAAGTGTAATGATAATGTCAACAATGATGGCAATAATGCTAGTGACAGTGATAATGATAGTAGTAATAATGACAGTAATCATAATAAGTAGTGGTAATTATGAAAAAAACAAAAAAAAACAATAACCATGATGGCAATAATATCAAGCTAATAATCACAATAACTGTAAAAACAATTATTATTACAGCAGTGATAATTATCATTATAACTAAAAATGCTATATAATATGCAAGGTCTTATATAGAACTTAATAATTTGGTTTGCAATATGTTTTATCTTCATTTAGCAAAATGTTTTTTTTCTATAGAATTTCGTAACAATGATAACGGTTTTTTGTAGATAAGATATAATCTTTATTAATATTTTTATTGCATTTATCATTAACATGATAAGAATGAAAATTATAACAATCACGGTTGTTATTATTATTGTTATTATTATCACTGCTCTTGTAACTGTTACTGATGCTGTCATTAATATAATTGATATTATGATTATTATTTTTTTTTTATTGTTATCTTCATTATTATTATTATCTTTATTTTTTATTGTTATTATTATTGTTATTATCATTATCATTACTATCATTATTATTATATATTCTTTTTTGTTTCTATAATTATTGCTAAGGCCGCGGTGGCCGAATGGTTAGAGCATAGAACTCAAGACTGTCACGACGGCAATCTGAGGGTTCGAGTCACCGACCGGCGCGTTGTTCCCTTGGGCAAGGAAATTCACCTCGATTGCCTGCCTAGCCGCTGGGTGGGCAAGCCAGCCCAAGTCAGTGCCGGTCCTAGAACCGGGTAAATAGAGATGGTGACTCAATAAAAACACCGGGCGGAAGGCAACGGCAAACTACCGCTCTAAATTGCCAAGAAAATCATGGAAAATCCATGATCGCCAACGTCTTTGCGGGACAGGGCACTTAAAAAATAATAATAATAAATAAATAAATAAAACAATTATTGCTATTATTATTGTTATCATTACTACTACTACTACTACTACTATTGTCATTATTATTATTATTATTATTATTATTATTATTAA
>NC_051424.1:21784619-21787119 GCF_015228065.2 Penaeus monodon
GGAGGGGAGGAAGGGAGGGGAGGGGAGGGGAGGGAGGGAGGAGGGAGGGGAGGGGGTTAGGACTTTCATTAGTAGAGGTGAGTGTTTCTTGCCTCGTAGGGGTGGGGTTGGAGGAGGAGGGAGGGAAGGGTGATGAAGAGGGGAGGTGGGGGTGGCGAATGGGGTTGGGGAGAGGAGGGAGGGGAAGGAGGAGGTGGTGAAGGGGTTGGAGGAGCGAAGGAGGGGATGATGAAAAGTGTTGGGGTTCGGGATCAGAGGAAGGTAGAGGAAGGGAGATGAAAGGGGGGAGGAGGAGATAGCGAAAGGGGTTGGAAGAGAAGAAAGTAAGAGGAGGAGAGATGAAAAGGGGAAGGAGGGGACGATAAAAAGGGATTGGGGTTGGAGAGAGGATAACGAGGGGCAAAGGAGAGGGAAAGGAGGAGGAGGAGGCGAAGGCGAAGAAAAAGTCGAAAATGAAAGTAGATAGAAAGCAGAATAATGGAAGACAGAAAGGGAGGAGGGGAAGGTAAAAAAAAAGGCTGAGGTGGGGGGAGGGGGAGAAGGTAGGGATGGAAGGGGAGGGGTTAGTGAAGAGATAGAAGATAGTGGAGTGGTAGATGACGGCGAGGGAGAGGAGAGACGGGGGGAGGGGGAGAAAGGAGGAGGGAGGGAGAGACCGGGGGAGGGAGAGACAGAAGGAGGGAGGGAAAAAAAAAGAGGGAGGGAGAGGCAGAAGAGGGAGGAGAGGCAGAAGGAGGGGAGGGAAGGCAGAAAGGAAGGAGGGAGAGACAGAAGACGGGAGGGGAGAAAAAGAGGAAGGAAGAGACAGAAGGAGGGAGGGAGAGAGAAGAGGGAGGAGGGGGAGAAAGAAGAAGGAGGAGGAAGAAGAAGAGATGGAGAGAAAGAAGGAGGGAGGGAGGGAAGTAGATGAAGGAGAGGATGGGGCGAAGGTGGAAGTGAAAGAAGGGAGAGGGAAAGAAGAGGGAGAAAGGAAGGATATAAGAGAGGAATTGAAGGAGATAGAAGGAGAATGGGTGGAGACGTGGGTGAAGGGGGAAGGAGAGGGCGGAATACAGGGAGGGGGAGGCAAAAGAGGGGACAGAGGGAGAAAGTAAAGGGATGAATAGGGGAGGGGAGACAGAAATAAAGAAATAGAGGAATGAAAAAGAGAGAGAGAGCAGAAGAGAATGAAAATAGAAATAATTAGAGATAAGAATAAAAATGAGAAAATGAATAAGGAGCAATAACAAGAAGAAGAACAAGAATAGATAAAAAAAAAACGAAAGCACACGAAGAGACAAGAAACAAACAATAAAACACAAAAAGACAAACAAACAGAAAGAAGAAATAAACAAAAGAAAAAAGAAAAAAAAACAAAAAAAAACAAGAGAAAAGAATGAGATAAAAAAAAATGAAAAAAAGAGAAAAAAAAATAATAAACCCAAAAAATAAGACCATAACAAGAAAACAAAGAAAAAAGAGAAAGAAGAGAAAGAAAGAAAAAAAAATAATGAGCTTGAATAAGGTTACGCCCCCCCCTCCCCCCCCCCTCCCCCTCCCCCCTCCCCCTCCCCCCGTCCCGTCGCCCCGCCCCCTTCCTCAGCACAAGGTCAGGTCATCTTCCCAAATAAGGTCAAAGGGTAAGTCCTCCGCTCGCTCTCGTCTCATTCATCTATCTAATTGCTTTTTTATCTATTTGTTCTATCAGTTTGTGTGTGTGCGTGTGTAATTGTGTGTGTTGTGTGTGTGTGTGTGTGTGTGTGTGTGTGTGTGTGTGTGTGTGTGTGTGTGTGTGTGTGTGTGTGTGTGTGTGTGTGTGTGTGTGTGTGTGTGTTTGTGTGTGTGTGTGTGTGTGTGTGTGTGTGTTGTGTGTGTTTGTGTGTGTTTGTGTATGTGTGTGTGTATGTGTGTGTTTGTGTGTGTGTGTGGTTTGTGTGTGTGTATGTGAGTTTGTGTGCGTATATGTGTTTATATATGCGTGTGTGTGTGATATTCATTCGAATTCCTAAATTCTTGGAATGAGTTTGGAACATCATTGGAATCTGTAAAATCTGACTCTGTATCAGGATGTTTTCTTTTGTGTTTTGTGTATATATCTATTTCCTCTTCCTCCATCCATATCTGTCTATCTATCTGTGTATATTTTAATCTATATATCTATCTTTATATCGGTCTTTAACTATCTATATACTTATCTCTCTGTGTATCAGTCTATCCGTCTATCTATCTGTCTGTTTATCTACCAATCAATTTATCTATTTATCTATCTATCAGTCTATTTATCAATCAATGAATCTTTCTCTCTATCTATCTATCGGCCCAAATATCTATCTATAAATAAGAGAAAAAAATAGAGATAGTTAGATAGATAGAAAGATAGAGAAACAGATAGATTAGTAGATAGATAGATAGATATAGACAGACAGATAGATAGATAGATAAATAGATAGATAGAGAGAGAGAGAGAGAGAGAGAGAGAGAGAGAGAGAGAGAGAGAGAGGCAGACAGTCAAACAGACAGA
>NC_051424.1:21801705-21808727 GCF_015228065.2 Penaeus monodon
AGCAACACAGCCTATGGTCGGTGCCACAGACTCAGCACCCGGAAACCCTGCTTTTCTGAGGATCCTCCATCGCTGCTGACAAAAATGTGGCGATCTCCTTGGCCACATTACCCTATGCTGTCCAAAGTCCAGCGATGGGGTTGGAGCGCTGGTACCGGGAGCCGAGATCCTCATTTTCGACCTAGCAAGTCCCGGAGAGGAGGATTCTCGCTGCGGGGATAGCTCCCGAGCATGGGGGCCGACAGACACTCGTACCTGCTCGTCCGCCGGATTCCGCATTAGTCGCCCAGAACAATGCGAATGTCTCCCCGGGGGGCAATCGTCTGCCACAGATGCGAGTTTGGCGTAGAACCCCTCTTTCACATCAGTTTTATATACATCGGTAGGAGCGTATACAGCAATAAGAGACAAGAAGCCAAAAGCATGCTTCAGTCTCAATGCCATGATACGCTCATCAACCGGTGTCACCTCGACTACCGCGGGCTGAAGTCGACTGGAGATGGCTATGGCTACACCCTGGAGGTGGTGACCATGGCTACGGCACGACCAGTAGTAGGTGTAACCACCCACACTGATCGTGCCGCTACCAGGTCTTCTCACCTCTGAGAGGGCAGCCACCTCAACTATTATTATTATAATAACAATGACGATGATAATTATAATAGAGAATACTAACAATAGTAATAATTAAAATGATAATGATAATAATAATAGAAAAAAATAATAACTAGAATGATAATAATATAATAATAATAATAACAATAATAATAATAATAATAATAGTAATAAGAGTAATGATGCTACTACTACTCCTACTACTATTAATACCTCTAATAACAATAATGATAATAAAAAAAATAATAGTAATAATAAAAATAATGATAATAATAATAATAATAATAATAATAATAGAAATAATAATAGAAAAAAAAAATAATAATAACAATAATAGCAATAATAACAATAATAATAATAATAATAATAACAACAACAACAACAACAACAACAACAACAACAATAATAATAATAATAATGATAATAAAAAATAATAATAATTAATAAAAAAATAAAAAGCGATGAAGATGTGAGGGATGTGAAAACAATAATGTAATAATTAATGATAATAAAATAATAATATAATAATAATAATAATAATAATAATAATAAAAAAACAAAATAAAAATGATAATAAAATATTAATAATAATGATAAAAAATAATAATAATAAAAAATGATAAAAATAATAAAAAACAATGAAAAAAATTTAATAGGAATATAACAATAGAATAATTAAAAATGAAAATGAAAAATAAAGAAAAGAAAATAACTAAATGATAAAAATGAAGAAATAACAACAATAAAAAAAAATAATAACAAAATAATGACTAATAATAATAGTAGAAACAATAGTAATACAAACAATAATAATAACAATAACAAAAACAAACAACAAAAACAACAACAAAAATAATAAGAAAATGAAAAAAAACCATTGCAATGAACTTGCAGAAAAAAAAACAAAGAAAACTTTTCCCAACCCCCAAGCGAAAAAACCCTTTCCGAATTTCCTTAAAAAAAGGCAATACAGAAATAATGAACTCTAGCCTAAAAACATTGCAAGTAATTCCTGAGCAGCAAGGGTCTTTAATCCGGGGAAGCAAGGCAAAAGGGAAATTCCAAAGGCACAGCGAGGTTTTAGGGGGGGGGGGGGGGAAGGGGGGGGTCTGTGTTTTGTGTTTGTTTTTTTTTTTTTTTGGGGGGGGGGGGGTTGGTTGGGGTTGTTTGTTTTGTTGTCTGCGTTTTTTTTGTTTTGTTTGTGAGGTTGTTTGTTTGGTTTGCCATGTCTTTGTGTCTTTGTTGGGGTTGTCTGTTTTGTTTGCCTGTGTTGTTTGGTTGTTTGAGTGTGTATTTGCTTTATTTTGTGTTTGTTTGGTTCTGAGTGTGTGTTTGCTTAATTATTTGTTTTGCTTTTTTTTTTTTGTCGAACGTTTTGTTTTTGTTCGGGGTTGTTTGTTTTTTGCCGTGTTGCGGTTTTAGTTTGTTTGTTTTTTTATCTATTTGTTTAATGTTGTTTTTTTGCGGGTTTTTGTCTGTTTTTTTGTTTTTTATCTCTATTTTTTATTCTTTTGCTTTCATGTATATTATTTCTTCTGATTATCTATTCATTTATTTGTCATTTTAGCTCTCTTCGTTAATTCTATTATACATTATCACCATTTCACCCCTTATTATTCGTGCATTTATTCCAACGGTATCTATCCTGTCTATCTATCACCCCCCATTTTCTTCATTCGCGTCTTTATTATATTTTCCTCTTTGTCAGTTTTTCATTCAGTTGTCGTTGCCAGCTTCTCTTTGTCTCAGTTACTTAACTTTTCTATCTATTGCTTATGTCTGTCTTTTTTTGTCTATCAGTCTCGTGTTAATTTGTTTTTGTCGTCTGTAAGTCTGTCTCGTTTACCCCGTAATGCTTCGGGGTGTGTTGTTCATTTACCTTTGTTTAGGCTCCCTGTTTGTAATCTGTTTGTTGCCTTTCGGTTTTTTTCTAGAGGGGGAAGAGAGAGAGAGAGAGAGAGAAGAGAGAGAGAGAGAGAGACAGACGGAAAAGAGAGAGAGAGGGGGAGAGAGAGAGAGAGAGAGGGAAAAGAAAGAGGGGAAAGAGAGAGAGAGAGAGAACCAAGCAGAAAAAACAAGGCGGAAAACTAGGTCACGCAAAACACATTTAAAACCACGAAAAATTTTAAAAAAAAAGAGAGAATATAAAAATAAAGTAAAAAAAAAAAATAAAAGATAGATAATAATAATAATAATAAAAAAACAATAAAAACATGGATATACCAAATTTTTTTTTTTATTAACCAAAAGCAAATCAAAATGACAGCAAAGATTTCAAAGTTGACAAAAGGGTCGTGAGAATAATAAATGAAAATAATAAATGGCTGTTATGGGATTAATAATAATAAATTAATTAAAATTTAAAAGGGAAATTTTAGACTGATAATAAAAGCATTTTTCCCCCCAAAGAAAAAGTGAAAAATTTTTAAAAGTGAAAATAGATAATACGAAATAAAATAATAATGATAAAAATGAAATATAAAAATTTTAATAATAAAGATAATCACAAAAAATTCAAACATGAACGTAACAAAAAACTTTAAAACATCTTAACATCGCCGTCTTAACAATTTTTTGTATAAAAAGATGATGATGATGAGATGATAATAAAAATATTTATAAAAAAAATAAAAAAAACTTCAAAAACAACAAAAACAATAAAATTGATAATGATATTTAAATAAAATAATAATGATAATAATAAAATAAGATAATAAAAATAATAATAATGATAAAAAATAATATGATAAGGGAATAAAAATAACAACCGAAATAATAATCATAATCATAATGAGATAATATTTATAATAATATTTTTGATTTAATGCAATTAAAGATTATGATGATGTTGAGGATGGATGATGATGATGATGTGATATGATGTGTGATGATGATGATTGATGATATATGATGATGATGGGGTAAAAATAATAATAGTAGTAGTAGTAATAATAATAAAAATAATAATTAATAAAAAAAATAATAATAATAAAAATAAAAGTAATAAAATAATAACAAAAAAAAAAAACATTAAAAATTTAAAAATAGATTAAAAATGTATATAATGATAATAATATAATTAAAATTAATAATTTTTTATAAATTTACTACTACTTCTACTACTAATAATAACAATAATAATAGTAACAGTAATATTAATAACAAAAATAATAAAAAAATAACAACAACAACAATAATAATAATAATAATAATAATAGAAAAATAACAACAACAACAATAACAAAATAATGATATTAGTTACAATTATAATAATGATAATAATATTTGTTATAATAAAAAAAATAAAATAAAAATAATAAAACTAATATAATAATAATAATAATAATAATAATAATAATAATAATAGTAAGAATAATAATGATAACAATAATGATAATAATAATATTGATGATGATGATGATAATAATAAGAACAACAATAAGATAATAATGATAGTAATAATAATAATAATAATAATAATAATAATAATAATAATGATGATGATGATGATAATAATAATAAGGATAATGATAATGATAATGATAATGATAATAATAATAATATTAATAATAATAATAACAACAATATTAATAATAATAATAATAATGATGATGATAATGATAATAGTAATAATAGTAATAGTACCATTAGTACCCCTTATAAAATAAAATATAATAAAAATAAATGATAATTAATAATAATGATAAAAATAATGTAATAATAGTAAAAAAAATAACAATAACAAAAATTAATAATAATAAAAAATAATGATAAGTTAATGATAATGATAATTAAAAGAAAGAATGATAAAAAAATGATAATAATAATAAAATAAAAGTAATAAAAATATAATAATAATAAAATAATTATTTATTATTATTTAAATAAAATAAAAGATAAAAATGTAATGAAAAAAAAATGATAATAATAAAATAAATCAATAATAAAACCCAAAATCTAATTATAAAAATGAAAAAGATAATAAAAAAATAATAATAAAAAATATAAAAATAAAATAATTTTTAAAAATAAAATGATACTACTATACTATTACTACTACATACAATAGGGACCAAAGATAATAATATAAAATGATATAATAATAATAAAAAAATAATAACGCAAAAACAACAACAACAAAAACAACAACATACTATTCCTACTACTTTTTTTATTCATTCAACGGGAAAAATCCTCAGCTGACCAGCCGTCCCCAAAAATCCTTCTGGGAGTGAAGAGATCAAACAGCAAAAAAAAAGGCCCCCAGTTTTTTTTTTTACCGACCTCCACCCACCTAGGGAAACTACCTCTGCCGTTTTGTTTTCCCTAGGGCTAAATTTTCCCCCAGGCATATTTTCCCCTGCCGTGAACGAACAGTTTCTGAGAAACGCCTTTTGCAGAAACCACTGTCTTCCTGCCAGTCGCTTTACCTAACCCTGGCGCGGGAACCTCACCTTGAAAACCCCAGGGTGCAAGCTTAGGACAAACTAATACTACTATAATCCTAATAATATAATAATAAGAAACATCAACAAAAATAATAATGGTGTAATTGATGATAACAAATAATTATGATTATGATAATTTTAAAAAGTAATAATGATAGTAAAAATAACAATAATAAAAACCCTCGACAAAAAAACAACAACAATAAAAATAATAATGATATAATAATATACCAAAAATAATGTTAAAAATAATGTAATAATGATAATAATAGCAATAATAATAAATAATAATAATAATATAATAAAATAACAATAATAACAGAAAATAATAATGACAATAATCCCTAACTAAATAATAAAAATAATAACAACAAAAAAAAAAAAAAAAAACAAAAAGAGCAATTAAGGGTTTTAAAATAAACAAAATGATAAAATAATGATAATAATAAAAATAATTTTATTATTTGTAATTAATAAAAAAAATAATTAATATAATTAAAATAATAAAAATTAATAATAATATAAAAATAGCAATGCGATAATAACCAAAAATAAAATAAAAAAATTAATAATAATTAAAAAAAAAAAAAAAAAAAAAAAAATTTGATTTGCATAATGAAAATAATTATAAAAATAAAAAATAATATTAAATAATAATAAAAATAATAATAAAATAAAAATCCTAAATAAAAAGTTTAAAAAAAATTAAAGAAAGAAAAATAAATAATAAAAATAATAAAAAAATAAAAATAAAAAATAATAATAAAAATAATAAATAAAATAAAAAAAAAAAAAAAATTGTAATAACAACAACAACAACAAATAATATGTTCCTTTATAAATAATGATAATAATTTGTTTCAGAAATTTAAGAAAAATGTAATGATAAAAAAATTTAGTTATAAAAGATAATGATAAAAAAAAAATTTTAAAATAATAAAAATAACAAAAATAAAGTAATAAAAAAAAAAAATTTAATTAAAAATAAAAAAATGTAAAAAAAAACAATAAAAATAAAAAAGATATTATTAATTAATAAATTGATAATAATTTAATTTAAAAAAAAAGATAATTAATAATAATAAAAAATTAAACCTGATAATAAAAAAAAATAATGTAATTAATACAAAATAACAATAATAATAATGTAAAAATAATTAATTAATTTAAAATATGTAATAATAATAATAATATTAATAATAATAATAATAAAAAACAAAAGTACTAATAAAAAAATATGATTATATTATATATTAATATATCATTATTATTTTAGATATAAGATGATAACAAAAGGTAAATAAACAAAAATAAAATTAATAATAATATAATAATAAAAAAATAATAATAAAAAATAAAAATGATAAAAAAAAAATTATATAATAAAGATAGAAATAAAATAAATGATTAATAATAATAATTAATAAAATTAATTAAATAAAATAATAAACAAATAATAAATTTTTAAAAAAAAACTAAAAATTTTTTTCGTCATAAAAATTAAAAACAATAAAAATTTAAAAATATTTTTATTTTTATTATTTTATTATTATATAAAAAATGGTATAATTATTATTATTATTTTCGGTTTTTTTTCATAATTTTTATTTTTTTATTTTCCAATCATTTTTTTATTAAAATTATTTTACATTTTACAAAATTTCCCATATTTTTATTAAAGGAGTAAGAGTTTTAGTTAAAAGGGGGAATACCTTCTATTTAAAAAAATTCATGCTTTAAAAAAAATTAAGAATTAAAGGAAAAAGAAATAAAAACCTAAGTTAATATAAAAAAAACCCTGAAGAAGAAAGTTCTTTTTTTAAAAAAAAGAAAAGGAAAAAAGGGGAATGAAAAGAAAACTCTAAAAAATACAAAAATTTTAATTACCTGACGGCCCGTAAAGTAAAAAAACCCATTCTTTAAAAAACTTTTTTTATAAAAAACAAAACTGGCAAATAT
>NC_051424.1:21808827-21833827 GCF_015228065.2 Penaeus monodon
CTCTGATTTTTTTTGTGGCGGAAAATTTTCTCTTTTTTTTCTTTTTTTCTTTTTTTTTTTTTTGTTTTCTTGTTATGGTCTTATTTTTTGGGTTTATTATTTTTTTTCTCTTTTTTTTTTTCATTTGTTTTATTTTTTTTTATCTCATTCTTTTCTCTTGTTTTTTCTTGTTTATTTTTCTTTTTTCTTTTGTTTATTTCTTCTTTCTGTTTGTTTGTCTTTTTGTGTTTTATTGTTTGTTTCTTGTCTCTTCGTGTACTTTCGTTTTTTTATCTATTCTTGTTCTTCTTCTTGTTATTGCTCCTTATTCATTTTCTCATTCTTATTCTTATTCTAATTATTTCTATTTTCATTCTCTTCTGCTTTCTCTCTTCTTTTTTCTATTTCCTCTTATTTTCTTTTATTTTCTGTCTCCCCTCCCCCTATTCACCCTTTATCTTTCTCCACTCCTGTCCCCTCTTTTGCCTCCTCCCTCCCTTTATTCCGCCCTCCTCCCTTCCCCCTTCACCCACGTTCCACCCATTCTCCTTCTATCTTCCCTTCCAATTCCTCTCCTTATATCCCTTCCTTTCTCCCTCTTTCTCTTCCTCATCTCCCTTATCTTTCACTTTCCACCCTTCGTCCCCATCCTCTTCCCTTCATCTACTTCCCTCCCTCCCTCCTTCTCTCTCTTCTTCTTTCTCCTTCTTCTTTCTCCCCCTCCCCCCTGCTTTCTCTCTCTCCCTCCTTCTGCCTCTCCCTCCCTCCTTTTTTCCCCCTCCCTCCTCGTCTTTTATTTTTCTCCCTCCCTCCTTTTTCTCCCCCTCCCTCCTTCTCTCTCCCCCCCCTCCCCTCCTTCTTTCTTCCCCTCCTCCCTTTCTGTCTTCCTTATTCTGCTTTCTATCTACTTTCATTTTCGACTTTTTCTTCGCCTTCGCCTCCTCCTCCTCCTTTCCCTCTCCTTTGCCCCTCGTTATCCTCTCTCCAACCCCAATCCCTTTTTATCGTCCCCCTCCTTCCCCTTTTCATCTCTCCTCCTCTTACTTTCTTCTCTTCCAACCCCTTTCGCTATCTCCTCCTCCCCCCTTTCATCTCCCTTCCTCTACCTTCCTCTGATCCCGAACCCCAACACTTTTCATCATCCCCTCCTTCGCTCCTCCAACCCCTTCACCACCTCCTCCTTCCCCTCCCTCCTCCTCCCCCAACCCCATTCGCCACCCCCACCTCCCCCTCTTCATCACCCTTCCCCTCCCTCCTCCTCCAACCCCACCCCCTACCGAGGCAAGAAACACTCACCTCTAATAATGAAAGTCTAACCCCCTCCCTCCCTCCTTCCCTCCCTCCCCTCCCCTCCCCTCCCTTCCTCCCCTCCCTCCCTTCCTCCCCTCCCCTCCCTCCCTCCCTCCCTCCCCTCCCCTCCCCTCCCTCCCTCCCCCCGCTGTTCCCCGCTGCTGTTACAGCTGTGCAGCACTTCCTGTCTTCTTCTGCGGGATGCTGAGTGACACTGAGGGCGATTCATCAGCTGTTCTGAAGCGCGTCCGGCTGTTCTGCAAATGGGAGAACAGAAGGTGACGTGCTGTGGGATTTGCTTTTAGTCTTACCTGTGTTATTGCTACTGTTCTTACTATTGATGTTATTATTATTATCATTATCATCATTACTTTTATTATTATTCTAATAATAATAATTATTATTATCATTATTTTTACTATCATCATTATTATTATCATTATTACTGTTATTGTTATTATTATTATTATTATTATTATTATTATTATTATTATTATTATCATCATCATCATTATTATCATTATTATTGCTATCATTATCATTATCATCATCATCAACATCATCATCATCATCATTTTTGTTATTATTGTTATCATTATCATTAGAATAATACTAATACTAATAATGATAATAATTATTGTTATTATCATTATCTTCTTCTTCTTATTATTATTATTATTATGTTGTTGTTGTGTTATCATAATTATCATTGTCATTTTTATGATTATTATGATTATTATCATGATGAATATTATTATCATTGTTATTATTATCATCATCATTATCATTATTTTCATCATTATGATTACTATCATGATTATTATTATTATCATTACCATCATCATCATCATCATCATCATCATCATCATCATCATCATCATCATCATCATCATCATCATCATCATCATCATCATCATTATCATTATTATTATCATAATCTACATAATCATATTATCATTATTATCATGATCCTTACCATTATGTAATGATATTTGTAATGATGAAATAATATTGATCATTCTCCTCTATATTGCAGCTTATAATTTTAAACAATTCAGGAAAAAGCTTCAAAGTACATTAGAAGGGAGGGGGGGGGGGAGGGGGTAAAGGGAGGAGGAGGGAAGAAAAGAGGGAGAGGAAGAGGTGGAGGGGGGGGAAGAGGAAGAAGGTGGAGGGAGGGGGGAGGGGAAAGAGGTGGAGGGAGGGGGGAGAGGAAGATGGAGGGAGGGGGGAGAGGAAGAGGTGGAGGGAGGGGGGAGAGGGAAGGGTGGAGAGGGAGGGAAAGAGGGAGGTGGAAGAGGAAAAGGGAGGGGAGGAGGGAGGAGAAAGGGGAAGAAGGAAGGATGGATGGAGG
Organism: Penaeus monodon; assembly: GCF_015228065.2. NCBI lineage: Eukaryota > Metazoa > Arthropoda > Malacostraca > Decapoda > Penaeidae > Penaeus > Penaeus monodon. The sequence continues at coordinate 21,811,451 of NC_051424.1, forward strand.
GGGAGAACAGAGTGAAAGGGGAGGAGATTAAAGATGAAAACAGGAAACAGAAAAAAACAAGGAGGAAAGGGAAAAGAGGAAGGGAGGAAGGGGAAAAGGAGAAAGAGAGAAGGAGTTAGAGGAGGAGGGGGAGGAGGAATGTAGAGAAGTAAGTGGAGCGAAGATAAAGAAGAAGGGAGAGAAAGAAGAATTATGGAGAGAGAGAAAAGAGGAGGAAATAGAGAGAAAGAAGAAGAAAGGGAAGAGAGAGGATAAAAAAGATTCAGTGGGGGAGAAAGGGAGGGGAAGGAGAGGAACAAGAAGAAAAGCGCGAGAGAGAAAAGGAAAGGAAAAGAAGATAAAAAACGAAGATGGGGGAGGAGGGGAAAAAATTCTCAACGAACGTAAAAAAAGGCGAGAAATAAAGGAAAGAGTGGAAGGAAACAAGAAAAAGGAATAGAAAAAGAAGTGAGTGAGGGTGGGAGTATGGGGGTGGGGGGCAAATTCTCACCTCACGTAAGAAAGGAGAGAAAGAAAGAGAAAATGAGGAAGAGAGAGGGAAAGACAAGAGAAAGGGGAAGAGAGAGGAAAAAGAAAGCAAATTCTCACCTCACGAAAGCAAAGGAGATAAAGAGGAAGAAGAAGAAGAAGAAAAGAAGAGAATGGAGAAACGAGGAAGGAGAGGAAAGGGGCAAGAGGAAAGGAGAAAAAGGGGAAAGAGGAGAGAGAGAGAAAGAGAAAGCGGTTCTCACCTCAGGCTTTCGCCATTGTCCTCGGGCCAGGTAGCCCCCTGCTGACGAAGGAGGACCCCCTGCGACCGGCGAAGGGGTTTCTGAAAGCGGAGCGGAAGGCCTCCTGGCGTGGGGATGGCGGGGGGAGGAGTGAGGAGGGGAGGGGAGGGAGGGGGAGAAGGAGGGAAGGAGGGGAAGGTGGGGAGGGGATGGAAGGAGGGAGGGGAAGGAGGAGGGATGGGGGAGGGAGGGAAGGGGAGGGGGATGGGAAGGAGGGAGGGGGGAGGGGAGTGAGGGAGAGGGAAGGGCTCCAGATCACAAGCGTATTTGATCGCAGGCCTAAATTTGATAGCTCGGCTGTCTCTGTCTCTATACCCACCTGCATCCTGATATTTAAAAAAGAAAGAAAAAAAGAAGAAAGAGAAGGTACATGTGGTGAAGGAAGAGAGAGAGAGAGAGAGAGATATATATATATTATATATATATATATATATATATCTATATATATATATGTTGTGTGTGTGTGTGTGTGGTGTGTGTGTGTGTGTGTGTGTGTGTGTGTGTGTATGTGTGTGTGTGTGTGTGGTGTGTGTGTGTGTGTGTACATAATGCATATATATATATTATATATATTATATATATTATTATATATTTATCATATATATATATTTAATATATATATATATATATACATATATACATATATATTGTGTATATATATACACACAACATATACATAAATATATATATATAAATATATATATATATAATATATATATATATATATATATATATCATATACATATATCATATATATATATTATATATATATATGTGTGTGTGTGTGTGTGTGTGTGTGTGTGTGTGTGTGTGTGTGTGTGTGTGTGTGTGCGTATGTATAGATAAATAGTCAGATAGATAGATAGACAGATATATAGAGATGGATAGATTTAGATAGATAGACCGATAGACATATAGACAACAACTGACAGACAAATAGATAGATAGATAGATAGACAGAGCCATTCACAGACAGACCGATAGATACAGGAAGAGACTGAAAGACAAAGAGATGCATAATACGTCGAATAAAAGAGAAAGAGAGAAAAAAAACAAATAGAAAATAGGTAAAACAAAAATATAACTAATGAGCGGATGTTTGATAAAGAAAACGGGAAGTCATGTGAAGATGGAAGAAGATAAACAAAAGAAGAATGAAGAAAGGAGAGAAGGAAGAAAGAGAGAAAGAAAGAAAGGAGAAAAAAAAGGAGAATAAAATACATGACTTACACCCGAATTTTTTTGTAAATTGTAAAAAGGGAATAGATTGGTTTTATTTTTCGAAATATTCAAAGGTTGGGTTTTAGCTGTTTGGCAAACTTATTGCTTATTTTGATATAGAAAATAGAAAAAAATCTATAATCTCTCTCTTTCTTTTCGTTTCTTTTCCCTGCCCTCTCTCTCTGCCCTCTGCCCTCTCTCTCTCTGTCTCTTCCCCTCTCCTCTCTCTCCTTCTCCATCTCTCTCTTTTCCCTCTCTCTCTCTCTGTCTCTCTCTCTCTGTCTCTGTTCTCTCTCTCTCTCTCTCTCTCCTCTCTCTTTTTGTCTCTCCCCCTCTCTCTCTTCTCTCGTCCTGTCCTGCCCCTCTCTCTCTTCTCTCTCTCCCCTTTTTCCCCTCCTCTGTCCTCTCTCTCTTCTCTCTCTTTCTCTCCCCCTCTGTCTCTGTTTCCCCTCTCTGTCTCTCCCCCTCCCCCTCTCCCCGGGTCTCTTTTCTCTCTCTCTCTCTGTCTCTTTTTCCCTCTCTCTCTCCCCTTTTCTCTCCCCTTTTCTCTTTTCCTCTGTCTCTCTCTCTCTCTGTCCCTCCTCTGTCTCTCCTCTCTCTGTCTCCCCCTTTTCTCTCTCTCTCCCCTCTGTCTCCCCTCTCTCTCTTTTCTTTTTCTGTCTCTCTCTCTGTCTCTCTCTCCCCTCTCTCTCTCCCCTCTTCTCTCTCCCCTCTTCTCTCTCCCCTCTCTCCCCTCTCTCTCTGCCCTCTCTCTCTCTCTTCGGGGTCTCTCTCTCTGTCTTTTCCCTCTCCTCTCCTCTCTCTGTTCCTCTCTCTCCTCCTCTGTCTCGGGTCCCTCTCTCCCCTTCCCCTTCCTCTCCCCTCTCTCTCTCTCCTCTCTCTCTCTCCCCTTTTTCCCCTCTCCCCCTCTCTCCCCCTTCTCCCCTCTCTCTTTTCTCTCTCTCCTCTCTCTCTCTCTGCCCTCTCCCCTCTTTCTTTTCTCTCCCCTCTCTGTCTGTCCGTCTGTCTCTCCCCTCTCCCCTTTTACCTCTCTTCTCTCCCCCTCTCTCCCCTCTCTCTCAACCCCTCCCCTCTCTCTCTTCCTCTCTTCTCTCTGTCTCCCCTCTCTTTTCCTCTCCTCCCTCTCTTTCTTCTCTCTCTCTCTCTCTCCCCCAGACCACCAAGAGGGCACAAACGGAAAATGAAACAAAAAAACACCCAAACCAAAGGAAACACCATCCCCAAAAGCTCTATTGCAAAATTACCTACTTCCTGCATTGCAATTTTCCCCGGTAGGGTTTTTATGACGAATTGGCGTGCATGAAAAAGGGGACATTGCATAAAGGGAAATAAACTTTGCAACATAAATAAAAATGAGGGGCCCCTTGGAATATTATATTATATATATATTATAATATATAATATATTATATTTAAAATATATATAATATATATATATGTATTATACTATATGTATTTTTTTCAAAATTATATATATATATATATTATATTTTAATATATATAAAATATATATTATATATATTTTTATAAAATGTATTATAAATATATATATAGTTTATATAAAAATATATATAAAATACATATATACATACATCCCTCATACAAACTATGTTTGTATAATCTCTCCTCTCTCTCCCCTTTCCCCTCTCTTTTTCGGTCCCTCCCCTCTTCTCTCTCCCCTCTCTCTTATATATATATTATATAAATACTAAAAATAAAATATATATATATATATATAAAATATATATACATACTAAAAAATACGTATAAAATACATATGTATTATATATGTATATATATTTGTTTTTATGAAATGTAAAAACGAAATTCAAACACACACAACACACAAAAACACACACACCCACACACATATATATAAAAAAAAAAAAAAACTATATATTTTTAAAAATTTTCCGAAAAATATGTTTTGAAATTCTATCTATCTATCTTTTCAAATCAAATCTACATCTATCTATCAAATCTATCTATCTATATATATATATAAAATATATACATATATATTACTAAACTAAAATCAGAAAAAGTGTAAAAACAATGATTCTGAGTTTACTGCTAAGGGTGAAGGATTTTTGATTAGTATACTAACAATCGATATAATAACAAGCAAAATTACAACAACAAAACCCAAAAAAAAAAAAAAAAAAAACCCCCAAAAAACATGCAGACAACAAAAAAATAAACAAGAAAACAGGGGAGGAAGAAGCTGACCCTAAACCCCTCTTTAATTGTGACAATGACCCCAAAATTGCAAAAACGGCCTTTAATTTCTAATTTTTGTTTTTAATCTTAACTTTAATAACATTTTTTTCCCTTTTTTTTGAAGGGTCTCTCTTTTTTTTCCACTTTATTTTTCTCTTTTCATTTGCTATCACTAAAATTGTATATATAGTATTTTTGTTATGAATATATATATATATTATAATATATATATTTATAAAATTATATTTTAATATTTATAATAACTTTATATTTATTATATATATTATATATATATATTTTTAAAATATATATATATTAATATATATTATTTTATATATATATATATATATGGGGGCCCCCCGGTTTTTGGCCAAATGGTTAAAAGCGTGGGACTAAAAGCCCTGTCACGAGGGCCCAATTCTGATTTCGGGGTTTCGAGTAAAACCGCCCCGCCGCGTTGTTTCCCCTTGGGGAAAGGAATTTCCCACCCCCCGATTGCCTACCTCCCAAAGGGGGGGGCCCAATTTCACCCCCAAGCCCGTGCCGGAAAATAAGATGGTAAACCCGAAAAAAAACCCGGGGGGAAAGGAAATGGAAAACCACCCGCTCAAATTGCCAAAAAAAATCGGGAACACATGTTTGGGCAAGGCGGGCGGTGGTCGAGGGGTTTTGGAGCGTCGGACTCAAACTTCGCGGCGGGGGGGGTCTGAGTTGGGGGGTTTTGAGTCGCCGACCCCCGGGCTTTGTTTCCCGGGGAAAGGGAAACTTCCCCTCGATTCCCCTGCCTACCACTGGGTGGCCAAGCCGCCAAGTCATTGCTGGCCCCCAAGCCCGGATAAAATAAGAGAGAATTTCCCCAAAAAGGGGGTCCCAACCGGGCACCCCTCCGGGGAAAAAGGAACTGGGGCCCCTACCACGTACTCACCCAAAGCATCAAAATTTTTAAAACTGAAAATTGAGTACATGCTGTGACCACGGCGGCTCGACATGACCTCCCCGTTAAATGATGATATAATATATATTTATATAATTATATATATATATATAATATATTTAATATATATTTTAAAATATATTTTATATAATGTAATATGTTTTAAAATATATGAAATTAAATAAATTTAAATAAAAAAATAAATAATAATATATATAAATATTTTATATATTTATATTATATTATATATATATAATATATATTTTAATAAAATATTTTTAATACATCCCATACTATATATTCTTATATATATAAAATAATATATATATTTTAATATATATAATCTATATAATATATATAGTATATTATATACATTTTTTTTTCCTGTGTGTGTGTGTGTCTTTTTCCCCTTTTTGGTTTTTCACCCTCTCTCTCTTTTTCTCTCTCTCTCTTCACTTTTATTTATTTTCCCATTTTTCCCAAATTTAAACTTTCCCCCACGGGATGCAGAGCGCTTTTTTAAACCCCCCCTGCTTTTTTGGGCCTCCCTGATTAGCTCTGATACCGGTTATTTTTCTTTAATTTGCTTACCCTTTGGGAAGCGGGTCGGGGGTTTTTAAGATTAATTTTATCTTTTTTTTTTTTTTTCTGTTTTTTTTTAAAATATATATTTTTTTTTTGTGATGGGTTTTACAAAGGGTCTTCTTTTTTTTTTTCCGTTTTTCCGTTATTTCTGTCCATCTTTTATATAGGTCTGTCTCTTTATTTTATTTTTTCACATCAAATCTATCAATCTATCTCCCCCCCCCCGCCCCCCTTTCGTCTCTTTTTCTCTCTTATTTTCCCCTTTTGGGTATTCCTCCCCCCCCTCACACCCCCCCCCCCCCCCCCCCCCACATCTCTCCCCCGCCCCCCCCCCCCCCTTTTTCCCACCCCTTTCCCTCCCCCCCCCTCTCATCGTGCTTTCAAAACCCCTCCTTCCGGCCGACCCAAACGTCAGGAAGGTGACTTTTGACGCGCCTCCAGCAACTAAATTTAACCAGCCACAAAACCTTCCACCCCAAACACAAAACGACCACACCCACACAAAACACCAACGCACACACGCAAAACACGCACAAAACGCACACACGCACACACACACAAAACAAACACACAAAAACACACACACACACACACACCCCAAAACACCACCACACCCACTATACATACATATATTTATATATATATATATAATATAAAAATTATATAAAAATTAATAATAAAATGTTTGTGTGTTTTGTGTGTGTTTTGTGTGTTTGTGTGTGTGTGTGTGTTGTGTATATATAAGGAAAAATACATATATATATATTTTATTTAAATATATATATATATATATTATATTAATATAAAATATATATATATATTTAAAATATGCCATATATAATAAAAAAGCATATATATTATAATATATATATATATAATATATATATATATATATATATATATATATTTTTATATATAAAACAGCATATAATCCCTATATATTATATTAATATATTTTAATATATATAATATATATATTATATATATATATATTATAAAACCAACACACCCACACACACACACACACACACACCCCAAAAACCCCAAACAAAAAACAAACCCCACACCCCACACACGATATATAAAATATATAAAATATATATATATATATATATTTAAAATAATATATAATATATGTTATATACGTACTACATACACATATATAAAATATATAATAATTATATATAAAATATATATATATATTATATATATATTATATATATATATAAAATTACCCACATTTTATTTTAAAAAAAAAAAAAAAATATATATATGCAAAAATATATTATATATATATATTATAAAAGAAAATATATATATATATATATTATATATTTTAATTATAAATTTTATATATATATATTATTTTATTTAATATATGAATATTATATATATAATTATATATATTATATATATATAAAATATAATATATATATTATATATATATATATATATATATAAAATGCATATATATACTATATATTATATTTTATATATATATATATAATTATTATATAGAAAACCCCCCAACACCACACCCCACACACACACACACAAAATCCCCACACACACCCACACACACACAACGCATGTTTGTGTTTATTGGGGCGTGATAGGGTTCATATAACTATACAAAATTTTACATTTCTGTGATACAACGTATACACCGAAACAAAAATTATAAAAATATAAAATTATATATAATTATATATTATATATATATATATATATTTTAATATATTACTTTATGTAAATATTATATATATATATATTTTAATTTTAAAATTATATATAATATATATTAAAATATATATATAAAATATATATATATATGTTGTATGTTGTGTTTTGTGTGTGTTAAAATATTTTAAATATATATATATATATATATATAAATATTATATATAAAATTTTATATATATATCATATATATATACATCCTCACCCATAACATAAACGCGGGCATGTGCGGCGGGGGGCGGCAGGGGCTCCCCCCGCGCGGGGCGTCGGGCGCTTCCACCCTTTAAAATTTCCCAGTAACCGGGACCAAATTAACCGCGCGGCTTCTCCCCCAAAGCGGTTTCAAAATTTCCAAAAATTTTAAAAAACCGGGACCCCGCGGGCCCCTTTGAGGAAATTACGGATTTCGATAGGGGAAAATTTTGGGGCGGACCCGCCCCCGCCCCCCCCGTTTCCGCCCCCCCCGCAGGGGACCCCTGGTCCAACCGGGCTCCCGGGGCCACGCCGCTCTCCCCCTTTAAACGGCCCATTTCCCCCCGCCGCGTCTCCAGCCCCCGGGGGCCGCCCCGAGGGGCCTTTCCGACTCGCCTCCCCTTTTCCGAGAAGGTCCTCCGCAGGGCCGGAAGGCCCGGCGTGAAAACCCCCGGGCTCCCCCCGGGCCCCTTTCCCCCCGCGCGGGGGCCCCAAAGGGCCCCGTGGGCGCGAGGACCCGGGCAAGGTCGCAGGGCTTTGGGGGGCGGGCCCTTTTCGTCCCCGGGGCGACCCCTGCAGTTGTATCATACGCGACAGGTAATAGATGGGGAGCGGGGGGCCCTTCCCCGGCCGCTTTTGAAAAAGGGAGGCCCCTCGGGAATTGGGGGCCCTTTTTTTAATTTAGGGGCCCTTTTGCCCCGATTTTAAACTAAAGGCGCCCAGGGAAATGGCTTCGGTTATCACCCCCCGGGCCCTTTCCCCCCAAGCACCGCCGCCGGGTAAGATTTTCTGGGAAACGGCCGGCGAAGGGGGGGGGGGGGGGGGGGACGGGCGGCGAAGGGGGGGGGACGGGGGGGGCGAATGGCGGGGGGGGGGGGTTTTTCTTGAAGGAAAACGCGGGGGCCCCGATGGTTCAGGCGGAGGGGCCTCGTCCCCCTTTCCCGCCGCGGGCGCGCCCTCCGCGATTCTCCTGTTTTTCCTCTTCCTCTTTTTCCCTCTTCCCCTTTTTCCCTTTCCTTCCCTTTTTCTTCCTCTTCCCCTCTTTCTCTTTTTCCCCTCTTTTTCTTCTTCTTCTTCCTCCTCTTTTTCTTCCCCCCTCTTCATCTTCTTCCTCAAATCCTTCTTTCTTTTCCCTCTTTTCTCGTCTTCCTCTTTTTTCCTCTTTCTATTTTTTCATCTTCCTCTTCCTTTTTCTTCTTCTTCTGAAAATTTTCTTTTTATTTTTATTTTCCCTTCTTATATTTCCTCTCCGTCGTCTTCTTATTTTCTTCTTGTTTTCTTCTTCTTCGCCCTTATATTTTTTGTTCTATTTCTTCAATTCTCTTCTTTCTCTTTTTTTCTTGTTCCTTTTTTCTTTTCTTTTTTTTCTTCCTCTTCTTCTTCTTCTTCTCCCCCCCCTCTCTCTTCTCCTCTTTTTTTCCTTTTTTCCTTTCTCTTTCTCCCCCTTTCCCCTCTCTCTTTTTCCCCAACCTTCCTCCCCCTTCTCTCTCTCTCTCCCTCTCTCTCTCCCCTCCCTCTCTCTCTCTCTCTCTCCTTTTCTCTTTCCTCTCCCCTTCTCCCCCTCCTCGTCCTCTCTCTCTTTTCCCTCCCCTCCCCCCCCCCCCCCACAAAAACTTTCTCATCTAATCTCCACCGTTTCTGAAAAGACCCCCAAAACCCAAACCAAACACACAAAAAAACACCCCAAACACACACCTCCTTAAAGACCCCAAAGGGAAAACGACTAAAAGCCCCCCCCATTTTAAGGTTGATTTTTTGAGCTTGCCTTTTACACCTGGAGGGCAAATTTTCGGGTCTTAAAGATCCCTGGCGAGAACAGAGGAAGAAAAGGTGAGAAGGAGAGGAGAAAGGGGGGGGAGGGGAAAGGAATAAAAGAGAGAGGGGAAGGGGAAGATGAAAAAGGGAAGAAAAGGAAAAAGAGGATAAAGGGGGAATAGAAAAAAAGAGGGGGTTTAGAAGAAGAAAAAGAGAAGGGGAAAGAAAAAAAGGGAGAGAAAAGGAGGGGAGAAAGACAGATAGAAATGCAAAAGAGGGGTTTGGGGGAAAAGGGGGAAAGAAGGGGAGGAAAAAAAAAGGGAGAAAGAAAAAAAGAAGACAAAAAAAAAAGATAAGAATAATGATTGATAGGAATAATGAAATAATGATAATGATAATAAAAAAAATAATGATAATTTTAAAAAAGGATAATATTTTAATAAAACATTTTAATGATAACATTAATTTTTAATAGTTTAATGATAATGATATTAAAAACAATAATTACTATTATCATAATGTTTATAAAATGATAAGGCTATTGCTACTAAGGATGAAAATGAAAATAAATGTTTAGTGGAAAAAAATTTATAATAATAATAATGATTATAAAAATTTTAATACCTATTAAACAACAGTAATGTACTGACGATGAAAATAATGATGATTGTAACAAGATAAATAGGAATTAAAAATTTGAAATGATAAGAAAATATCAACAAAAAGTAATAGCAATAATAAAAAATAAAATAAAAATAAAAATCGAAGTGCCCATTAAAATAATAAAAATAATAATAAAAATAAAATGACAATAGTAGTAGAAAGTATGGGTTTTAAGGGGAAAACCCATAATAAAGCAATAATTGTTTTTTATTTATTTATTTTATTATTTTTTTTTTTTTTTTTAAGTGCCCTGCCCCCCGCAAAGACGTTTTGGGATCATGGTTTTCCATGATTTTTTTGGGAAATTTTAAAGGGGGGTTAGTTTTGCCGTTGCCTTCCCCCCCGGTTTTTTTTATTGAGTCCCATCTCTTTTACCCGGGTTTTCTGGGCCCGGGCACGTTTGGGGCTGGCTTGCCCACCCAGCGGCTAGGCAGGCATCGGGTAAATTTTCCTTCCCCGGGGAACAACGGCCGGTCTAAATCGAACCCTCAGTTTGCCGTCGGGGAACGTTTTTGATTTCTATGCTCTAACCCTTTGGGCCACCGGGGCCCCGGGCCTTTACAAAAATTTATAGAAACAAAAAAATTTTATAAAAATAATGTAGTAATGATAATGTAAAAAATAATAATAACAATAAAAAAAAAAAGATATAATAATAATAAAGGTAACAAAAAAAAATAAAAATTTAAATAATATAAATTAAAAATTAAGGGACAGCATCAGAAACATTTAAACAAGAGCAGTGATAAAAATAACAATAAAAAAACCAACCGTGATTTTTTCATTTTCATTCTTTCATTTTTAAATGATAAATGCAAAAAAAAATATTAATAACGACTATACCCTTACCTCCCAAAAAAACGTTATCATTGTTGGGGGAAATTCTATAAAAAAAAAAACTTTGCTTCCCAAAATGAAGATAAAGCTATTGAAAAACAAATTTTTGACTTCTATATAAAAACCTTGCATTTTTAATAGCATTTTTATTTTATAATATAATTACACTGCTGTAATAATAATTTTTTTTTACAATTTTTGGGGATTTTTAAATTTGATATTTTTGGCATCATGGTTTTGTTTTTTTTTTTTTTTTTTTTTGGCCAAAATTTTCCAACTATTTTATTATGTTACTGCCCATTTTCTACTATCATTATAAATTCACTAGCATTATTGCCATCTTTTGTTGACATTATCATTACACTTGGCCCTTTTACGTTTAATTTATATTATCATTAGAAAAATTTAGCCCTTTTAATATATTACTGCTACGTCGCTTTTTTCTAAAAAATAAAAACGCCGCATTTCATCATATTTTTTTTTTCTCTGAAAAAACAATATTGCACAAAAAAATACAAAACCATCATAAACCCTGCAATACTTTGGCAATATATCTTCCGAATTTGGAAATCAAACCAAAAGCAAAAACCCCTTGCGGGAAAAGACAAATTTTTGCAATTTCCAAAAAATTGGGCGTGACGCAAAAAACAACCTTTAAACGGGCAAATGGGACGGTGAAAAAAACCCGAACAAAAAATACCGAGAGGATTAATAGTATTCACAGCGAAAAGGAAAATTTCTTGCAACAAACATCGAAAAACCCTAAAAGGAAATATATCAAAAAAATAAAAAGGGTTTTTTTTAAAACGTGGAAACCCAAAAAAAAAAAACACTTGTTTATGTAGATTTTAAATTTAAACCGTTTCAATTTCCCCCAAAAATCTCCACTGGTTTTGCGGGTTAAAAAATGGGGAAAAACCCTTCGAAAAGGGGGGGTAAAAAAAAAGGAAAAAAAATGTCCCATCCTATTATACGAAATAAAAAGGAAAAAAAATCTAAAAAGGGGAAAGATTTTTCCGGGTAAGGAGCCCAAAAACGGCATAATAAGATTTTTTAGCATCAAAAAACAACAATCACCGGGGGAAAATGCGTAAAAATTTTCCCGCCATAAATTTCCCCCAAAAAGCGAGTTTTCCCACGAGTTTCCCCCGAGCGGGTTTGGGGGAACGCGTTAAAATTTCAAAGGGGGAAAATCCAAAAAAAAAAAAAAAAAATATCTTTTACTGATTAGCCCTCTGAAGAAAAGGGAAAGAAGAATAAAAAAGTCTAGAAAAAACGAAACCAAAAAGCCATAAAAAATAACAGTAAAACCCCTAATTTGGGACCCTTTTAAATTTTTAAAATTTTTAGATGCTTAGTCCTTTGAAATAAGAGCGGGGAAAATTTTGACGAATGAACCCCAAACCCACCTCGAAAGGGGGGCTATTTTTGTTTATTTAATTTTTGGGGTCGAATTTTTAAAAATTATATAATTATCGGATTTTAAATACTTTCTGAAAGGAAATATGATTATAATGATAATTTGCTGACAAAAATTTTCAACTCGGGAATAAATAAAAAGCCAAATGTGAAATTTCAACATTGAATTAATTTTTTTTGTTGCTGGGGGTTTCATTTTATGGTGATTATAATACTTATATTTTTTATAGAAAGTGGGAAAAAACATCATAATGTTGAATAAAAACTAAAAACTGACAAAAAAATAGGGGTGAAATTTTGAAATTTTAAAATATAAAAACATAAAAAAGAAGATGATAATTCATAGCATAAAACACACGTATGTTTACGGGTTTCCCAAAATTAGTGGTTTTATGTAAGAAGGATAAGAAAGAACCCTTTTTGGGGAAAATGTTGGACAAAAAACCCCTAGAGTTGTGTTTTTTATTTATGAAACGCGCGCGCACACACACACACACAACCCCACCCAAAACACACACACACACACACACACCCACAACACACACCTCACACACACACACACCACACACACACAAAAAACCACACACCCAACCCACACACACAAACCACACACACACACAAACACGCCACACACACACACACATGTACACGCACACACCATGCCATGAACATGAAAGCATACACGCACATAAACCACACGCACAAAAAGCACATAAAAACACCCCAAAAGAAAAACAAAGCAATTTTACATACATCGACCACACGCAAACAACCCCTCATTTTAAAAAAAACACCCACAAAAAAAACAAAAACCCACACAAACACACACCAACCCACACACACACCCCAACACCCACCCCCCCCCCCCTCCCCCACAAAAGAATCATCTTTCTCGGTTTTTACACTTAACCCCCCCCCCCCCCCTTTCCCCGGATCAAATACGCCTTTCTTTCTTGAATATCCCCCCCCCCTCTCGGGTCCCCCACAAAAAGCTAAAAAACCCCCCCCCCCCCACACACCTTAAAAATCCTTCCCCCGCTCCGCCCACACACGCACTCAAACCCCCCCCCCCCCCCTCCCCCCCTTCCCCAAAAACCCTCACATCTTTATACACTCTCACTCCCCATCCCCCACACACCACTGCAAACCCCCCTCCCTAAACCAAACACACCCCGAAAAACCCCCACCCCCCCCCAAACACACCCTTCCCCACAAATGAAAACCCCCCCCCCCCCCAATTCCCCCTTCCCCTCCCCCCCCGCAAACCCCTTTCCCATCTCCGTTCCCCCCACCCCCAAAGCCATTCCCTCCCCCCTCCCCCCCTTCCCCCCCCCGATCATAAAAACCCTTTCCCCCCTTATTCAAAATTTTAATTACCAAAAGATAATTCTCCCCCCCAACAAAAAACACACACCACACCCCACACACCACACCACACACCCCCACACCAACCCCCCCACACACACACACCCACACACACCACACACACCCCACACAAAAAAACACACCACACACACACAACACACACCCCACACACCAACACACACAAACCCCACACCCCACACAAACACCACACACCAAACCCGCACACACGCACACAAACCCACACACACACTCAAAAACACTCTAAAAATTACCCGCACCCCCTCTGCTTGTTACCTAAAACAAACAAACAAAAGATTCGATTGAGAACAATACATTTATTTATTAAACCCCGTGGACCTTTTTTTCGCTGCCCCCCCTTGTCTGTTTTTTAAACCCTTTAAAAAATTTTTTATGAGCTTTGCTGGGTGCTGGTAGCGGATGATGACGTGGGTAGATTTGATAGATAATGGTTAAAGGGGAGAGGGGTAGATAGGGTTGGGAAGGGGGGGGGGGCACGGTGAGAAAAAAAATAGAAAAGTAGTGGGAGAGAGAGGGGTAGATTAAAGGGTTTGGGGGGGGGGTGGGGACGGGGAGAAAAAAATAGATAGATTGGGTTGTAGACAAAGGGTTAATTAAAGTTTTTTTTGTCCCTTCCCGTCTGTGTTTGTATAAACTCTATCTATCTTTTCTATCTATTTTATCGTATTGTCCCTTTTTAAATAATTCCTTTTTTTGTATGGCCATATGTATCGGGGTGTGTGTGTGTGTCCCCTCTCTCTTTCTCTCTCTCTGTCTTTTTCCCCCTGTCTGTCCTTTTGTCTCTGTCTCTCTCTCGTCTTTTGTTTTCTCTCTCTCTGTCCCCGTCCTGCTGTCTTCTCTCTTTCTCTCCTCTCCTTCTCTCTTTTCTCCCCTCTCCCATCCCCTCTCTCTCCTTTTCTCCTTTTCCTCCTCCTCCGTCCTCCTCCCCTCTCTCCTCTCTCCTCTCCCCTCTCCTCTTCCCCCTCTCTCCTTTTCTCTCTCTCTCTCTTTTTCTCTCTCTCTCTCTTTTCTCTTCTCTTTTCTCCTTTTTCTCTCTCTATAATATATATATATAATATATATTATTTAAAATATATATTTAATATAATATATATATATATACATAATTATTAAAATATACAAATATATTATATATATATATTCTATATATTTAAAAAATATATATATTAAAAATTCTCTATAAAGCATCATAATAAACAAAGAGCAAACACGACACGCAAACCCGACCTCACCCCCCATCAAAAAAAAAAAAAAAAAAAAAAAAAAAAAAAAACCCCAAAAACCGGGGCCCCCCGTTTAGAGAAAAAAACGGGCGATTCTCCATTGAAAATTCCCCCAGAAGTTGCACAGGATTCGAAGAGTTGCAGGGCCCCCGGGCAGCGAAGGGGGGCCATGCTGGGGAGGCGTCGCTGCGGGGGGGGGAGGGGGAGAGGGGGGGAGGGGGAGAGAGGTAAAGGGGGGGGAGGGGGGGAGAAGGGGGGGGGAGGGAAAGAGGGGGAGATGAGGGGGAGAGGGGGAAAGAGGGGGAAAAATTGGGGGAGGGGGAGGAAAGGGGGGGAGGGGGAAGAGGGAAAAGAGGGGGAAAAGGGGGGAGTAGGGGAAAGAGGGGGAAAAGGGGGAGGGTAGGGGGGGGAAAGGGGGGAGAGGGAGAGATGAGGCGGAGGGAGGGGAAAAAAAGGGGGAGGAAAAAAGGGTAAGGGGTTGGGGGGAAAAAAAAAAAAAAAGGAAAAGGGAAAGGATAAGCCAATTTTTTGAGGGAAAAAGAAAGGGGCGGGGGAGGGAATTTTTTGGGGGGGGTTTTAATATTTGATAAATAAGGGCAAAATAATAGGTAAATAATAGACAGACAGGGAAAAAATAAGGGGTTAGAGAAGAAAACAGAGATGTAAATTTCGTAATAAGAACAAAAGATTGAAATAAGGAGATAGGGGGACGGGTGGAAAAGGTAAAAGATGGATAAAAGGGGGTATTATTGGAAAATATTATATATTATATATATTATATATTATATTATATATTTTATATTATTTATAATATTATATTAGATAATGATAGATAATAAAATAATAGATGAAGATTAGATATGATGTGGGTAAAAATACACCCCACACCCAAAACCCCCACCAAATTTTTATATATTAATATATATATTAATAAAATATATTATATATATTATTTATATTTATATGAATAAAATATTTAATATATAATATATAGATATATATATATATATATATAAATATAATATATATATATATTTCCCCACACGTACACAAAACACACACACAACTGCACACCAAATTTTATATATTATTTATTATTATTATTTTATAAAAGATATATTAAAATTTTATATATATATTCACACTTTTACACCCCACACCAACCCCACCCCACGGGACACACACACACACAACACACACACACACACACACACACCCACACACATACCTACAACCAAAACACCACCACACACACACACAACACCGCACACACAAATATATATATATATAAAATATAAAATATTATATATATATATATATATATATATATATAATATATATTATATGGGGTTTGTGTGAGCACGCGCGCTAGTTAATATATATTTATATATATATATATATATTATATATATATATAAATTATAATATATACATTTTTTTTTTTTTTAATGCCCGGTTTTTTCAAGGACGTTTTTGGGAATCATGGGTTTCCATGATTTTCGGGAAATTTGAGCGGTGGGTTTTCCGTTGCCTTTCCCCCCGGTGTTTTTTATCGGTCACCATCTTTTATATTTCCCCGGTCTGGGACCGAACTGACCCGTGCTAGGTAGGCAAAACAGGTGAGTTCCTTGCCCTGGTAACAAAGCGCCGGCCCCCCCCTGACTCGAAAACCCCCGAACTCAGATTGCCGTCCCGGGCAGTCTTGAGTCCCACCTTAAAAAACCCCTCGGCCCCCCCGGGGGGGGGCCTCTCTTTTTCTCTCTCTCCCTTCCCCCTCTCTCTCCTTTTCTCTCTCCCCTCTCTCTCCTTCTCTCTCCTCTCCTCTCTCTCTCTTTATATATATATAATAAAATATATATATATAGATTAAAACATAATATATATATATAATAAAATATATATATTTTATATATATATATTAAAATATATATAATATTTACACATGTACACACAATACAAAACCCACACACACACACAACCCACACACACACACACCCACACAAAACACACACACACACACAAAACACATTATATATCTTATATAATATATATATAAAATAATTTTATAATATAATATAATGCATATATATTATTGTATGATAGATATATATTATATATTATATATAATATATAATTTTAAAATATAATATATATATTATTTATAATTTTAAAAAATTATATAAATATATTCGCACATTTAAAAACAAAACACCCACACAAACAGACAGAAGGTAATTATATAAAAAAACAAGTTTAAACCCAAAAATAAAAAAAAAAAAAAACGAAAAGGAAAGAGAAAAAAGAAAAGAGAGAATATCTATTATTCGTACACATTGGTTTTACTACCCGAACGAGCAAAAAAAAGGACAAACCTTCTAATTTTTTCCCGGATTTTACGATGGGAAGGGAAAAAGGCGAAAAAAAGGAAAAAGGTTTTTTTTTTTTTTTTTTTTTTTTTTTTTTTTTTTTTTTTTTTTGTTTTATTCCTTTTGGTTTTTAAAATTCTTAGTGTGACACCGTCCCGTTTACTTTTGCTTCTATATCTTCGTCATTACGGCTTTTTTTAAATCAGTATTTATAAAAATAAAAAATGATAAAAATTTAAAATTTATAATTTTTGGGGGTTTTATAATTAATGTTAAACAGATAATAAAGATAAAAATAATCTAATTTTAATGATACTAAAACAATGAAAAATAATAATTATCATGATTAATGATAAAAATAAAATAATAAAAAAAATCAAAAATAAAAATAAAGATAAAACAAAAATATAATAAAGATAATAAATTATAAAGATTGTAATAGCTGATATTAATGACAATAAAAAAAAAAAAGAAAAAACAATAAAAATAATGAAAGATTTTAAAAATGATACTACTACTACTAATAATAAACTAATTAATTAATAAAAATAATAAAAATAATGTAATAATATAGGGGATAATGATAATTTCCCATATTTACAGTGATTGTAAAAGCAATGGGGTAATAATTAAATTATGATGATGACAAAAAAATAAAATAATAATTTATAAAAATGGGTACTACCCCTACTACTTTTAACTACTAAATACTATTTAAAATAATAATAAAAAAATAATATTGGGTTATAAAAAATGATAATGGTAATGATAAGTAAAGTAAAAAATTTAAAATAATTAAACAATGTAATAATAATAATCATCATAATAATAAAAATCATAATAATAATATTAATGACATAAAAAAAATTAACAAATTTAATTTTGAAAAAAATAATTATAATGAAAAAACGTTTTTTAATTATAACAAAAGTAATACTGAAAAACAATAATAATGATGATACTAATAAGAATATTTAAAAATAATACAGTAATAAGGTGATAATAATAAAAATAACAATAATAAAATAAAAATAATAAAGAAATATAAAAGATAAAATGATAAAGATAATTATAATTTAAAAAATAATAATAATAAAAATAAAAATAATAATAAATAATAACCCATAAACAAAAATAAAAACCCAAAAACAACAACCCAAAAATAAAAAAAAAATAAAAATGCTAATAAAAGATTAATGAAAAATATAAAAGTAAAATAATAATAGTAATAATAATAAATAATAATATAATAAATAATAATAATGATAATAATTAATAATAACAAAAGTAATAAAATAATAAAATAATAACAAAAATTAAAAATAAAAAAAACAACAAAAACAACAGCCAAAAATTAAAATAATGATAAACTAATAAAAATAATAAAAATAATATGATAAAAATAAAAATGAAAAAAAATAACGTAATAAAGACAATGATAAAAATAATTTATAACGATAATAAAAATAATAAAATAAATAATTACATACTACTACTACAATAAATAACAATAATATGATAAAGACAATAAACATGATAACCCAATTTAAAAATGACAATGATAATAATAGCAATGATAATAACCAAAACAAAAGATAATAATTATGATAACAGCAAACAATAAAACCCAAAGAAAAGTGTGAAAAAAATAATAATAAAAAATAAAAAAATATTAGTAAAAACGTGATAATTATGATGAGATGATGATGATAAAAAAAATAAAGACAAAAATTTAAAAATGATAATAATAATAAAATTAAATTAAAAATAAAGATAAAAATAATAAAAAAGTATTAAAAATAATAAAAAATAAAAATGTCATTTTTTTTACATACTACATTAAAATCCCATATCATCTATCATTTTATCTTTTGTATTATATATATATATATTAATTTTAAAATAATATTTTACATATATATATTATAATTTTATATTATATATAAAATTTTATATATATATTATATATATATTATATTACTATTTTAATAACACACACACCATAAAATATATATATTATATATAATAAAATATATAATTTTTAAAATATAATATATATATATATATTATTATATTATATATATATTACATAAAATGTAATAATATATACATAATGTGGGGTTTTGTAAAATATTTATTATATAATATATATATTTTATATTAATATAATGTATTATTTTAAAATATTATATATATATATATATATATAATATATATATATTATATATATATATATATATATAAAGAGGGGAGAAAAGAGAGGGGAGAGAGGAGAGAGAGAGAGAGAGAGAAAATAAATGTGTTGTGTGTTTGTGTCTATATATATATTTTAAAATTTTAATTATATATAAATATTATATATTTTATATATTATTATATGTATATGGGGTGGGGTGTTTTGTGGGGTGTGTGTTTTTGTTTATCTATATCTATCTACTATCTATCTATGTATAAAAATAATTTTATATATATATATATATATATATATATATAATTTTTTTTAATATTATATATATATACATATATTAAAATATACAATAAATATTACACACACATTTTTATATTATAAAAATATATAATATATATATATATATATTTATATACATAAATATGTATATTTATATTTTATACCTATTTTAAACTTTTATACATATACGTGTATATTTTATATATATATTTTATATGTATATATATTATATATATTTTATATATATATATATATTTTTATATTATTATAAAAGGAGAGGGGAGGGGAAAAGAGAGAAAAGAGAAAAAGAGAGAGAGAGAGAGAAATGTGTGTGTGTTTGGGGTGGTGTTCCCCATATATATAAAATTATAATTTTTAATATTTTATATATATAATTTTTTTTTATATATATATCTATATATATTTTTATGTTTGTGTGTGTGGTGTGGTGTGTGGGGTGTGTGTGTGTGTTTGTGTGTGGGTGTATAAAAATTAAAATTTACAAAACACTACACACCCCACACACACCCCACACACCAAAAAAAAAGCACACACAGACATTCCCCACCTCCCCTATATGTACCATAAAATTTTAAAATATATAATATTTTATATATATATATAGTATATATTTTATAATATATATATAATATAACATACCCCACCCCCGCCCCACCCACACCCAACACCCCACCCCAACACACACCAAAATACACACACACACACACACCACACACACCAACCCCCAAAACACACACAACACACCCCACACACAAATAAAATATTATATTTTATAATATATAAATTTAAAAAAATTATATAATATTATATTTTTATAATTTCTCCAGACATTTCTGTATCTGCCCTGAAATACCCGCCCTGCTTCCAGCAAACTTCCCCCGTAACCCCCGAGGGAGCTCATAGGGTACTTCCTAGGTAAATTCTGCACAGGACAAAAAAATGTTTTATATAAGGCCCCCGGGCCGAATGATAAAACTCGGGCTCAAGACTGTCAAAAACGGCAATCTGAGTTCGAGGGTTCGAGTCACCCCCCGGGGCGTTGTTCCCTTTTGGCAAAGGGAAATTCACCTCGATTGCCCACCTAAACCACTGGGTGGCCAAGCCACCCAAATCATGCTTGGGCCCAACCCGGAAAAAAAAATAGAGAGAATGATTAAACCCAAAAAGGTACCACCGGGATCTCCGTTGGGAAAAAATGGGGAAACCCCACCAAAGTACTCACTCCCAAAAGCATCCCCAAAATAAAACTACAAATTTTGTTCATGCTGGGACCACGGCGGCTCAACATGAAAACCCACCGTTAAAAAATATAATATATATATATTATATATATATTTTATATATATTATTTATATATTTTATAAACTACATTATTATTCATATATATTAATTTTATATATAATATATATATTATATTATATATATATAAAATATATATATATATATATATATATAATTTTTTTTTTTTTTATATTTATAAAATATTATATTATATATATATATTTTATTTTTTATTATATATATATTATATATATATATTATTATATTTTGTGTGTTTTGTGGTGTTTGTGTGGGGTGTGTTGTGTTTTTTGTGTGTGTGTAAAATTAATTTATTAATATATATATTATATAATATAATATATAAAATATATTATTATTATGGTAATATTCAAATAACTACATATATAAAATTCATACATATTTTATATATATATATAATAATATTATAAATATTTCTATATATATATTATATATATATATATTGTGTGTGTGTTGGGGTGGGTTTTTGGGTGTGTGTGTGTGTGTGTTATATAATTTATATATATATATATTATATAAAATAATATATATATATATATATATATCTGTGTGTTGTGTATTTATGTATATAAAATTTTTGTTATTATGTATGTTTTTATAAAATATTTGTATGTATTTTTTACTTTATATATGTATAAAATTTTATTGTGTATTGTATAAAATGTATATATATGTGAAAACCTTTTTGTATGTATGTAAGAATGTTGTATATTTTTTAACAAACCCCTAATTTTAAAAGTACATTAATCAGCTATAACAAATCGGAAAGTCGAAAAGGGGGTTCCCTCCTACCCATAAAAATTTAACCGAAAGCATAGAAATTTTTCCCGGGCGGGGCCCCCAAACACCTGGAGAAACAAAAACAAAAAAAAATCAGGGTCGCGAATTTTTCAGCAAAGAAAACCCCCAAGAGGCAGAAAATTTTGTTCGGTTTTCCCCCCACGCGAAGCCCCCCCACTTCGCTTTGGGCCCCGCCCCTCGAGCCTCGCACACCTGGCGTTTTGGGGTGGTGAGTGCACCTATGATTACCACTTTGGGGATGAAAATATTTTTGTTATATCGTTTTTTCTCTGGGGTTTTTTATGTAACCCTTACAGTAATAAAATGTTTTAAAAGTCCTGGTTTTTGGGGGTTACTGGGATGAGAGGCTTATCTAGGGTAAAAATCGCAAACGTCGTTGGGTTTAGAGAAAACGGACAGAACTTTTAAAGTTTTTGGGTTGGGGGTAAATTTTCCCTCCT
>NC_051424.1:21842547-21845047 GCF_015228065.2 Penaeus monodon
ACAGCATACCTTAACCTTTTAGTTTGTATGAACATATGAATATACACATTATCTCTCCCATTACTTTGAGCTTTTGTGGTTTAAAAGCTTTCTAGACATTCCTTAGATAGATATATTAAGAAAAGAAAAGAAAAATGGTATTACCAAGCAGAAAAAAAATTAAATAAATAAATGAAAAAAAACGCATACAAGAAACCCAAATTGTATTAAAATTGTATTAAGAATCAGCCTCATTCTTAGGCCGAGGTTGGTTCATCGACAACAAACCTTTATAAGCGTATCTCACTAAATAAACATGATTCATGAGTTGAAACGCCTTTTGTAATTTGAATTTATTGTGTAAAGTTGACTGCTGGAGCAAAGTCGTTTCTTCGCGCCAATTTGTATTCCATTTGCGCGGGAAGAAGGGCGACGCGATCGTCCTTTGTTTTGTTATTGTCGTTGTTGTTGTTGTTGTTGGTGTTTGTTGTTGTTTGTTGTTGTTGTTGTTTCGGCGGTCTTTTTGTCGCGGGAAATACGACAAAGTCTTTGAAAAATCGCCTTCGACGGGGATTATAGCGGTAACGGGTAATTGTCGATGGGTTGAAAACAGAAGAGTGAGAGAGAGAGAGAGAGAGAATGAAAAATTGCTGATAAATTATTGCAGGATGACGTGCGCAATTACGGACCTAAATATTTGAGGGGTAACAAAATGGCCGACCTGGGAAATAATCGTTATTGACTCCCTTATTTCAGCGCAATGAAGACGGTCAGTAGCGATTAATCGTTATTCGCAAGAGATCAGATCAAGTATCTTTTTATTCAACTCCGCCTTGCACTTATTCCACGGTCTTCGGAGAGATCAGTAAATCAAAGAAATGCGAAAAGACAGGTGGGACATTGTGATTAGAATAATGATGCTGATAATTATGATAGTGATAGTGATAATAGTGCTTTTAGTTATAAGGATTATGGTGATAATGACAACGTTATGGGAAATGGCGATGATTAAAAGCAAATAACGATGGTAATTTTAATAGTGATGATAGCGATAACAATAATGACACCGTTATAATAATAATGGTGATGATTACTAATGTTGGTGACAAAAGTAACTACTGCTAATGGAAATAGCAGTAAAAGAAATGATAAAAATGACAATAAGAATAAAACCTTTAGAAACAAGCGCCCCCAGAGCGGTTCCTGGTTCCTGTCTTCCTCCTTTCGTGGCGTCCGAGGAATCTCATCCTGATCTCCAGCCTCCTTCCTCTTCCTCTTTTCCTCCTTCTTCCTCCTCTTCCTCCTCATCATCGTCATCCTTCTGTTCCTTCTCCTCTTCCTCCGCCTCTCCTTCCTTCTTATCCCCCATCCTCATCCCCCTCCCTTACCTCCTCCCTCCTCCCCCTCCCCCAATTCGTCTCTCCCCCCTATTCTTCTTCCTTCCTTCTCCTCCTTCCACCTCCTCCCTCTCCCCCTCCTCCCTCCCCCCTCCTCCCTCCCTCCCCTCCTCTCATCTGCTTGTCTCGATGCTAATTACGCGCGCAGACACGCAGAATCCTCAATTACGCCTTAATGATGTCATTCACATGTAATATTGCCTGTCCCCCGATCGGCTGGAGTCGGCCCGCGGGAGCGCTTTCAACGAGTGGGTAAATGCCTCCCCGGCGCCCCGCGCATCCGCAATGAGGGGTGGCGCGTCGTGGGGCTGGGGGAGGGGGAAGGAGGGGGAGGGGGAGGGGGGAAGGATGATGGGAAAGGGGGTTGAAGGAGGAGAGGGAGGGGGAGGGGAGGTGGAAAGGGGGAAGGAGGGGGAGGGGGAGGTGGAAAAGGGGAAGGGGAGAGGAAGGGGAAGCGGGAAAGAGGAGTGGATGGAGGAGGGGGAAGGGGGATGAAGGAGGAGAGGGAGGGGGAAGAGTAGGAAGATGAGGGGGAGAGTGAAGGAGCAAAAAAAGGGGCGAAGGAGCGTGAGGGGAAGGACGATATTAGGAGTGAGGGAGAAGGAAGGGAAAGGTGAGGGAGAGAGGAAGGAGGAAGAGGGGAGGATGGAATCGTCAGGGGAAGGAGAACGGAAATTTACGTTATGGGGATGGGGGAAGTTGGGGGAAGTAGGGGAAAAGGAGGCGAAAGGAGGGAGGAAAGGGGGTGAGGAAGAAGAGGCATTAGCGGGGGGGGAGGGGGGAGAGGGGGAAGGAGAGGGGAGAAGTGGGGAAACTGAAAGAGTATAAGAGAGAAGGGAGGGAGGAGGAGGCGAGGATGAAGGAGGGGGTGGAGGGGGGAAATTTGGGGGTTAGGGAGAGAGGGGAAGGGGAGTGGGGGGGGTTAGGGAGAGAGGTGACAAGATTTTGTTTATTATCATTATTATTATATCATTTATTGTTACCATTATCCTTTTTTTATTAATATTATTGTTATCACCATCATCATCATTATTGCCATTATCATTTTTATTATCATTATTATTGTCTTCATCATTATTATTATTATCATCATTATTATTATTATTATTATTATCATTATTATC
>NC_051424.1:21852422-21859922 GCF_015228065.2 Penaeus monodon
CCTTCCCCTGTTCCCCCCCACCTTACACCCCCTTACACCCCTCCCCCCTCCCTGATGCCCTGAGGTCGTCTCGGGTCGTCCTCTCTCGGGTCGTCCTCTCTCGGGTCGTCCTCTCTCGGGTCGTCCTCTCTCGGGTCGCTCTCTCTCGGGTTGTCCTCTTTCGGGTCGTCCTCTCTCGGGTCGTCCTCTCTCGGGTCGTCCTCTCTCGGGTCGTCCTCTCTCGGGTCGTCCTCTCTCGGGTCGTCCTCTCTCGGGTCGTCCTCTCTCGGGTCGTCCTCTCTCGGGTCGTCTCTCTTTTCGGGTCGTACTCTTTCGGGTCGTCCTCTTTCGGGTCGTCCTCTCTCGGGTCGTCCTCTCCTCGGTCGTCCTCTCTCGGGTCGGTCCTCTCTCCTCGGGTCGTCTCTTTTCGGTCGTCCTCTCTCCTCTGGGTCGTCACCTCTCGGGTCGTCCCATCTCTTCGGGTCACACGTCCTCTCTCGGGTCGTCATCTTTCGGGTCCGTCCTCTCTCGGGGGTCGTCCTCTCTCGGGTCGTCCTCTCTCGGTCGTCCTCTTTCGTGTCGTCCTCCTCTCGGGTCGCCCTCTCTCCGTGTCGTCCTCATCTTCTCTGGTCGGCACTCCTCGGGTCGTCCTCTCTCCGGGTCGTCCTCTTTCGGGCGCCCTCCTCCTCCGGGTTTGTCCTCTTTCGGGTCTCTCTCTCGGGGTCGTCCTCTTTCGTGTCGTCCTCTCTCGGGTCCGTCTCTCTCGCGGGTCGTCCTCTCCCTCCGGGTCACTCCTCTCTCGGGTCGTCCTCGTCTCGGTCGTCCTCTCTCGGTCATCCTCTTCGGTCGTCCGTCTCTCCGGGTCTTGTCTCTCGGGTCGTCCTCTCCTCCGGGGTCGTCCTCTTCTCGGTCGTCCTCTTCGGGTCGGCCTCTCTCGGTCCGTCCCTCTCTCCGGTTCCGTCCTCCTCTCGGTCGTCCTCTCTCGGTCGTCCTCTTTCTCGGAGTCGTCCTCTCTCGGGTCGTCCTCTCTCCGGGTCCGTCTCTCTCGGTCGCCTCTCTCGCCTCTTCTCGGGGTCCGTCCTCTTTCGGGTCGTTCCTCATCCTCGGGTCGTCCTCCTCTCGGGTCGTCCTCTTTCGTGTCGTCCTCTCTCCGTCTCGGGTCGTCCTCTCTCGGGTCGTCCCTCTCTCGTGTCATCCCTCTTTCGGTCGTCCCTCTCTGCCGGGTCGTCCCTCTTTCGGGTCGTCTTCTCTCGTCGTCCTCTCTCGGGTCCCGTCCTCTCTCGTGTCGTCCTCTTTCGGGTCGCCCTCTCTCGGGTCGTCCTCTCTCGGGTCGTCCTTCAGCTCTCACTGTCTCTCTCGGGTCGTCTTCCTCTCCTCGGGTCATCCCTCTTTCGTGTCGTCGTCTCTCGGGTCGCCATCTTTCGGGTCATCCTCTCTCGGTTCGTCCTCTCTCGGTCGTCCTCTCTCGGGGTCTCCACTCTCTCGGTCGTCCTCTCTCGGGTCGTCCCCTCTCTCGGTTACGTCCTCTCTCGGGTTTCCTTCTCTCGGGTGTCCTCTCTCCGGGGTCCGTCCTGCTCTCGGGTCGTCAAAAATCTTTCGTGTCGGTCCTCTCTCGGGTCGTCCTCTTTCTGGCGTCCTCTCTCGGGTCGTTCCTCTCTCGGGTCGTCCCTCTCGGTCGTCCTCTCTCTCGGGTCGTCCTCTTATCGTGTCGTGTCCTCTCGGGTCGTTTCCTCCTCTCGGGTCCGTCCTCATCTCGGGTCGTTCCTCTCGTCGGGTCGTCCTCTCTCGGGCCCTCGGGTCTCGGGGTCGTCCTCCTCTCTCGGTCGTCCTCTTTTCGGGTCGATCCTCTTTCGGGTTCGTCCTCTCATCGGCTCGTCCTCTCCCGGGTCTTCCTCTCAAGGGGTCGTCCTCTCTCCGGTCGTCCCTCTCTCTCGGGTCGTCCTCTTTCGGGGTCGTACTCTCTCGGTCGTCCTCTCTTGGGTCGTCCTCTCTTCGGTCGTCCTCTCTCTTTCGGGTCTCCTCTTTCCCGGGTCGTCCTCTCTCGGGTCGTTCCTCATTCTCGGGTCGCCCTCCCTCCTCGTGTCAGTCCTCTCTCGGGTCGTCCTCTCTCGGGTCGTGTCCTCTCTCGGGTCGTCTCTCTCGGGTCGTCCTCTCTCGGGTGTCCTCATCTCGGGTCGCCCTCTCCCGGGTCGTCCTCTCTCGGGTCGTCCTCTCTCGGGTCGTCCCTCTCTCACGGTCGCCCTCTCCCGGGTCGTCCTCTCTCAGGTCGATCCTCATCTCGGGTCGATCCGCTCTCGGTCGGGTGTCCCTCTCTCGGGTCTCTCTCTCGGGTCGTCCTCTCTCCGGGTCGTCCTCTCATCGGGTCTTCCTCTCTCGGTCGTCCCTCTCTCCTCTCGGTCGTCTCTCTCGGGTCGTCCTCTATCTCAGTCGTCGTCCTCTCTCGGGTCGTCCTCTCTCGGGTCGTCCAAGGAAGCTCCTTAGAAACACCGGGCCTTCGCTTGCGGGGAGGGGGGGAGGGGGGAAGGGGGGAGGGGGGAGATGGGGTGTTTATTGGTCCTTTCTTATTTGTTTGTTCTTTCTTTATTTGTTATTCCTCTGTCTACCGTTTTTTCTTCTTTTTTTTTTTTTTTTTTTTTTTTTTTTTTTTTTCTTTTATTTTTTTTTTTTCTTTTTTTCTTCCACTGTTTTCTTCCTTGTCTTTCGTTTTTTCTTTGCATTTCCATCTTTCTTTCTTTTTTTTCTTTTTTTCTATACTTCTTTTCCTTTCTTATTCTTCCTCTTTCTTTTTTTCTTTCTCCCTTCTCTTTCCTTATTTTTATCTCTACTTCTTTCTTCTTCTTCGTCTTGTTCTTCTTCTTCCTCTTCTCCTTCTCCTGTTGCTCCTTCATGTTTTTCTTCTTTTTCTTATTCCCTCTTTTTCCTACTTTTTCTCTTTTCTCCTCTTCCTTTTTCCTCCTCTTTCGCCTTTGCCTCTTTCTTTCTTCTTCGTTTCGTTCTTTTCCATTATCTTTTCCTCTACCTCTTCGTCTTCTCTGTATTTTCTTCTGCTCTTTTCTCCTTCCTTCTTCTTCCTATTTCTCCTTTTTTCAACTTCTTAATTCCTACTTTCTCTTCTCCCTTTTCACCTCTCTCCTGTTTTCCTTTTCTTCTTCTCCTTTTTCTCCTTCCTCCTTCCTTTATTCTTCATTCCTCGCCCTTCTCTCCCTTCCTCTCTCTCCCCTTCCTTTATAAAGATAAAGGAATTCTCACTCTGTACTTCTCCTTCCTCCCTCCCTTCCTTCCTCCCTTCCTCCCTCCCTCCCTTCCTCCCTCCCTTCCTTCCCTCCCTCCCTCCCTCCCTCCCTCCCTCCCTCCCTCCCTCCCCTCCCTCCCTCCCTCCCTCCCTCCCTCCCTCCCTCCCTTCCTCCCCCTCTCGCGAAAGATTTTTTTAAAAGTAATACCAATATTATTTCTTAGAATAATATCTAATTATATCTAATTAACATTGGATATTGAAGTCTGGGGAAAATCTCTATTATCTAATCTATTACTATCTATCAGGCATTGAAATAGATAAAAAAATATACTTAATATTTGCTGACAGTCATCAGGTATTCAACAAAAATAAAATGATAATGGTAAATATCACATTTATCTATTATTATCTATCAGATATTACGAAAGACACAGACGAAGAAAATCAACGCTAATAACTAATATAAAGCCGAGTATTTCTTTTCTCCTACAGAATATTGAAAGAAAAATACAAATATATATTACCTGGACCTTTCCTAGAACAACCTGACGTCTACTGCCATCTATCGAATAGCAAAAGAGCTAAAAAATAAATAAATAAAATGATGAAAAATATAAATACCAATGTCTTTCTTGGAACAATAACAAAGAGAGATCTGTTTGTCCTTCCCTCCCTCCCTCCCTCCCTTTCTCCCTCCCTGCCTCCCTCTCTCCCTTCTTCCCTCCCTCCCTCCCCCTTCTCCTCCTCCTATACCTCCCTTCTCTCTGTTTTGCTCTTTTTTCTCTCTCTTTACTTTCCTCCTTCATATTTTCGTCTTCCCCTTCTTCTCCACCATTTCTCTCTCTCCCTCAATCTTTCCCACCATTCTTCCATCCTCCTTCATATCCCTCCACCCTATTATCCATCCATCCCTCCCTCCCTTCCATCCATCCACTCCCTCCCTCCACATTACCCTCCCTCCCTCCCTCCCTCCCCTTCCCTCCACCTTCGAAAAGTCCTTGAAGGAGAAACGGTGAGGCCATGCCCCCATCCCCTCCCTCCAACCCCTCCCCCTCCGCTCCCCCTCCAACCTCCCCCCCCCCCCCCGCCCCTCCTCCCCCCCCCCCCCGACCCGTAGTGAATGACACCGCTCAGTTTTGCCTGTCGTATCAAATAGACCCCCGGCAGGAGAGGTCACGGGAGGTCAAACTCCGTGGAATGAGCGTCACGTAATCTCCATTATGATGTGCCCTCCCTTCCTCTCCTTCCCTTCCTCTCCTTCCCTCCTCTCTCTCTCTCTCTCTCTCTCTCTCTCTTTCTCTCTCTCTCTCTCTCTCTCTCTCTCTCTCTCTCTCTCTCTCTCTCTCTCTTTCTCTCTCTCTCCTTCTCACTTTTCTCCTTATTTTATTCCTCCTTTTTTCCTTCTTTCTTTTTCCTTCCCTATCCCCTTCTCCTTCTTCTTCTTTCATATCTCCTCCAATATTCCTCCTCCTTCCTTCTCCATCTTCTTTTCTTTGTCTTCTGTCTTCCCTCTTTCTTTTCCATACCTTTTCCTTCCTCTGGCCTCCTCCCTTCCTTTTCCTCTCTATCCTTTACCTTCTTCTTTCTTTCTCTCTTCCTTTTATCCCTCTTCCCTTACGTCTCTCATTCTTCTCCTATCTCTTCTTCATTATTCCTCCCTTATCCCTCTCCTCTCTCCCCTTCTTCTTCCTTCCTATTTCTCTCTTCCTCCTTTCCTTCTCCCTCTCCCTTCCTCCCTTGCTTCCCTTTCCTCTTCTCCCCTCCCTCTTCTCCTCTTCCTCCCTCCCCGTCTTCTATTTTTTTTCCTCTTATCTTTATTTTTTTAGTCTTTTAATTTTATTTTTTTTTTCTTTATTAAATTTTTATCTTATTGTTTTTTTCTTTTTCCTCCTTAATTCCTCTTTAATGAATAATGCAATTACACATTTATTCCTCTATTTCTTTCTCTATCTATCGGGCGATCGATCTATTTATCTATCTTTATCTTCGATTATATGATATACACTTTCCTTTATCTCTTCGGTACCCATTTATCAGGTTCACTACTCCCTCCCCCTCCTTCCCCCCTCCCCCGCCCTCCTCCCCCCACTCCCATCCGCCTCTCTCTCTCTCTCTCTCTCTCTCTCTCTCTCTCTCTCTCTCTCTCTCTCTCTCTC
The DNA here is from genome assembly GCF_015228065.2 of Penaeus monodon. Taxonomy (NCBI): domain Eukaryota; kingdom Metazoa; phylum Arthropoda; class Malacostraca; order Decapoda; family Penaeidae; genus Penaeus; species Penaeus monodon. Next base: position 21,857,793 of record NC_051424.1, read on the forward strand.
TCTCTCTCTCTCTCTCTCTCTCTCTCTATCTCTCTCTGTCTCTCTCTCTCTCTCTCTCTCTCTCTCTCTCTCTCTCTCTCTCTCTCTCTCTCTTCCCCCTCCCCTCCCCCTCCCTCCTCTCTCTCCCCCCCCATCCAACTCCAATCCGTCTACCTCTGTCTCCCCTTCCCCCCTAACTCCCCCCTCTCTCTCTCCCCTCCCCCTCTCCCCCTTAAATCCCATTCCCCCCCTACCTCTCCCCCTCCCCCCCCCCCCCTCTCTCTCTCTCCTTTGAAGCTTTGGACAAAATTTTCGGGTTCATTAAGGGCCTCCCTCTCGTGGCGACTGTTAGGGCTCCCAGCACGAGGGTAATTAGAAGCAGGGCGGCTGGCAGTCACTCTTATTACGTCATCCTCCGGGTCTGTCCTTATTCTCTCCTTCCCTCCTTCCCCCCCCCCCCTCTCGTCTCCCTGTTATTTTCGTTTCTTGCTTCGTTTTGGATGTTTTTTTTTATCTGATTTGTTTTCGTCTCCGTTGCTGCTGTAAGTTTTTCCTTTTTTTCTTTTTCTTTTCTTCTTCTCCTCCTCCTCTTCCTCTTCTTCATCTTCCTCCCCTCCTCTTAATTCTCCTCCACCTCTTCTTCCTCTTTCTATTACTCCTCCATCTCCTCTTTTCCCTTCTCTTACTCCTCCTCTTCCTCTTCTTCTTCCTCATCCTCATAGACCCCCTCCCTCCTTTTCCTCCTTCTCCCTTCCCTCTGGCGGTCCGTGGAATTTACTACAGGAAATTGACTACAAATATAAAAGTCGCATACGGCACAGTTGGATACTTCACGGTCCTACTTTTGAAGACTTCCATGGCCAGGATGTCTTGGATGGTAAGAGATGAGAAAGAGAGATGTCAAAGGGTCTCATACACTGTCTTTTTATTCCTCTCTCTTTCTTTGGTTCTGTTCAGAAGATGAACCAAGTTTGACAAATTACTAATCTTACAATAAAAAAAAAGGTGGATCCGTTTTCTATAAAAGTACGGATGCGTCATCTGGCACAGTTGGTCAAGTTTGGTCCGACTTTCAGAATGCTCTTTTCAAATCGTGTAAGACATGGAGAATGTGAAAAGATGCCTGTAGGTTTCTCCAAGAAATTATGTATATGCCTTCAGATGGTATACCTTTTTTGGTCCCTGGCATGTGGAATAAAGGACTGGCCTTCATTACCATAGCGAATGGCTGGAGTCGATTCTTTTCCTTTCCCTTCCATCAGGTTAATTTCAATTATAATGCATTACATTACGTTTAAGAGAAAATTACAATGCATTATGGTTCCCGGCTCTTGGTCTGTCACTGGTACATCTATATACTTTGACCTCTGACCTGAGGCCTGGAGTCCAGTGGAGATCCATTTAGAAGAAAAAAAAAAAAATAAAGGAGATGAAGACAAACAAGAATCTTCCTTAAATAAGAGGTCGCCATCTCCCCCCCCCCCCCCAATAGAAAAAAAGAAAAATTCGGCAGGAGCATTTGACTCCCTCGGCTCAAAGGGGAAACCTCAACAGAGGGTTTTCTTTGAGGTTCGTCAGGCAATCCTCCTCCTTCTCCTCCTCCTCCTCCTTCCTCCTTTTTCTTCTTCCTCCTCCTCCTCCTCTTCCCCCGTCTCATCTTCTATTCCCCAACTCTTCTTCTCTCTCCTCCCCTTCTTCCTCCTCCTACTGCTATTCTTCCTTCCTCTCCTCCTCCTCCTCCTCCTTTTTCTCCTTTTCCTCTCCCCTTCCTCCTCCTCCTCCTCTCCTTCTCCTTCTCCTCCTTCTCCTCCTCCTCTTCCTCCTCCTCCTCCTTCCCTCCTCCTCCTCCTCCTCCTCCTCCTCCTCCTCCTCCTCCTCCTCTCCTTCCCATACCCGGATGGCCACCATCTTCCATCACATGTTTACCTGCCCCCCTATCCCACCCCCCTTCCCTCTACCCCCCCCCCCTTATAGCCCCCGCCCGTCCGAAGGAAGCCAAAAGGAGCGTATCCCTCCATCCAAGCCATAAGGTCGACGCTCCCGTCCCGCCGACAGGGCTACCTCGACCTTGCGATCCCCTCCTACCCATCAGAGCCCGGCCCGCCTTTATCCGCGGTAGAAGTGTAGAATTTAATATTTTACTCGTGATGG
>NC_051424.1:21869922-21872422 GCF_015228065.2 Penaeus monodon
AACTGTACATTATAGATTAATAACAAATATGATAACTTTTTTTGAGCTGATGATTTTATTTTTTGATTTTGCGAAGATTTTTTTTCTCTTTCATAAAAGCATACACGTTTATAGCATATATGTTTATTAAGTAAAATTCGGAATATGATTTAATTCGTGGTTGTTGTTGTTTCGTTATATTCGCTCTTATTCGCTCTCGTTCGTTTTGTCTCTCTCTGTCTGTCTATTGTTTTGTCTTTCTTACTCTGTTTCTCTCTCTCTCTCTCTCTCTCTCTCTCTCTCTCTCTCTCTCTCTCTCTCTCTCTCTCTCTCTCATCTCTCTCTCTCTCTCTCTCTCTCTCTCTCTCTCTCTCTCCTCTCTCCCTAGCATAAAATCATATCTTCCCTCTCCCTCTCCTCTTTCCATCTCTCTCCCTCTTTCCTTCTCTCTCCCTCTTTCCTTCTCTCTCCCTCTTTCCATCTCTCTCCCTCTTCTCTCTCTCTCTCCCTCTTTCCTTCTCTCTCCCTCTTTCCTCTCCTCCCTCTTTCCTTCTCTCTCCTCTTCCTAAAGTTCCCAAAGGCACCTCGTTAGAATATCCGAAACGACAAGAGAGAGTGTCGAGTGAGTAAGAAACGTTAGATAAAAACGTTTGTTATTTTTATGATACTGTACCGTTGGTTACATGCGGTCGCGGTGATGTTTATGTTATATGCGATGTGTGTTGAGGCGGGTCGTGGTGGGTAGCGTGTGGGTTGTGGAGTGTGGGGTGTGGGAGTGTGGGTATGGGTGGGTTTGTGTGTGTGTGTGTGTGTGTGGATGCGTGGGTAAGAGAGAGAGGGACGGGGTGGGGGGGGGGGAGAAAGAGAGAGGGGAAAAGGAGGAAGGGAGAGAGAAACTGATAGACAAAGACAAGACAGACAGACAGAAAGTGTTTTGGTGGGGAGGGGGGGTGCATGATTAGAAGGTGGGGAATCGGATGAAGAGAGAGAGAGAGAGAGAGAGAGAGAGAGAAACGAAAGAAAGAAAGATAGGGACTTAAACAAAAAGAGGAAGAAAAAAAAAAAGAAAGGAAAATGAAGAAGAAGAAGAAAACAAAAAGAAGAAGAAAATCAGTCATCCAAAGTCCAGCAAATTCTTTTACACATTTCCTTCACCCCCCCCCCCTCCTCCCCCAAAAAGTAATGATAATGATAATTAATAATAATAACAAATGATAAATAATAATGATAACAACAGCAGCAATAATACTGTTACTATAATAATAATGATAATGATAATAATAATAATATTATTATTATTAATAATAATAATGATAATGATGATAATAATAATATTAATAATAATAATAATAATAATGATAATACTAATAATAATTATAGTAGTAATAATAATAATAATAATAATAATAATAATAATAATAATAGTAACAAATCGAAAGCATCCCCTCGAATCGAATGAACTGCACGATCAACGACCTAATTACCCTCGTGAACGTGCATGACGAAAGGCATTACAATTAAGTCTCATGACAGAGGTAAAGCTAATGGCGCAGGACAATATCACAGAAATCGTCTTCATTTCATTTCATGTTCCTATCGTTTTAGGAATGATAATAGGGGGGAGACGAGAGATAAGAGAGACATTAGAGTAATTTGTGGAGGAAAAGGGCTAATGATATTGAATGTAATTAGGGTCTTGGTAGTAATGATGGAGAAGATAATTGCTGATAAGAGTTTATGGTGAGTTGTAATGAGATGGGGAGGCTGATGGTGAGGTTGCGGTGAATGATGATGCGGAGGAGAAGGTTGATGATTCATGGTGGCGATGGTGGTGATAGTGATGATGATAGGTGTGAGTAATGTAAGATTTTTTTTTTAGATTAATCGTGAGTGACATTTACTATACTTGATTTTTATTTTGCATTGAAAGATAAAGTGAATGATGTGCATTTTTTTTTTTTTTTTTTTTTTGTCCATGTGAGTCTCGCGATGTTGGTATCAATATATGTCTGTTTCCTTAATTACTGTCTGATATCTATCTCTCGCTTTGTCTCTATCCCTGTCTCTCTGTCTCCGTCTCTCTCTCTCTCTCTCTCTCTCTCTCTCTCTCTCTCTCTCTCTCTCTCTCTCTCTCTCTCTCTCTCTCTCTCTCTCTCTCTCTCTCTCTCTGTTCCCCGTTCTCGTTCTTCAACTGACTGACATAAACGCGTGCCATTCATTAAGCGCCTTAAGTTGCGATCAGTCCAGATGGCAGTCACAAGACGCCGATGCTTCCTTGTCTTGGTTAATCGCCTGTTTTCTTCTTCTTGTTTATTGTATAGTTTGTTTGTTTTTAAGTGTCTTTGTTTTTGTTTTTGTTTTGTGTTCTTCTTCCTGTTTATTGTATTTATATTTTTTTTAAGTGTCTTTGTTTTTGTTTTTTGTAGTTGTTTTTTGTTTTGTTTTGTTTGTCTGCTGAGTTGATTTATTTTCGTTTTCGTTTTCTCTGTCTTTTTTCTTTTATTTATTTCTTTTCCTCTTT
>NC_051424.1:21877422-21880026 GCF_015228065.2 Penaeus monodon
CACCCTTCCATGTACACTTATGCTTTTATATACATCATCTCTGCCCTGCATTTTAAGTGTGTACATATGCGCATCTAAGTATACGAATATGTATCCATATATTTATGTGTATATGTGTACGTGCCTGTTGTGTGTGTGTGTGTGTGTGTGTGTGTGTGTGTGTGTGTGTGTGTGTGTGTGTGTGTGTGTGTGTGTGTGTGTGTGTGTGTGTGTGTGTGTGTGTGTTAGTGTGTGTGTGTGTGTGTGTGTGTGTGTGTGTGTGTGTGTGTGTGTGTGTGTGTGCGTGTGTGTATGCGTGATCCTGACTGGCCGACGGGGTAGCTTCTGATTACAGGCCTATCAGTTACGCCCAGCTGTGAAGGGAAGAGAGAAATTTATTTTTTTTTTTCTTTTTTTTTTTACTTTATTTTCCTTCCTTTTTTTCTCTCTCCCCCTTTTTTTTCTTTTCTTTTTTGGTAGGTTGGTTAGTTTTGAATTAATCATTTCATTAGCATTATTTATATATCATTTTGTGGATGTGATTTATCCCCCGAGATGAGATTTTTTTGTGGCTGTGGACTGTGACCTTGAAGATGGAGGAAAAAGAGGAAGAGGAGGAGGAGGAGGAGAAGGAGGAGGAGGAGGAGGAAGAGCAGGAGGAGAGGAGGAAGAGGCGGATGATGAGGAGGAAGAGAAGAAGAGGGAAGAGGAAGAGGAGGAGGAGGAGAAGGAGGAGGAGGAGGAGAAAGAGGCGGAAGTTGAGGAGAAAGAGGGGGAAGAGGAGGAGGAAGACGAGGAGGGGGATGAGAAGGAGGAGGTGGAGAAGGGGAAGAAGAAGGAGGAGGAGTATAAGAAGAAAGAGAAGAAGACGAAGAGTAGGAGGAAGAGGAAAAATAGAAGGAGGAAGAAGAGCAGGAGGAAGAGGAGGAGAAGACGGAAGAAAAGAATCATTTGAAGAAACAGAGATGAAGAAAAATTATATATGGTATAAAAAAGGGAAAGACAAAAAGGAAAATGAGAAATAGAAACGAATACCACGAAAGAAGGGGAAAGAATAATAATAAAACTAATAATAAAACACTCCGAAATAAAATAAATAAAAATAAATATATACAAAAAAATATCAGACAAACTAAGAAAAGACACACAAAAGCAGAATAAAAATCACTCAAAAGAAACAGAAAAAAATAAATAAATAATAATAATAATAATAATAATAATAATAATAATGATAATAATGATACGATAAAACCTAAAAATAGAACAATCCCAAGGAAAGATACAGTCTTCCAAAGCCGCCGAGGAACGAAGGAAATAAAAAAATAATAATAAAAATAGAAATAATAAAAAAACAAAAGAAGAACAGAAGGCATTCAGAACCCCGCGAGGCCCGGGCGATGGGAACGAGCGAGGAGAAGCGCCGGACCAAAATGGCGGTCCTTCGTTCACATCTCCTGGAGGTTCTTAGGGCCTTTCGACACGCCATAGGGTTTTTTTTTTTTCTTTCGGTTTTTTTTTGTTTTGTCTTTCTCTCTTTCTGTTTTTCTTTCTTTCTCTTTTTATTTTTATTTCTCTTTCTCTTTCTCTCTTTCTCTCCCTCTCTCTCTTTCTCTCTTTCTCTCTTTCTCTCTTTCTCTCTCTTCTCTCTCTCTCTCTCTCTCTCTCTCTCTCTCTCTCTCTCTCTTTGCATGTTTATCACTCTTTTCATTCTCTCTGTCTATTTATCTCTTTCATTTCTGTCTTTCTCTCTCTCTTTATCTCTTTCTTTTCTTTCTGTGTTTGTGTTTCGTGTTTTCCTCTCTGTCCGGTTCTTTCATGTTTAGCCATTTCTCTCTCCCTCTCTTTCTTTTTTCTTTCTTTCTTTCTCTCTTTCTCTCTCTCTTTCTCTCTCTCTCTCTCTCTCTCTCTCTCTCTCTCTCTCTCTCTCTCTCTCTCTCTCTCTCTCTCCTCTTTATCTCTTTCTTTTCTTTCTGTGTTTGTGTTTCGTGTTTTCCTCTCTGTCCGGTTCTTTCATGTTTGCATTTCTCTCTCCCTCTCTTTCTTTTTTCTTTCTTTCTTTCTCTCTCTCCCTCTCTTTCTTTTTTCTTTCTTTTCTCTCTCTCTCTCTCTCTCTTCTCTCCTCTCTCTTTCCTCTTCTCTCTCTCTCTCTCTCTCTCTCTTCCTCTCTCTCTCTCTCTCTTCCTCTCTCTCTCTTTCTCTCTCTCTCTCTCAGCGTCGGAGAAAGAGAAAGGGGAGATGAAAGTGTAGAAAGAGAGGAGAAAGAGAGGAGGGAGGACAAGGAGAATTGATGGAGAGGAACTGGGGGGAGGGATCGAGAAGGGAGAAAAGAGGAAGGAGAGGATAGATGGAGGGAGGAATGAAAAAGGAGGAACGGGAATAGGGAGGGATAAGGAGAGGAGAAGATAAATAAGAAGGGAAAAGATTAGAAGCTCAGAGAGAGGAAAGAGAATGGAAAGAAGAGAGGGAAAAAAAGAGAGAAGAGGGAGAAAGAAGAAAAGGGATACGAAGAGGCGAAGGAGAGACGAAGGGAGAAAAGAGAAAATGGGGGGGAAGGAGGAAAATGAAAGAGAAAAAAAGAAGGAAGAAAAGAGGCAAGGAAGTGAAAAACAGAGAGTAGGTAAAATC
>NC_051424.1:21892626-21897626 GCF_015228065.2 Penaeus monodon
TATGCATTTATATGTATATAGATACATATATATTATATATATACTTATATATGTATATATATATATATATATATATATATATATATATATATATATATATATATTGTGTGTGTGTGTGTGTTGTGTGTGTGTGTGTGTGTGTGTGTGTGTGTGTGTGTGTGTGTGTGTTTGTGTGGTATAAACAGATATAGAATGATACAATATACAAATATATGTAATTGTTGGTGACAGTCTGTGTGGATGTATATGCTATGCTCTGTATACCTATCTGTCTGTCAAAATCTATTTATCTATTTGTCATAGATACCTGCGTATTTCTATTTATCTTCCTTATTCTTTCTTTCCATTCTTCTTCTTCCTTTTCCTCTGTTTCTCCTTCTTCATCATATTCTTCTTTTCCTTCTCCCTCTTCTCCTTCTTCTTCTTCTTCTTCTTCTTTTTCCTCTGTTTCTCCTTCTTCATCATATTCTTCTTTTCCTTCTCTCTCTTCTCCTTCTTCTTCTTCTTCTTCTTTTTCTTTTTTTTCTTCCTTTTCTTTTTTTTTCTTTCACTTCTCTCTCTCTCTCTCTTCTTCCCTCTTTCTCTCTCCCTTTAAAATGAAGTCAACAGCTCTCTTTACATTATTATAATTGTCCTTATTTATCATCCTCTCTCCTTCTTATCTCATTTCATCATCTCCTTCTTCCTCTGTTCTTTCTCCCCCTTTTTCATTTCCTCTTCCTTCTTCGCATTTTCCCATTCTTTATCTCCTTTTCCTATTTTCCTTCTTCCACTTCTTCATCCCCTTATTTGTCTCTTCCTTCTTCTGCTTTATCTCTTTTCTCCATTTTTTTTCTTCCACTTCTCCATCTCCTTCTTCTTCCTCTTTTCCTTGTTCCTTTTTTTCTTCTCCTTTTTTATCCCCCTTTTCATCTCCTTCCTTTTCTCCTACTTCCTTTTCATTTTTCTTTCTTCCTCTTCTCCTTTTTCCCTTCTTTCCTCTTTCTTCATTTCCTCCCTCTTCCTCATCTTCTTTTAAACCGAAGTAAGCATTTTTCTTCTTCTTCTTCTTTTTCTTCTTTTTTTCTTTCTCTCCCGTCTTCTTCTCTTTCTCTCTCTTCTTCTCTTTTTCTCCCTTCTCCTCTTTCTCTCTCTTCTTCTTCTCTTTCTCTCCCTTCTCCTTTTCTTCCTTCTCTTTCTTGATCTCCTCCCTTTTTCACATCTTCTAAAAATAAACAAGCATTTTTCTTTCTCGTCTTTTTCTTCTGCTTCTTCTTCTTCTTCTCCTACTCTCCTTTCTCCTTCTATTTCTTTTTTTCTCCTTCTTCTTCTTCCTCTTCTTCATCTCCCTCTTTCCCATCTATTAAATCAATGTCAGGTTCTTTTTCCTCTTCTTCCTCCCATTCTTCGTCTTCTTCTTCTTCTCCTCCTTCTCCTCCTTCTCTCCCTTCTTGCCTTTCTTTTCCCTTTTCTTTCTCTTCTTCATCTCCCTCTTCCCAATCTCCTTTTAAACCGAAGTAAGCATTCCTCTTCCTCTTCTTCTTCCTCCTCCTCCTCCACCTCCTCTTCTTCTTCTACCCTTCTCTCCCTCCTCCTCCTTCCCTTTCCTTTTCTCCTCCTTCTTCCTCTTCTTCTTCCCCTTCTTTATCTCCTCCCTTCCCCATCTCCCTTTAAACCGGAGTCAGCGTTTTCCTCTCTTTCTTATTCCTCCTCCTCCTTTTCCTCTTCTTCTCCTTCTCTCCCTCCTCCTTCTCTCCCTCCTCATTCTTCCCTTTCCCTTTCTCCTCCTCCTTCCTCTTCTTCTTCCCCCTCTTTATCTCCTCCCTTCCCCATCTCCCTTTAAACCGGAGTCAGCGTTCAGGAAATGCCAGGCGGGTTATTCCCCAAGCGGAAACCTTTGTTTTGATGTCAGCTTCTCCCGAGAAAATTGGCGCCGACGTAACTTGATCTGTTGCAACATAATTTCGTGAAATATGCAACACCGGAGTCCATTTATTATATATATTTTTTCTGTTCTGGGAGTTTCGTTTTTTTTTTTATTATTGTCTTTTTTTTATTATTATTCGTCTTTTTATCTGCTCTCTTACCACATCCGGTCTCGACTGTGTTACGCGAAGATGGGTTCGTTCGGCGCTGCATTGTTAGCGGATTATATTCTCGCTACGTGTTCTCTTTCTCGCTAAGTGTTCTCTCTTTTCTTCGTCACTGGGGGTGATTCTTCAAAAAATCCACAAGGTTTTTCCTTCTTTTTTTTGGGGGGGGAGAGAGAAAAAATTAAAGAGACGGAAAAGAATTAAAGAATAGAGTGGATAGAATCGTTAAAATAATTACAGATTCTTCGCTACAGAGGGTGTCAAGATGGTTTTCAGGCTAGCGACTTCTGCTGTTCTCGCTATCTTGTCGTCTCCCTCACGCCCGAGAGGTGTGGGTGGATTGGGTATGTGGGCGTGGCATGGGCGTGTTCAAACAGAGGCGATGGGCGGGAATGGGTAGGTTTGGGCGGATATGGGCGGCCAGGTGCGACAGGTAAGACCGCCCACCGCGTCCCACGTGAACTCTTGTCGTCTCGAGGTCGCCGCATTTCGCCGCCTCTTCGGTGCCTCCTGCTTCGGCCTTTGGAATTCTCTGGCGAGGTCTTCGGATCAGCGAGAGAGATCGTTCGAACCCTCGCTGAGACATTCCCTTCGCCCCCGCCATCTGGGAAACAAATGCTAAACGTTCGACATAATCGCATTTAGCATCGCGGCCAGACAAGACGAGGGCCCGAGAAAAAAAAGAAACGAAAAAGATACTCAAGGCCGTTGTAATTATCGGAGTTGCCAAGTATGGAATAACTCAAACTTTGTATCAAGCAAGTACGTAGGTTTTGCGTTTATCCTCTTTGTTTTTTGCAAGCATTCCGAAGTCAGCGCTGTAATTGCGATTCGCAGATTCTATTAATACGCGCAGCATTTTGTAAAAGACAAGCTGTCGAAGTCGGGAGATAAAGCCAGAAATAAGCGATGTTTTGACAAGTACAAGGCATCGTGTGGTCCTGCCATCTCGCGGCAGAACTGCGAACTACGACAAGATCGCATAAAAAACGGGACGCGAAAGAGAGCCTCTGAAAGGGACAGATCCTCGGCGGAGCTCATTTTCGTGCGCGAATATTTCCTCATCGGCAGTACAATGTCGACCCTTCAATTGAAGGCTCTCAAGACGACAAGGGAAGACACTCAAGATCTGAACACAGAAAAGAGAGAAAACGAGAGTTAGCGAGCATGACCGAGAGACAGAGAGCGAGAGAGGATGAAAGAGGACGAGAAAGAAGCAGGTTTTGGTGCGCAAACCAACATTCACTTGTTAATGTTATCCCCGTTTTATGAAGGCGGCGATGCGCCATAAATGTCAAGGGTTCTCTAAGTGAGCACTCGGTGAGTTCGCGCTCTGTGTCCATTACAGGTATTACTCCCGTGTCGCACCGGGGAAGTTGCAATGTTGTTGTTGCAAGGCCCTTCGTATGCAGATCGCCTCTTGCAATACCAGAGCTGGGAGGAAGTGCATACCGCTGTGCCCAGGGTCTCGGGAGGGGCGAGTTTGCGAGCCTGTCTTGTCTCTCGGACTCGCCTGTCTATCGGCATCATTGTCTATTGTCCGTCTCTCTCTGCTTTCTTGTTTTCTGTCCGTGTGTATCGGTATATCTGTGTCTTCGTCTTTCTTCTCTCTCTCTCTCTCTCTCTCTCTCTCTCTCTCTCTCTCTCTCTCTCTCTCTCTCTCTCTCTCTCTCTCTCTCTCTCTCCCCCTCCCTCCTCCCTCTCCTTTCCTCCCTTTCCCCCCCTTCTCCTTCTCCCCTCTCCTTCCCCTCCCTTCTCCTCCTCCTTCCCTTCCTCCTCCTCTCCTCCTCACACTCCTTCCTTTTCTCCCCCCTTTCTTCCCCCTCCTCCTTCTCTCCTCCCTCATCTTCCTCCTGACCCCCCTTTCCCTGCAATCCCGTGATCAATTTATCACACTTGCTGACCATTATAAAGCATGCGATGACACGTGAGGATTCCTAATGGCAAAAATCCGGCATAAATCAACAGGGTGCCAGGCTGGCGTCAACACGGGGTTAAAAGGGGATTTTGTTATTGTTGTTTGGAGGCAGGGAGGGAGAGATAGTGAGATGGGGGGGGGAGGAAAAGGAGGGAGGGAGGGAGAGTTAGTGAGATGGGGGGGGGGAAGGAGGAAAGGAGGGAGGGAGAATGAAGAGAGAGTGGGGAGGGAGGGAGAGTAGTGAAGAGTGGGGGAGGAGGGGAGATTGATGAGATGGGGGGAGAGAGGAGGGAGGAAGGAGAGAAGAGGAAGGAGGGGGTGGGAGAGAGAAGAGAGGGGAAGAGAATGAAGAGGAGGGAGAGAGAGAAGAGAAGAGGAAAGAGAAGAAGAGAGAAGAGGAGAGAAGAGAGAGAGAGAATAAGAATGAGGAGAAGAAAGATATGAGAGAATATATTCCTAGAAAGAGAGAGAGATGTCTAAGAGAAAGAGAGAGGGGGAGATAGAAAAATAGAGAAAGAGACAGACAGACAGGCAAAGAAGAGAAAACATGAAAGCGAAGATAACAAGAGGACGTGATGTTTAGATAGAGAGGGAATTGGGATAATAAAAAGAGAAAATAGACACAGAGGAGAATGGAAAGAGAGAAAAAGGGGATAGATAGGCAAAGGGAGAGAGAAAATAAGTGATATAGAGAAACTAGGGAGAAGGAGAGGTGAAGAAGACAAAAAAGGAAAGTAAAAATATTATATATATATATATATATATATATATATATATATATATATATATATATATATATATATATATATATATATATATATAGTTAAATGTAATGAGAAATTAAACACTGAAAATAAACGAAATGAAAGGAAACAATAAAGAGAGAATGACAAGATAAAGAAAACCCCACCGTCATTAAGAAACAAAAAGGCAGCGCCGTAGAACAAAACAAAACAAAACAAAAGAGATAGAAAGAAGAAAGAAACGTAGACAAAAAAAAAAAAAAAAAT
>NC_051424.1:21902626-21907626 GCF_015228065.2 Penaeus monodon
TCATCCCCGCCTCCATCTCTCCTCCTCGAACACCCTCCCTCTCCCCTCCTCCTCTCCGCCTCCACCCCTCCTTTTACCCCTCCATCCCAGCCCCTCCCCCACCCACTTCTCCCCTCCTCCCCTCCTACCCTCCTCCTGCCCCTCCATCCCAGCCCCTCCCCCACCCACTTCTCCCCTCCTCCCCTCCTCCTGCCCCTCCATCCCAGCCCCTCCCCCACCCACTTCTCCCCTCCTCCCTTCCTCCTGCCCCTCCATCCCAGCCCCTCCCCCACCCACTTCTCCCCTCCTCCCCTCCTCCTGCCCCACCTCCCTTAGCCCCTCCCTCACCTCTGTCTCCCCTCCTCCCCTCCTCCTGCCCCACTCCCTTAGCCTCCCTCGCCTCTGCCGTGACTGTCTTCATCCGATTGAACGCGTCGCAGTGTCCGAGAAGCTGATCAGGCCACGTGTCTCCCCCGGCCGATCCGTGGGGGGGAGGGGGGAGGAGGGAGGAGGGGGTTCCGGCTGAGTGGGAGCACCTGTTGGGGGGTGGGGGGAGGGATGGAGGTAGGGGAGGGGGGGGATGAGGCGGGGTAAAGGGGTTGGGGGAGGAGAGGGAGGAGGGGAGGGGGGGAGGAGGGGGGGTTAGGTGGTTGGGGGAGGAGAGGGAGGAGGGAGGGGGAGAAGGGGCGGGGTAGGGGGTGTGAGGGAGGGTGGGGAGGGGTGGGGGAGGAGAATAAGGGAAATTGGGAAAGGGTGAAGAATAGAGAGGATAAGGGTGATAAAAAGAAAGGAGAAGGGGATAAGGGAGAATAAAGGAGCAAAAGAAGCGGGGAATGGCGCAGGGGAGGATAAATAGGGATAATAAATAAGATAAAGGAGCGGAAAAGGGTCGAGAGAAGAGGCGTAGGATAGAAGAAATGGGATAAGAAGGGAGGAGAAAGGGTGCAGGAAGAGAGCAAGAAGAGGGAGGATGAGGACAAGGGAAAGGTAGACAGAGAGGATAAGGAAAAAGGGAAATAGGGAGGGAATGGATAAGAGGAAGAGACGCCAGCGATTAAGGGAGGACAGGGGATTGGTCTAAGGGAGAAGGGAGCATAAAGGGAGGAGGAAAAACAGGGATAAAGGGAGACAAATAGAAATGGAATAAGAAGGGAGAAGCCAAGGAGAGGGTGAAGGGAGTGGAAAAAAGGGAGAGATTAAGAAGATGGGGAGGAAAAGGGGGAAGGAGAGGAAGAAAGTGAAGGAGGAGAGAGGGAATAGGAAGGGAGAGAAAGAAGGGGGAGAGAAAGAAGGAAGGAAGGGAGGAGAAATAGGAGAAGAGAAGGGAGAGAGGAAAACAAAAATGAGAGAAGCAGAAAAGGAGAAGGAGGAGGGAAGAGAAGAAGTGCAGAAGGAGGAAGAATGAGAAAGGAAGGATATAAATATGTGTGTGAGTGTGTGTGTGTGTGTGTATATATATGTATATATATATATATATATATATATATATATATAATAGAGAGAGAGAGAGAGAGAGAGAGAGAGAGAGAGAGAGAGAGAGAGAGAGAGAGAGAGAGAGAGAAGGGAGTGATTTCATTTAAGGCAACTATTTAGGGAGCGATGCATTTGGAAAAGGATTTATGGAGAATTAAGTGAACTTTAAGGAGATAATCGCAGATTAGATTTGGGAGGATTCGGTCGGTCCGAATGACGGAGAGAGGGAGGATGAGAGGGAGAGAGAGAGAGAGAGAGAGAGAGAGAGAGAGAGAGAGAGAGAGAGAGAGAGAGAGAGAGAGAGAGAGAGAGAGAGAGAGAGAGAGAGAGAGAGAGAGAGAGAGAGAGAGAGAGAGAGAGAGAGAGGGAGGGAGTCGGAGGGAGATTGAGGGGAAGGGAAGGAGAGAGAGAGAGAAGAAGAGACAGAGACACAGATACAGACACAGACAGACAAATAAACAGATAGATAGACACCCATACAACCAGACATAAAGAAAAGAGAACGTGAATATAGAGAAATAAAAATGTAAGAGATAAAACTGTCAATAAAGACATATCCAAAAGGATCCTTTATAAATAAAGCAAATAAAGCAAAAAGTTTTTAAAAGTCTATTGAAAATTTTGAGTCATTTACGTTTTTATTTCGGGAATTTTTTTGTCGTAAATTTCTTTGTGCATTTCTTTTTTTGTTCGTTTTATTTGTTGTTTCTTGTTTATTATTTCCGTTGTTTGTCTTTCTTCTTTATCATGTTTTTTGTTTTTTCTTCTTTTTGTCCTCATATTTATATTAGAAATGATAATTTGATAAATACTTGAACAGATGACGTAAAAAAAAAAGAAAAAAAGACTAGGAACAGAATAGAAAAAGATAATAAAATATCTTTTTCTATCTTTGAAAACGGGGCAGAAGCAATCGGCGTTGTCAGATGAATATCTTAGATAAAGAAAGGTGTTATCTAAAGTTGCAAGGAGGGAAGATATTGAATACGTACATACACACATAAACGCACACTTACACATGTACATATATATATATATATATATATATATATATATATATATATATATATATATATATATATATATATATATATGCACATACACACACGCACACACATACACGTACACGTACATATATATATACACATACACATACACATATGGATACACATACACATACACATACATATATACATACGTAGACACATACAAATATATACACACATACACATATACCTATATGTACACATACATACATACACACACATACACAAACAGAGACATTTACACACACACACACACAAACACACATATACACACAGAGAGACACTTACGCACACACACACACACACAAAACCTTACGCACAAACACAGCATTAGCACACAACAGAGAGACACGCACCACACACACACAGACACTTCAACGCACACACACACAACTTACGCACACACACATACACACAAACCCAGAGTGATGGGAAAAAATGGTATGCTATGTTCTCAAGGCAAGATATCTAGGAAGCAGGAAATTAATTGGGAGGGGGGGGAAGGGGGGAGAGGGGGAGGGGGTGGCAAAGAAGGCACTAGACCTTGATGATTTCTTTCCACCCTTTTTCTTCTTCCTCCTCCTTCTCCTCCTCCTCCTCCTCCTCCTGTCCTCCTCCTCTACTCTTCTTCTTCTTCTCCCTTACTCCTTCCTCTTCCTCCTCCTCCTCCTCCTCCTCCTCCTCTTCTTCTTCTTCTTCTTCTTCTTCCCCCTTCCTCCTCCTCCTCCTCCTCCTCTTCTCCTCCTCCTCCTCCTCCTCCCCTCCTCCTCCTCCCCTCGTCCTCCCCTCCTCCTTCCCCCCTCCTCCTCCTCCTCCTCCCCTCCTCCTCCTCCTCCCCTCTCCTCCTCCTCCCTTTTCCCCCATCCTCCTCCTCCTCCTCCCTCCCTCCTCCTCCTCCTCCTCCTCTCCTCCTCCCTCCTCCTCCTCCTCCTCCCCCCCCTCTTCCTCACCGGAGACACGAGACCAATTTTCTCCTCACAAACTCATTTGGTTGTCATGTGCTTGTGCCTTCTCGTGTCAGGCGCCTTCTGTGACAGACGTGCATGCTTGGAGTGGGGGGGGGGCGGAGGGGGAGGAGGAGAGGAAGGAGGGGGGAGGAGGAGAAGAAGAAGAACAAGAGGAGGAGGAAGTGTGAGGAGGGAGATGAGAGGGAGTTGGGAGGAGGAAGGAGAGGGGGAGGGAGGAGGAGGAGGAGGAAGAGGATTATCATTATTATTATTATTATTATTATTATTATTATTATTATTATTATTGTTATTATCATTGTTATTGTTTGTTGTTGTTCTTATCATTAGCATTATTATCAATATCATTATCATTATCATCTTTATCATTATCGTTATAGTTATTTTTATTATTGATATTATCATTATTACTATAATCATTATCACTGTTACCATAATTACCATTCTCACTATCATTGTTATTATGTTTTTTTTTATCATTATCATTATAATCATTGTCAATATCATTATCATTATCATATTATTATTATTATCGTTCTCACCATCATTATTATTATCATTATTATCATTGTTATTATTACTATTATCATTACTATCATCATTACTATCATCGGTCTCACCATCATTATTATTATCATTATCATCACCCTAATCATCTTTAATATCATTAATATTATCTCCTTCCCCGTTTTCTTCCTCTCCACCACCATCATCTCCATCGTTTTCTTCCTCCATCTCCTCCCTCACTTTTTCCCTCCCTCCCATCCTTCCATCATCTCCCTCAAGCCTTATTATATTAAGGACAAAACGTAAAAATAAAACTATACAAAAACACAGAAAGGACGACATTAATTCTTAGAAACAGGAAAAAGGAAACATTTTATTTGCCAAGTTGCTACGATGTTGGCATACGAAAGATGCCTAAGGCGGACCCCTGGGTGGCTGCCCAAGGGCTGACTCGGTTACCTGTTACTTGCGTTACCCGTTCTCTTCGTTACCCTTATTATGAGTTATCTGTTTTGGTTGGTATCACACACACACACATATGTGTATGTATATTTATGTGTGTGTGTGTGTGTGTGTATATATGTATATATATATATATATATATATATATATATATATATATATATATATATATATATATGTGTGTGTGTGTGTGTGTGTGTGTGTGTGTGTGTGTGTGTGTGTGTGTGTGTGTGTGTGTGTGTGTGTTGTTTATGTACGTGTTCGAGTATTTGTGTGTAAGTGCGAATGCATCACTCTATTTTCAAGTTTAATTTATTTACCAATATATCTAAACCAATTTAGTGGCCGCCTTCCCTGTCTCTTCGTTTCCACATTTTGTCTCCATTTGCGTGTTTATCACATTCTCCCTGTTGCACCCACACGATGCAAAGTGACAGCTCGTAGCATAACGTGAATTGCAACATCAGATAATGCCTTTGTAGTTGCACGATAATTGGACCCTTTAACGTATCATCATTGCAGGTAATACTTGCAAAAATTGCTTTCTTTCTCCGGTATTAAGATTAAT
>NC_051424.1:21912626-21915126 GCF_015228065.2 Penaeus monodon
CACGACTATATTAGTATGGTAAACAGATAACCATGTTCTATATATGAATTGAACTGATTTTCATACACTTATGCTTGTTACTGTGTTTATCATGCCAATGAGAGGTGTTGTATGTGTATGCGTGTGTTTGTGTGTGTGTTTGTTTGGTTGTGTGTGTGTGTGTGTGTGTGTGTGTGTGTGTGTGTGTGTGTGTGTGTGTGTGTGTGTGTGTGTGTGTTTTACGTGGTTGTTTTGCCGTTTTGGTATTTTTGAAGTTGGTTATAATGCTGTTGTTGACATTTTATTAGCAATAGCATTATTTTTCCGTTATTCTTAAATTGTTTTTTACAGTTGTTGGTATTATTATCATTCTTATTGTTATTATTATCGTTGTTGTTGTTGTTAGTAGTAGTAGTAGTAGTAGTAGTATTTCATTATCACTGTTGTTGTTGTTGATATCATTATTGTTATTATTATTTTTATCATTATTATTATCATTATTATTATTATTATTATTATTATTATTATTATTATCATTATTATTATTATTATTATTATCATTATTATTATTATTATTATTATTATTATTATTATCATTATTATTATTATTATTATTATTGTTATCATTATTATTGTTTCATATAAGTATTATATTATTATTATTATTATTTTTTGTTGTTGTTGTTGTTGTTTTTTGTTGTTGTTATAATTATCACTATCATTACTGGTGTTGATATTATCATCATTGCTATTATTGATATTATTATTATCATTGTTACTATTTATATTATCATTTTCATTGTTACTATTAAATGCATTATTATTATTATTATTATTATTATTATTATTATTATTATTATTATTATCATCATCATCAACATCATTAACATTAACATTATCATTATTATTATCATTACTATTATTATTATGATTATGATTAATTCCATCAATGTTATCACTATTGTCATTATTATTTGGAATTGTTATTTTTCTCATTATTATTATCGTCACTATTATTTCCTTATCATTAGTAGTAGTGGTAGTATCATAATTATCATTAATGTCATTACTCATATTATTATCATTATCATTATAATAATAATAATTATAATAATAATAATAATTATTATTATTATTATTATTATTATTATTATTATTATTACCATTATTATTATCGTTATTATTGCATTTATTATTATTATCATTATCATTATTGTTATCATTGTTATAACTATTATTGTTATTATCATTAATTTTGTTGTTTTTATTGTTATCATTACCATTACCATCATTATTATTCTCATTATTCTCATTCTTATCGTCATTAGTATTGTTATCATTATTATTACTATCATTATTTTCATTATCATTATTATTTTTATTATTATTATTATTATTATTATTATTATTGTTATTATTAGTTATTTTATTTTATCATCATCATCATCATCATCATCATCATCATCATCATCATCATCATCATCATCATCATCATCATCGTCATTACTATTATTACTATTATTATTATTATAGCCATCATCATTATTATTTGATGTAACACTTTTAGTACTATTATCATTACCATTGTTATTTTTAGTAGTATTATCATTATCATCATCATCATTGCTGTTATTGTTTTTCCTATTATTCTTAATACTATTACTATTATTATCCGTATTATCATTACCATCATTAATTTTAGCATTGCTATTATTATTATTATTATTATTATTATTATTATTATTATTTTTACTACCACTATTATTATAATACTCATCATTAATAATAATGTTATTATTGATATTATTATCATTATTATTCTAACATTTTTTTTACTATCATTATCATCTTCATTTCTATTATTATTGATCTTATTAGTGCTAGTATTAGTTACTAACAATTAATTATTAATCATTATTGTTGCTTTTGTCCTTATTATATTTTTTGTCATTGCCAACATATTATTATCATAGTTATTATTTTCACCATTATCATTATTATTGTTTTTTACAAGAGGATTGACGATAAGCGTGAATAAATATAGGAATAATGCTTATTTATTATTGATGTTGCAGTTGTTGCTTTTTCATCATTATGATAATCTTAGCGTCATTATTATTACATTATATAGTTATATTTTTGGTCGCAATTACTATCATCATAATTTTTGTTGCGATAGTTATTGTATTATTTAGAATTAATATTAACAGTACTATTATTACCACAGTATTCTTATCATATAATTGGAACGTTTTGTTTTACTTAATATGGTTGTTATTATCTTTAAAAAAATTATAATTTTCTTTTTTCACAATATTGCTACGATCTTTATCATCACTGTCATTATTATTACAATAATATTTTTCATTAATTAATCGGTATTATTATCATCTATTGTCATTACATTTATAACCTTTATCATCATTTTCAATGTCATTATCAATATTAGCTTTATTATCATCTTGATCATCACTGATATCATTAACGTCTTTTATTATTGTTGTTATTATTATATTTATTA
>NC_051424.1:21927626-21932626 GCF_015228065.2 Penaeus monodon
GGAGGAGAGAGAGAGAGAAAGAGAGAGCGTGCGTGTGTGCTTATTTCTTACGTATGGATATGAATATATATATATATATATGAATGTATATATTCATTTATCTACTCCCATTTATCTCGCTCACTTCCATTCTCTCACTTTTTACTCACTCACAAGGGAACATAAAAAAGGCAGAACAGAATTAGATAAGATTATAAACAAAGAGAAAGAAAATGACAGAACTGACACCATGACTTGACAGATTGATTAGTCCATTGCCTTTCTCGTGACAGGCAAGTGACAGCCAGATGCATACAGACACAACGCACACTATACGTACACTTGCGTACACACACATCATCTACGCTTCAGTAAGTGCACACACACACGCACGCACCACACACACACACACACACACACACACACACACACACAACACACACACACACACACACACACACACACACACACACACACACACACACACACACACACACACATACACACAAGCAAACAAACAAACACACACACACACACACACACACAAACAAACAAACAAACACACACAGGGAGGAGGGCGAGGCAAATGAGGAAAGAAAGATGGGGAAGGAGAGAGGAGAAGGGAGGAGATGGAGGAGGGAGAGATAAAAGGGGAATTGAGAGGAGAGAAGGGGGGAGGAGAAGGAGGGAAAGACAAAAGAGAGAAGAAGGAGAGAGAAGGGGAGAGGAGAAAAAAGAGAAAAAAGGGGAAAAAGGGGAGAAAGGGGAGAGGAAAAAAACAAAAGAATGAAAATAGAGAGGGGGAGGGGGAAGAAAGGGGAGGGGGCGGGGAAAGATACTTAGAGACTTAAAAGACACAAGATGATTTTGAAGATTGCGTAAGACCGGTTTACGGTGTTGATACTGTGATGGGGCGGGGTGGAGGGGAGGGGGGAGGGGGGAGGAATGAGGATATATCTTATCATTATCATAATTCTGATTTCCATTTACACAAAGTGGGATCATTATGGTATTGTCATTATTATTATCACTATAGTTTCTATGTTATTATTATTATCACTGTTATCATTGTCGTTATTAATTTTATAATAATAATAATTGTTATTATTATTATCATCGTCATTGTTATAATTATTATGATTATACATTATTATAATTTCTCATCATCATCATATCATTATCACCATCATTATTTTAATTATTATCATTGTCATTATTATTATTATTATTATTATTATTATTATTTTATTAACACTTATATTGCGTTAATTATCTGTATCTTCACTATTTGTGTCTTTTTCTTTAAGTGTTCTTTGCTAAATACTTTTATATTTTCTTAATTATACCGTAAATTCTTACTTTAAACGTGTTCCTTTAATTTAGCCTACCTAAAGTACCCTAAAGTGTTTTCCTTTAAGTGGTATACTTCTGCCCTACCGTAAGTGTTATAAGTGTTCTCCCTTAAGTGGTCCTTATAAGTGTCTGTCCTCCTAAGTGTATTGCTTAAAGGTCTCCCCTTAAGGATCTTTTTCCCCTTTTCTTTAAGTGTCCTCCCTAAAGTACCCTCCTTTAAGTATCTTGTTTATGTGTCTTCCTTAAAGTGTTTTCCCAAGTGTCTGCCCTAAAATGTGTCATCCCTTAAGTGTGTTCTCTTAAGTACCATCTTTAAAGTGTTTTACTCGAGTGTCTTTCCCTAAAATATCCTCCTTTAAGTGTTTTCCCTTAAGTGTTTATAGAAGTACTTCCCTTTAAGTGTTTTCTAAATCATCCCAACATTCCCTTCCAGTTGGCTAAAGTGTCTTCCCTAAATCCCCATCCCTAAATTGCCATACTTAAATTGCCACCCCTAAATCCCCACCCCTAAATCCCATCCCCTTTTTTTCCCCTCCCCAAATCCCCATCCCAAATTTTTCCCCCCCTAAATCCCCCCCTTTATTCCCCCCCCCTAATCCACCCCTAATTCCCCACCCCTTAAATCCCCCAACCCCCCCAATCCCCATCCCTAACCCACCCCTAAATCCCCCACCCTAATACCCACCACCCACCAAATCCCCACCCTTAATCCCCCACCCTAAATCCCCACCCCTTAATCCCCACCCTTAATCCCCACCCCTAATCCCCACCCTTAATCCCCATCCCTTAATCCCCACCCCTAAACCCCCACCCCTTAATCCCCACCCTTAATCCCCACCCCTTAATCCCCACCCTAAACCCCACCCCTTAATCCCCACCCCTTTTAATCCCCACCCTAAATCCCCACCCTTAAACCCCCCACCCCTTAATCCCCACCCTTAAATCCCCATCCCTAAAACCCCACCCTTAAACCCCACCCTAAATCCCCATCCCTAAATCCCCACCCCCTAAACCCCCACCCCTTAATCCCCACCCCTAAACCCCCACCCCTAAATCCCCACCCCTTAATCCCCACCCCTAAATCCCCACCCCTTAACCCCACCCCTTAATCCCCAGCCCTAAATCCCCACCCCTTAATCCCCATCCCTAAATCCCCACCCCAAATCCCACCCCTTAATCCCCATCCCTAAATCCCCACCCCTAATCCCCACCCCTTAATCCCCATCCCTAAATCCCCACCCTAAACCCCACCCCTAACCCCACCCCTAAATCCCCACCCAAACCCCACCCCTTAATCCCCCACCCCTAAATCCCACCCCTAAACCCCACCCCTATATCCCACCCCAAATCCCCACCCTAAATCCCCACCCCTTAAATCCCCATCCCTAAACCCCACCCCTAAATCCCCATCCCTAAATCCCCACCCCTAAATCCCCACCCCTAAATCCCCCACCCCTAAATCCCCACCCCTAAATCCCCACCCCTAAATCCCCACCCCTAAATCCCCACCCCTAAATCCCCACCCCTAAATCCCCATCCCTAAATCCCACCCCAATCCCCCCCCTAAATCCTCACGCTAAATCCCCCCCTAAATCCCACCCTAATCCCCCCCTAAATCCCACCCCTAAATCCCCACCCTAAACCCACCCCTAAATCCCCACCCCTTAATCCCACCCCTAAACCCACCCTAAATCCCCCCCCCTAAATCCCCACCCCTAAATCCCCATCCCCAAATTGCCTTCCCCGTGTGAATCCTCCTCATTCAGCGCCACCGCGGGCGTCGGGGCTGTGGTGTGGGCGTGAGAAGGCGTCGGGGCGGGGGAGCGGGGGTTGGGGGGAGAGGGAAGGTAAGGAGGGGAAGAGAAAGGTAGGAAGGGGAGGGAGGAAGGGGTGGGGAGGGTGAGAGGAAAGGGAGGACAGAAAGGAGAAGAGGGAGGGGGAGAGGAGAGGGGTAGGAAGGGAGGAGGAAGGGAGGGAAGAAGAGGGAGGAAGGGGTAGGGAGGGAGGAAGGGAGGAAGAAAGGGAGGGAAGAGAGGGAGGGAGGGAGGGAGGAAGTAATGGGAAACAAGAAAAGAGGTATAGAGGAACGAGGGTAAAGAGTGGGAAGAGGAAAGGTAAGGAGTATTAGGGGGGGCAGAGGAGGAAGAGTTATGGGCAGGGAAGGTGGATAGGGAGGAAAGGGTAAGGAGGGGAGAGGGAGCAGGGAGAGGGTAGAGAAGGAGGGAGGGAGAGAGGGAGGGAGGGACAGAGTAGGGACAGAGGAAGGTACACGAGGGAGGGAGGGAGGGAATAGGTGAGGATAGTGAGGGAGGGAGTAGGGAGGGCAGGGTGGGGGGAGGGGCAGGGGGAGGTTGGCAGGGGCAGGAAACTCTCCCAGCATGGTGCCAGGCCGTTGCCCGAGGTGCTCTCCGCGGAACGGTCGCGAGTGCGGGTCTCCAGTGGGGCACTCAGCGCCCGTGGGCTCGCGTCCTCTCCTCGCTCTCCTCACTGTCCTCGCTCTCCTCACTGTCCTCACTATCCTCGCTAACCTCACTATCCTTGCTCATCTCTCTCGCCTCACTCTCCTCACACTCTTCAGTCCTCATATCCCTCACACTACTCGCTCTCCTCACTCTCCTCGTTGTACATATTCTTCTGTCTCCTCGCTCTCTTCACTCCACACACTCCACATTTTATTCAATCCACACTCTCTGTACTCTCCACACTCTGCACACTCTCCCACACCTTCCACATTCCTCTACATTTACCCATTCTCCACACTTCCTACGCCCTCCACCTTCTCCACACTCCACCTTCTCCACACTCCACGTTCTCCACGCTCCATCTTCTCCATCTTTTCCGCACTCCACTTTCTCCACCTTCTCCACCTTTTCTACACTCCACCCTCTCCACCATTCCCACACACCACTCCACTTCTCACACCCTTAGCGACACCCTTTTTTATGCACGCCTGTGTTTTTGTTTCTTATTGCTTCTTTGTCGTGTCCTTGCTTCGGCCTCGGTCGCCTTCGTCCTCACTCGCGAGGAGAAGAACCTGATTACTTGTAAAAATAATCTCCCTCGTTTCTCGCTGATATTTACACCCTTTCTTGACACCCTTAACCTCGAACCCTGTTTCCTAAACACTCTAACGCTCCGCCCTCTCCACCCCCACCTCCAACCCTCCCTCCACTCGCGAGTTTCTCCTCCCTCCCTCCTTCTTCCTTCCCTCCCCACCCCTCCCCCCTTCTCCTTCTCCTTCCTCTCCTCCTTTCCCTCCCCTCCTCCCCCCTTCCCCTCCCCTCTTCCCTCCTCTTCCCCTCCACCTTCCCCTTCCCCTCCCCTCCTCCCTCCTCTCCCCCTTCCCCCCTCCCCTTCCCCCTCCCTCCTTCCCCCTCCACGACCCTCACTAAACACCTTTTCGTAATTCATTTCTTTCACACACTCTCTCATTACTTTCTATATTTTACCCCCTCTTCGCGTCCTCACTCTTATTTTCCCATACCTCCATGCTCTCACCCTTACGTCCTTTCCCTCGTCATCAACTCTTCTTCACTCATCCTAATCCTCACTCTTTATATACTGACGAACACTTTCTCATACACCTTTACACTCTTATCACACTCTCGTATCCGTCACACTTAACCTTCTTTTCAACCTCAGTCACTCTCCCTTTTCAATACGAATAG
>NC_051424.1:21940126-21942626 GCF_015228065.2 Penaeus monodon
TATTATTTTTTATTTTTTTATTGTTTTTAAATTTTTATTTTATTATTATTTTATTATTTTAGTATTATTTTTATTTTTTTTATATTAATTTTTTATTTTATTTTTTTTTAAATTATTATTTTATTATTATTTTATTATTATTATATTTATTATTTTATTTTTATTATTTTATCATATTTTTATTAATTATTATTTTAAATTTTTATTTTTAATTTTTATTATTATTTTATTTTTATAATTTTTATTATTATCATTATTTTCTTATTATTATCATTATTATTATTATCATTATCGCTAATATTATTATCGTCATTATTATTTTTATTATTATTATTATCACCATCATCATTATTATTATTATTATTATTATTATTATTATTTTATTATTATTATTATCACTATTATTGTTATTATTATCACTATTGTTATTATTATTATTATCATTATCATTATTATTATTGTTATTATTATTATTATTATCATTATCGCTATTATTATCATTATTATTATTATTATTATTATTATTATTATTATCCCCATTCCTGTATATTACTGTCTTTATTACCACTGACGAATTAAACATATGAATTAAATCAAGAATGACTTAGAATAATGATCGTGAATAATAATGACGCGTCGTGCATTTAAAGAGGAAATTCATCTTTAATAAATCGAATACTAATTACCTTTGATCTTAATTAGATCTGCAATTAATTAATTCTAATGAGATTATCTTCACTCCTCCATATGGAATTAATTGCAGTCACTTGTGAAATAAAAATATAGTAGGAAGTGAATATTAAATTAATTCATTATAATAGATTTTAATAAACTTGTAATTAATTAATTAATTAGGCGATTTATGTTGATGTGAACGTGCCTTAGATATATGATAACACTGATAACAGTTAAAGAGAGATAGATAGATAGATCTACAGATAGATAAGTTGTTCAATAATGTAAATTACAGCTTTTTTTTTTTTTTTTTTTTTTTTTTTTTTTTTTTTTTTTTTTTTTTTTTTTTTTTTTGTTTGTATCAGCTTTGTAGATCTAGTTTGTTTTTATGCTTTTTGATTATATCGTTTAAGCTTTGATAGGGATGGTTGTTTTTTAGTTGTTTTGATTATCTGTTTTATTATTTTGATTAATGTGTAATATTTTTTGTTGTATTTTCATTATATCACGTTATTATATCGTATTTAATATTCTATATTTTTATGTGTTAATTTTTATTATTTTCACCATTACTACCATCACTTCCACCACCATCATCATCATCATCACCTTCTCCACTGCTGTAGACATCATTATTATCATCATCACCATCACCATCTTCGCCGTTACCATAGGATCACCACCTTCATCACCTTCTCCATCCTCACCATCATCACCACACCACCACCACATCACCCTCACCATCACCACCACCACCATCACCATCATCACCCATCACCATCATCACCCTCACCATCACCACCACCCTCACCATCACCACCACCACATCACCCTCACCATCACCACCACCACCCTCACCATCATCACTCACCACCACCACCATTACCATTACCACCATGATAGCAGTAATAATAATCATCATCATCATCACATGATAGTAATATTTATGGTGAGAGTAATTGATAAAGATAATAATGATCATAATAATGATCATAATAGTAGTAATAATGATAGTAATAATGATAATGATAATAATGGTGACGATAATGATAATGAAATAATAATTATAATAATAATATCAGTAATGATAATAATAATCATCATCATCACCATCATAAAAGTATTAATAATGATAATAATAATAACAATAATAATAATAATAATAATAATAATAATAAATAATAATAATAATAATAATAATAATAATAATAATAATAATAATAAAGAAGAGGAATGATAACAATAAATAATTATGATAAAGAAGAGGAAAATGAATATGGGGATGAGAAGAGAAGGAAACGATAACTAGGGAGCAGGAGGAGGAGGAGGAAATGAGAAGAAGAAGAAAAAGGAGAACAAGAAAAAGAAGAACGAGAAGGAGAAAAAGAAGAAGACGAAGCAAGAAGAAAACGAAGAAGAAGAAGAGAAAGACCAAGAAGAACAAGAACAAGAAGAAAAAGGAAGAAGGTGAGAGGGAGATAGAAGAGGGAAGATGTTGATAAAAAGGAAAGAGGAAAGACGTTGATAAAGAGGAAAGAAAGTCCGTAGATAGAAGAATAAGAGGAAATTGATAAAACATGGAAATAAAGTGCAGAGAAAAAATGAAAGAAAACAAAAATATACAATTATTTGCATTTATTTTTGCAAATTGTACTTGAAGTCTGGGTCTATATCTATCATTTCATCTTTTTATCTTTCTCTTTTCTCTCTCTCTGTTTCGCTGTCACTCTGGCTCTCTTTTTCCCTGCCTGTAGCATATATTTTTTCCTCTCTTTCTTTATCTCTCTCTCTCTACACACGCACACACACACACTCAAACACACAC
>NC_051424.1:21947626-21965126 GCF_015228065.2 Penaeus monodon
ATGAACAAATAACCACAAATACCACTCACAGATAAAAAAAAAATATAACCAAACACCAATAGAAATACAGATACACACACACCTCCTATAGATCAACATAATACAAAAAAAAAAATCACAGACAAAAAAAGGACCAACAAATATTAAGATTTTCATGTAAACTCGTAAAAAAAAGTGGGGGAAGTTCGCCCCTTCTGCGAGAAAACATTACGAGGCGCTGACCATTGTGGCTGCCCGGTCGCGGTGCGTCTCCCCGGGTCTGCCTTCCGATCTGGCCTTTTTCTGTTCGGGTTTTCGGGTTTGGGGGTTTCTGGTTGGCGTGTGGGTTGTGGGTTTATGTTATTTTTGTTTCTGGTTTCTGTGGGGGGGGGGGTTCTGTTTTTTTTTCTGTTTTTTTTGTGGGGTTTTCTTTGTTTTCTGTTTGTTTTTGTTTTTTTATACATAATGCTCTTCTCTCTCTCTCTCTCTCTCTCTCTCTCCTCTCTCTCTCTCTCTCTCTCTCTCTCTCTCTCTCTCTCTCTCTCTCTCTGAGACTCCTCGCCATTCTCATCATTATCGCTGTTGGATTCATTGTATTAAAAACAATGATGATAATAACAATGATAATGACAATAGTAATAATAATAATGATGGTGATAATGGTAATGATAATAATTGTAATAACAATAGTAATAGTAATAATAATAATAATATTGATGCTGACGATAATAATAATAGTAATAATAAGAAGAAGAAGAACAATAGTAATAATGGTAACTATTATCCTTATGATTATCATTATTATTGTTATTATTATTATTATTATTATTATTTTCGTTATTATTTTCATTATTATTATTATTATTATTATTTTCTTATTATTTTCATTTTCTTTATTATTATTATTGTTATTATTATTATTATTATTATTATCATCATTATTATTATTATTATTATTATTATTATTATTTTATTATTCTGTGACATACTTTCATTATTATTATCATAACTGTTTTTATTACTTATTATTATTAATATTATCATTATTATTATTATTATCATTATTATTATTATTATCAATGTTATTATAATTATTATCATTATCATTGTTGTTGTTACTATTACAGTTGATAATATCATTATTAGGAATCTTTTTATTATCATTATTATTATGATTTTTATTATTATTATCATTATTATTATTTTATCATTATTATTATTGTTATCATCATTGTTATTACTATTACTGCTATCATTATTATTGTTATTATTATCATTATTGTTATTACTATAATTATTATGTTGTTGTTATAATTATTATCATTATTATCAATATTATTATAATCATTATTATTACCATTATAGTTATCATTATTATCGTCACTTCGTTATCATTACTGTAAGAAGAAGAGAAAGGGAGAGAAACGAGAAGAGATGGGAAGAGAAAGACAACAAAAGAAGGGAAGAGGGAGACGAGAAGAGAAAATGAATGCGAAACAAGAAGAAAACCAGAAAAAAGGAAAGAGAAGAGAGAAGACAAGGAGAGAGGGAAACGAGCAGAGAAAGGGGAAAACAAGGAGAAAGAAGGGAGAAAATGGGAAAAGGGAAGAGAAAGGGGAAAAAAAGTAGAGAGAAGAGAAAAGAGAAATGAAAAAAAGGAAAGAGAAGAGAAAGGAGAAGGGGAAAAGAGAAAAGACACAAGAGAAAGGGGAAAGGAAAACGAAAAATTGAGGAGAGAGAGAGAGAGAGAGAGGAGAGAGAGAGAGAGAGAAGAGAGAGAGAGAGAGAAAGGGGAGAGAGAGAGAGAAAGGGGGAGAGAGAGAGAGAGAGAGAGAGAGAGAGAGAGAGAGAGAGAGAGAGAGAGAGAGAGAGAGAGAGAGAGAGAGAGAGAAGGGGGGGGGGGATCCAAAGAGGGGAACCTTTATCCTGTAATCCAGGTAATCCAGCGTAACTGACTCTTTGGGATTCTCTTATTATTTTGCACTGTTTTTGTTTGTTTTTTGTTTGTTTTTGTTTGTTTTTGTTTGTTTTTGTTTGTTTTTGTTTTTGGTGTTGTCGTTGTAGACGTTGTATATGTTTGTTTTTTTAGATTAGATTAGATGGATAGATGGATAGACAGAAAGAGAGAGAGAGAGAGAGAGAGAGAGAGAGAGAGAGAGAGAGAGAGAGAGAGAGAGAGAGAGAGAGCCATAGTTAGTGGTCTACTCTCCTGCATCTTTTCACGTCCCCTTCCCTCCCTCCATTTCCATTTCTCTCTGCCTTCCTCCCCTTATTGCAAGCTCCCCCTCCATCCCCTCTAAACCCTCCCTCGCTCCCTCCCTCTCCCTTGTCCCTCATTTCTCTCCCTCTCTCTCCTCTTCTTCCTCTCACATCCTTCCTCCCTCTCCTCCTTTCCCCGTCTCGACCTATCCTCTCCCTCCCTCTTTCCTTCTTTCCTTCTCCTCCTCTCCCTCTTCTCCTTCCTCCTCTTCCCCTTCCTCCTCCTACTCTTCCTCCTCCTCCTCTTCCTCTCTCTCCTCTCCTCTCCTCTCCCCTCCTCCCTCCCCGTGCTCCTCCTCTCCCCGCCTCGTCCCATCCTCTCCCCCTCCCCCTCTCCCTCTTCCTGCCCCTCCCTCCCCCTCCTCCCTCCTCCTCTCCCTCTTCCTCCCCCTCCCTCCCCCTCCTCCCTCCTCCTCCCTCCTCCCGCCTCGGCCCATCCTCTTTAAACCCCAAAATGGATGACAAAATGTAGTCGGCAACAGCTTTCGAGTCCCCTTGAAGATGGCCCGCTGTGCGCTTCTAGCTTTTCTCTTGTCTTCTCCTTTGCGTCGCTGGTGTTCGGGTTTTGGCGCGAATGGAAGGTGTTTTTCATTATTCGAGATTTTTTTTTTTTTTTTTTTTTTAGGATAGAAGAAGGAAAAGACGATTTTGTTTTGTTTCGTTTAGGGGAATAGTTTTTTTGTTTGTTTTTTCGTTGGATTTTTCTTCTTTTCACTTTTTCTTGTTTTTTTTTTTACTATTTTTATTTATTGTTTTATCCTCCTTTTTCTTACCTTAATTTACTAATATATGCCAAATCATTGTTCTAGAAGTAGCAGTATTTTTAGGTTACGCTAGTATTTGTTGTAGTAATACAGTACTAGTAACCATAGTACTACAAGTATCATAACATAAGTAGTAATAATTATAGCAGTAGTCGTAGCAGTAGTAATAGTAGTAGTAGATCTAGTAATGCAAGAATCACTGTTATTATCATATTGCTATCATTATCATCATTACGGATATCATATTTAGATTGACAAATGTTAATTTCAAAATGTAGAAAGTCTTAGAATATTAGTTAGGTGTTAGAAGGAGGTAAGTAAGTAGCCTTAGAGACTAACGAAATGAACGTGATATTTCGTTAAAATGATTCATTGCTGTGGAATATCCAAAAATTGTTGTCTCTTTCGCTCTTTCTCTCTCTCTCTCTCTATCTATCTATCTATCTATCTATCTATCTCTATCTATCTATCTCTCTCTCTATCTATCTATCTATCTCTCTCTCTCTCTCTTCTTCTCTCTCTCTCTCTCTCTCTCTCTCTTCTCTCTCTCTTCCCTCTCTCTCTCTCTCTCTCTCTCTCTCTCTTCTCTCTCATCGTCTCTTCTCTGTTCATCTATCTATCTCTCTCACTATCTCTCCTCTCCTCTCTCTCTCCTCCTCTCTCTCTCTCTCTCTTCTCTCTCTCTCTCTCTCTCTCTCCTCGCCTCTCTCTCTCTCGTCTCTCTCTTCCCTCTCTCTCTCTCTCTCTCTCTCTCTCTCTGTCTCTCTCTCTCACTCTCTCTCACTCTCAGGACCGAAAAAATATCATACAAAATATGAGAGAAAGTTATTGTTGTTTTTCCGTTTTTTGTTCACCCTCTCTGTGGTTCTCTGGCGGAAAGAAAATTCGTTGTTTTTAAAGTTTTGAACAATTTGTGTGTGTGTGTGTGTGTGTGTGTGTGTGTGTGTGTGTGTTTTATTCGTTTTGTTTTGTTTTTCTATCTGTTTATCTACCTATCTATCTATTCATCCTTCTCTCTCTCTCTCTCTCTCTCTCTCTCTCTCTCTCTCTCTCTCTCTCTCTCTCTCTCTCTCTCTCTCTCTCTCTCTCTCTCTCTCTCTTCCATTCTCTTTCTCTATCTCTCCCTCTCCCTCTTTCATCAACAACGTCTCCAAATATTATATAAAACCGCATAGATAACAAAAAACATATATAAACATAGAAACCAAAAAACAACAACAACAAAAACACGAAAGGAAAAACAACAACAAAGCACAATATTCCCCATTCAACCCCCCCCCTCCCCCCTCCCCCCCATTGACGTTCTCTGTGACGTCATCAGCTTTAATGCGTTCGATTGGGCGGAATAAGTTAGAACACTCCTTGGGCGGCTGTTCTTGCTCTTGTTCTTGTTCTTGTTCTTGTTCTTGTTCTTGTTCTTCATTTTGTTCGTGGGAGGGTCTCTCTCCGGTCGGTCTGTTTGTCTCTTATTTGGCTGTTTGTGTCTGTCGTTGTCTGTTTGGCTGTTTGGTTGTATGTCTGTCTCTCTATCTGTTTATATATCTATCTGTCTATCTATCTGTTTAATTATCTATCTACCTAACTACATACCTGTCTATCTACCTGTCTATCTCTCTATCTATCTATCTATCTCTATATCTATCTATCTATCTATCTATCTATCTATATATATATATGTATCTATCTATCTATCTATCTATATATATGTATCTATTTATCTATCTATCAACTTTCTCTCTCTCTCTCTCTCCCTCTCCCTCTCCCTCTCCCTCTCCTCTCTCTCTCTCTCTCTCTCTCTCTCTCTCTCTCTCCCTCCCTCCCTCCCTCCTCCTCTCCTCCCTCTCCCTCTCCCTCTCCTCTCTCTCTCTCTCTCTCTCTCTCTCTCTCTCTCTCTCTCTCTCTCAATTCCCCTCTTTCGAATTGCAAAACCAATTAACTGATTATTCTATCCCAACCCTTGCAACATATAATCAACCAAAGGGGAAATTTCGTTTTAGTTATTCTCAAAACATTTTCTCTTTTTCTCTTTTTTTCATTGGGGGGGGGTTAATTAAAGTATTATTATTTCATTATTAATATTATGTTATTATTGTTGTTGTTGTTATCATTATTATCTAATTACTATCATTATTATCATTATCATTATTATTATTATTATTATTATTATTATTATTATTATTATTATTATTATTATTATTATTATTATTATTATTATTATTATCATTGTTTATTATTGTTATTATTTTTATGATTATAATTATAATAATAACAATTAGGATAATGGTAATAAAGATAATGATAACAATAATAATAATAACAATAATAATAATAATGATAATAATAATAATATAATAATAATAATAATAATAATAATAATAATAATATTATTAATGATCATAATGATAATAATGATAATGATAATGATAATAATGATAATAATAATAATAATTATTATTATTATTATTATTATCATTATTATTATTATTATTATTATTATTATTATTATTATAATAGTAATAATAATAATAATAATAATAATAATAATAATAATAATAATAATAAATGGCAATAATAATTATGCTGATGAACAATGAAAATAATGAAAGTATTAACAGCAATACAGCGAGATAATAGTGAAAATTATAATAACAATAACCATGATATTGAAAAAAGAAACAAAAACAACAACGACGAACATCAACAAAAAAGCTAATTGCAACATAAAATACACACAAAAAAAAAAAAATGTTTTAATAAATACTTTAATATTCGGTATGGCAACCCCCCTCCCCTCCCCCTCCCCCTTCCCCCTCCCTCCCCTTTTTTTTTCTTTTCCTTCCTTTCCTCATTTTTTCTTTCACATCTTCCTTCCTTTCTTTCTTTCATTCCTTCTTTCTTTCTTTTACTTATTTAGTCGCTTCGTAATCTCCTTTAATAACCCGAATGCCATCTATTAAAATTCTCATTAAAACACATCGGCTTTTTTTTTTTTTTTTTTTTTTTTCCGAAGTTTACCATATCGTTCCGTCCGATCGAGATGAAACGCGACTGATTGCTTTGATGTTCGTGTGTTTTTGTTGCTGTTCTTGCTGTATTTGTTGTTAAATGTTGTTGCCTTGTTGTTTTGCTTTGTTGTTGTTTTTGTTGTTGAATATGTTGTATTTGTTGTATTTGTTCTTTTTGTTAATTGTTGTTGTTGTTTTGTTGTGATGATGTTGCATTTGTTGTATTTGTTGCTCGTTCTCTGTCTCTATCTGTCTGTCTCTCTCTCTCTCTCTCTCTCTCTCTCTCTCTCTCTCTCTCTCTCTCTCTCTCTCTCTCTCTCTCTCTCTCTCTCTCTCTCTCTCTCTCTCTCTCTCTCTCTCTCTCTCTCTCTCTCTCTCTCTCTCTCTCTCTCTCTCTCTCTCTCTCTCTCTCTCTCTCTCTCTCTCTCTCTCTCTCTCCTCTCGCGCATCGTCTCTCCCTCTCTTACACGCAAACACATGCGTAATTTATACTGATCTCGTACTTGTCAGACATTGATTGTATATTACTGTCAAACTTAATCTGATTAAGACAATAAAAGTTTATGATGCGTGGATACACTGTATTAACTCTCCCGTGTTGTATATCACTTGCTGGAGGTGGGGGGAGGGGGGAAGGGAGTCTGGGAGGGAGGGAGGGGGGGATAGGGGGGAAGGGGGAGGGAGAGAGGAGTGGGGGGGGAGCGAGGGAGAGGTAGGTGGGTGAGAGAGAAATGGGTAAAGGGGAGAGGGGGAAAGGGAGAGGTAGGGAGGGAGAGAAAGGGGAAAAAAAAGGGTTTTGGAAGGGGAGTGGGGGCGAGACGGGGGGAGAGGTCAGTGGAGGGGAGAACCAGCCGCGACCGGTGCCTGGTTCTGCAGGCTCATGAACCGGGAGAGGGAGGCGGAACCATCTCCCTTGTGTCTTGATATTTAAATGACGTTGTAGCACCTTGGTCTCCTTTTAGAAGCCTTTTTATTTTCATTTTTTATATATATATCAAGAAGGGTGAATGGGGTTTCAAACCGCATTTAATTTAAGGGGGGGGGGGTGGGGGGAAAAAAAGGGGGGAAAGGGGGGGAGAAGGGGAGGGGAAAGAGTCTAAGGGGGAAGATTAGAAAGAGGGGGAAGAGGGGAGGGAAGGGGAGGGGGGGGGGGAGGGGAAAGCAGAAGGGGGGAAAAGGGAGGAAGGTAGGCTAACAGGAGCAAAAAGGGACGAGGGGAGGAAGGGGGGGAAAAAAGTTTTTGGGGAAAAGAGTAAGGAAAAGAAGGGAAGGGGATAAAAGAAAAAAAAAGGAGGGAGGGGGAGAAAGGGCGAGAGGCGAGGAGAGACCAGATGGGAAAGGGAGGGGAGGACACAGAAAAAGAAGGAAGAGAAAGAGAGGAGGGAAGGAGAGGGGGGGTAGGGGAGGGGGGGAGGGAGGGAATGATAAAGGGGGGAGAAGGGGAGGGCGGAGGAAGATAGAAGGAGGGAGGAAGGGGAGAAGGAAGAAGGGGGAGGGGAGAAGAGGGAGCGGAGGGAAATAGACAAGTAGCAGGAGGGGAGAGGGGAAAGGGAAGGAGGGGAAGGGGGGAGAAGGTAAAGGAAAGAAAGGGGGAGATGGAGGGAGAAGGAAAGAGGGAGGAGGGGAGGGGAAGGGGGGTAAAAAGGGGGGGGGGTTTGAAATTAAAGAGAGGGAAACCCAATACATTAAAAAAAAGCTGGAAAAGCCAATCGTTCGGGGAATCTAAAACCCAGACCCCACTTTTCTGGGGTTTTTTTGATGGGGGATTTTTGTCTGACTCCACATGCTACTGTTTATACTTTTTTTTTCGCCCCCTCCCCCTCGCTCTCCCCTCTCTCCCTCTCCCCGCTCTCTCTCTCTCGCTCTCTCTTCTTTCTCTCCCCTCTCTCTCTCGCTCTCTCTCCCCTCTCTCTCTCGCTCTCCCCGCTCTCTTTCCCCTCTTTTCTCTCTCTCGCTCTCTTCTCTCCTCTTCTCCCTCTCTCTCTTCTCAACTCTCTCTCTCCTCTCCCCTCTCTCTCTCTCTCTCTCTCCTCTTCCTCTCGGCCCCTCTCTCTCTCTCTCTTCTCTCCTTCCTCTCCCTCTCCTCTCTCTCTCTCTCTCTCTCCCCCCCTCCCCCCCTCCCCCCTCCCCTCTCTCTCTCTTTCTCTCCTCTCTCTCTCCCCTCTCTCCTTTTCCCCTCTCTCTCTCTCTCCCTCTCTCTCGTTCTTCCTTTCTCTCTCTCTCTCGTTTATCTCTCTCTCTCTCTCTTTTCTCCCTCTCTTTTCCCCTCTCTCTCTTCTCTCTCTCTCTCTCCTCTTTCCCCCTACTCCCCCCCTCCCCCCCTCCCCCCCCTCCCCCCCTCCCTCCTATCCCCCCCTCCCCCCCCTCTCCCCCTCCTCTCGCTCTCCTCTCTCTCTCTCTCTCTCTCTCCTTTTCCTTCCCCTCTTTTCGCTCTCTCTCGCCCCGCTCTCTCTCTTTTCTCTTCTCCCCCTCTCTCTCACCTCTCTCTCTCTCTCCTCTCTCTCCCCCTCCCTCCTCCTCCCTCCCTCCCCTCCCTCTTCTCTCCCTTTCTCCTCGTCTCTCCCCTCCTTCCCCTCTCTCTCCTCCCCTTTCTCCCTCCTCCTCCCCTCCTCTCTTCTCCTCTCTCCCTCCCCCTCTTCTCTCCCCTCTCTCTTTCTCTTTTCTCTCTCCCCCTCTCTCTCCCTCTCCGGGTTCTCACTTCTCTCTCTCTCTCTCTCCCCTCTTCTCTTCTCTCTCTCCCCCCCTCCCGTCCCCCCTCCCCTCCCCTCTCCCAAATCTCTCTCTCTCTCTCTCCCCCCCTCCCCCCCTCCCCCCCTCCCCCTCTTCTCTCTCTCTTTTCCCCTCCCCTTTTTTCTTTTTCCCCTCTCTTCTCTCCCCTCGGGGGTTTTCCTTTTCTCTCTCCTCCCCCTTTTTCCTTTCTCTCTCTCTCCTCTCTCTCTCTCTCTCTCTCTCTTCTCTCTCTCCTTTCTCTCCCTCCCTCCTCCTCCCCCCCCCCCCTCTCCTCTCTTATCTCTCTCTCCCTCCCTCTCTTCTTCTCCCTTTTCCCTCTCGGGCTCTCTCTCCTCTCCCCTCCCCCTCCCCCCCCCCCCCTCCCTTCCCCCCCCCTCCTCTCTCTCTCTTTTTCCCCTCTCTCCATCTCTCTCCTCTCTCTCTCTCCTCTCCTCTCTCTCTCTTCTCCCTTCTTTTCTCTCTCTAAACTCTCCCTCCCCCTCTCCCCTCTCCTCTCCCCCTCCCTCCCGCCCTCCCCCTCCCTCCCTTTCCCCTTTTCCCCCCCCCTCCCCCCCCTCCCTCCTCCCTCCCTTTTCCCCCTCCCTCCCCCCCCTCTCTCTCTTCTCTCTCTCTCCTCTCTCTCTTCTCTCTTCTCTCTCCTTCCCTCCTCGGGGGGTTTTTTTTCCCCCCCTCCCTCCCCCCTCCCGGGCCCTCCCCCCTCCTCTCTCTCTCTCTTCTTTCCCCCCCTCCCACCCCCCCCCCTCTCCCTCTCTCTCTCTCTCTCCCCTCTCTCTCTCTCTCTCTCTCTCTCTCTCTCTCTCTCTCTCTCTCTCTCCTCTTCCCCTCCCTCCCTTTTCCCTCCTCCCCTCTCTCCCCTCTCTCCTTCCCCCCTCCCCCCCCCCTCTTTCCCCTTTCCTTTTTCCTCCCTCCTCCCTCCCCCCCCTTTTTTCCTCTCTCTGCTTTTCCCCCCCCGGAAAAAAACCCCCCCCCCCCCTTGCTTTGGCCCCCCTCCCCTCCCGGCCCCCTTTCCCCCCCCCGGGGCCCTCCCCCCCGGGCCCCCCCCCCTCCCTAACAGGAAAAAGGGGGGGGGGGAACAAAAAAACCCCCCCCAACCCCCCGCGTTTCGGCCCCCGGCGGCGGCCCCCGGCCCCCCCGGGCGGTTGGCGGGCCCCAAAAAGGGCCCGAAGACCGGGTTTTGGGAATTTTTCGGCGGGTGGGGATGGGGAGGGGGGGGGGGGGGGTTGGAGGGAATTTGGGGTTTGGGGGGGGGGTTTTGGGGGGGTTTTTGGGGGGAGGGGGAAGGGGTTTTGGAATTTTTAAGGGGGGGGTTTGGGGGGGGGGTTTGGGGGGGGGTTGGGGGGGGTTGGGGGTTTGGGGGGGGGGGGTTTTGGGGGTGGGGGTTGGGGGGGGATTTGGGGGTTTAGGGGGGGTGGGGGAAAAGGGGGAAAGGGTTTGGGGGAAAATTGGGGTTTTTGGAGGACGTTTTTTTATTTTTTTTAATATTTGTTTGGGTTTTTTGGGGGGGGTTTTTTCCCGGGGGGGAAAAAAAAAGGGCTGTTATTTTTGGTTTTGTTATCGATTTTTTTTTTTTTATTATTTTCCTTTTTGTTTTTGTCTTTTTTCTTTTTTTTTTTTCCCTTTTTTGTTTTTTTGGGGTTTTTTTTCTTTTTTCTTTCTTCCTTCTTCTTTTGGCTTGTTTTCTTTCTTTTCCTTTTTTTTTTTCTTTCATTCCCGGTTTTTTTTTTAAATTTTTTTCCTTGTTTAACCTTTTTCTTCCTCTTTTTTTTCCTTTTTTTTTTTTTTCCTTTATCTTTTTTTTTTTTAAAAATTTTTTTTTCAAAAGGAAAAAATAAAGGAAAAAAAAAAAAAGAAAAATTAAAGGAAAAAAAAAAGTTTTAAAATAATAATTTCCATATGTTTTTTTTTCCCAAGGTGGGCGGGGCCCAAGGGGAGGGGGGAAGGGGGAAAGGGGGGGGGGAGGGAGGGGGGGGGAGGGGGGGGGAGGGAGGAAAAAGAAAGGGAGGGGGGCGGGAGAGGGGAAGGGAGGGAGGCAGGGAGAGGAGAGAGGGAGGCAGGGAGAGAGGAGGGAGGGAGAGGGAGGAAGGGAGGGAGGCAGGGAGGGAAGAGGGAGGAGGGAGGAGAGAAGGAAGGAGGGAGGGAGGGAGGGAAGAGGGAGGGCCGAGCCTTCCAGCGCCGCGATGGGAGCCGATCACGCCACCCGAGCGTTTTCAGGGCGTCGGGAACTCGCCGGGGATTCCTACAGGTCTTGGCGACTGACTCTTCTTCTTCTTCTTCTTCTTCTTCTTCTTCTTCTTCTGCTTCTTCTGCTTCTTCTGTTTCTTCTGTTGTTATTGGATCCTTCTTCTTCTCCTTCGCCAATAGAGGTCTTATCGCTTCCTTCTTCTTCTTCCTTTTTCTTCCTCTTCTGCTTCGCCTAAGAGATTGCTTCCTCTTCCTCTTCCTCTCTCTCCTCTTCCTCTCCTCTTCCCCCTCCTTCTGCTTGGTCGAATAAGAGCCGTTTTTTTCAATTTTGTTCTAACTCCTTCTTCCTCGACGCATTCGAGGTCCTTCCTTCTTCATCGTTGCTGTTGTTCTTATTTTTATTATTATTTTTCTCTTTTTTTGTACACTTTCCTTCTCCCTCTTTCTCTTCCTCCTCCTTCTTCCTCGCCTTCGATGTCCCTTCGACGCATCCGAGGTCCTGCCTTCTTCATTGTGCTGTTGTTTTGGTTTTGTTTTCATCCTTCTCTGCCTCCCTCTTTCTTCCTCCGTCTCCCACAGCCCAGCGTCTCTCCTTGCCTCCTTCGTCGCTTTCTCCGTCTTCAAGAAAGCTTTTTAGTTTTCTCTCCACTCCACTCTTTCCTTCCCTCGCTCCCTCTTTCCGTCCTTCA
The DNA here is from genome assembly GCF_015228065.2 of Penaeus monodon. Lineage (NCBI taxonomy): Eukaryota > Metazoa > Arthropoda > Malacostraca > Decapoda > Penaeidae > Penaeus > Penaeus monodon. The sequence continues at coordinate 21,959,234 of NC_051424.1, forward strand.
TTTTCTCCCTCCCTTTCCGGCCTTCCTCTCCTTCTTCCCTCTCCTTCCTCCCTCTCCTTCGTCCTTCTCCTTCCTCCCTCTTCTTCTTCCCTCTCCTTCCACCCGCTTCTTCCTCCCTCTTCTTCTTCCCTCTCCTTCCACCCGCCACTTCCCTTCCTTCCTTCCTTTCCTCCTTCTCTCCTCCCTCCCTCCTCCCCCTCCTCCTTCCTCCTTCCTCCTTCTCCTGCCCCCCGCTACTTCCCTCCCTCCTATTTCCCTTCCTCAAGAAGACCCTTCTCCTTCGCCTTCCCCCCCCCTCCTTTCCTCCTTCGCCAACTCTCTTTCCTCCCCTCTTCTCCCTCCTTTCTTCCTTCGCTTTCTCCCTCCCGCCTTCCCTCCTCCTGCTTTCCCTCCCTCGCTTCCCCCTTCGCCAACACTCTTTCCTCCCCTCCCTCCCTCCCTCCCTCGCTCCCCCCTTCGCCAACACTCTTTCCCCTTCCCTCCCTCCCTCCCTCGCTCCCCCCTTCGCCAACACTCTTCCCCCCCCCCCCCCGAGAAGTCCCCAGGAGATCCTTGCGGCCGTCGTCTGATCCTTCTCACGAGGCGCGTCAATCCGGCAGCTGTTCGTCGGGATCTCCGGGGCCAGACTCGTTCAGGGGGGAAGGGGAGGGGGGGAGACGGGGAGGGGAGGGGGAGGAGGGGGAAGGGGAGGATGGGGAGTTGGGGGAGGAGGGGAGAGGGGAAAGGAGAGGGGGAGAGGGAGGAGGGGGGAGAGGGAAGGGGAGAGGGAGAGTTTGAGGAGGAGGGGGAAGGGGAGAGGGGGAGGGAGGAGGAGAGGGAGAACGAGGGGAAGACGGGAGGAAGGGAGATGGGGAAGAGAAGAGGGAGTGGAGAATTGTAGAGAGAGAGAAGATGAAGAAAAAGAGAAGAGGAAGGGGAGAATTGAAGAGAGAGAGAAGATGAAGAAAAAGAGAAGAGGAAGGGGAGAATTGAAGAGAGAGAGAAGATGAAGAAAAGAGAAGAGGAAGGGGAGAATTGAAGAGAGAGAGAGAAGATGAAGAAGAAGAGAAGAGGGAGGGGAGAATTGAAGAGAGAGAGAAGATGAAGAAAAAGAGAAAAGGAAGGGGAGAGGGGAAGGGCACGGGAGGAGGAGGGGGACCCTATAATCTGACTCCGCCGCGATTGGGGCCCAATTTTTTTGGCGGGTTTTCTATTTACAGGGGCGAGATGTTTTGGTTCGGGGCCTGGGCCCCTTTGGGTACGAAAAAGGGAGAAGCCCGGGGGATTTTTCGCGCGAAGAAGGGAAAAGGGAAATAAATAGGGGGAAGGGGAAAAAACAAGTAATAAAAAAAGAGGGAGGGGGGAGGAAAGAGAGGGAGAGGAGAGAGAGAGGGAAAAAAGAAAAAGAGAGAGAGGAGAGAAAGAGAGAGAGAGATTGATAAAGAGATAGATAAAGAGATAGAGAGAGAGAGAAGTGTGTTTATAGATTTGTAAAAAAAATTTCGGTCTTATATCGTAAATTCTTTTTTTCTCTTTTTTTCTTTCTTCTTTTATCTTATTTACCCGGCCCCCAAATTTTTCCCTTTTCTCCTCTCTCCCCTCTCTTTATAAAAATATATAAAAATTATAAAATAAATTTTATATAATATATATATAAAATATATATATTTTATAATATAAAATATATCTATAAAAAATAATATATATTATAATAAACATAAAATATTAAAATTATATTAATTATTATTCTGTATATCCTATCTTCTATAAATCTATCTATCTATCTATCTATAAACTATTATTAATATTAATTTTATTATTTTTATTATAATATATATATATATATATAAAAATATTTATATTTTAAAATATTATACTATATATACAAACATACAGCAAAATAAAATATACATATTTGTATGTATAATTATATAAAAAAAAAAAAAATAGAAAGAAAAAAGAAATAAAACGAATAAAAAACATTGCAATCTTACGTTTTTACGTTTTCTTCTTCTTCTCCTCTTCTTTTTCTTCTTTCCTTCCTCTCTTCTTTTCCTCTTTTATCACTGCATACCTTTATTCTTAAAATTTAAAAAACGAAACCCTCCCCGGGAAATAAATAAAATTTTAAGGGGAAAAAATTTAAAAAACGTCGGCCAAATTTGAAAAATTCCCCTTAAGAAAAGGGGTTAGGGGGGTTCTCTTTTTTTTGAAATTCCTTTTTTTTTAATTACAAAAAAGGAGAAAAAAAAAAAAAAAAAATTTTTTTTTATATTTTTTGGTTTTTTATATAACAAAAAAAAAATAAAATATATAAAATATATTAATATATCTTTTATATATATAAAATATATATATATATGTTTTTTTTTTTTTTTGTTTTTTTTTTTTTTTTGGGGGGTTGGTTGGTGGGGGGTGGTTGGTTGGGGGGGGGTTTTTTGGGGTTTTGGTTGTGGGGGGGGTGTGTGGGGGGTTTGGGGTTTGGGGGTTGTGGGTTGTTTGGTAAAAGGAAAAAAAGGTTATGTTGGGGGGAAAAAAGGTGTTTGGGATATAAAATTAAAATATATATAAAATATATTAAAAATTTTATATATATAATATAATATTTTTTTTTTTTTTTTTTAATATATTATTATATATTTTCAAAAATTTTATAAAAATAAAATAGAATAAAAATTTTTATAAAAATAAAATTTTAAAAAAAAAAAAAAAAAAAAAAAAAAAAATTTTATTAAAAATTAAAATAAAAAATTAAAAATATATATATAGTATGTTTTTTTTATTTAAAAATGGATAAAAAAAAAAAAAAAAAAAAAAATTTTTATATATATAATATATATTTATAAAATATATTAAAAATATTATATATATATATATATATTTTTTTTTTTTTTTTGGGGGTATTTTTTGGTTTTTTGTTTTTTTTTTGTTTTTTTTTTTTTTTGTTTTGTGTGTGTGGTGTGTGGGGGGTGGGGTTTTGTGTGTGTGTGGTTTTGTGTGTGTGTTTTGGGGGTGTGGGTTTGAAAAAAAAATTATAAAATATATATAAAATTTTATAGAAAAAAATTTAATAAAAATATATATAAAAATACAAAAAAAAACTTTTTTTATATTAATTTTGTGGGGTTTTGTGTGTTGTGGGGGTGTGTGTGTTGGGGGTTTTTTGGGAATTTTGGGTGTTGTTGGTTGTGTGGGTTATATATATAATATATATATATATATATATAAAATATAAAAATATATAATAATATATATTAAAAAATATAAAATATATAATATTTTATACAAAAATATATTTTTTATTTGAAAAAATATAAAATTATAGAAAAAAAAAAAAATCTTTTATAATAATATAAATAGAAAATATTTTATATAATTAAAATAAAAGTTAGTATTTATAAAATGACTTATTTAAAGGGCAATTCGGCCCCGGACCAAATTTCCCCAATAAATATTTTGGGCCCCTGATGTTTTAAAATTAAAAAATGTAAAAAAAAAAAAAAAAAAAAGGGGAAAAAAAAATTTATCCCTAAATCCCTAAAAAAAAAGATGTTGCGATAAATGGCTTACGGCGTAACTTTTCTTTGGCCGACAAAAAAGCCGAGTGAGAGAAGGGGGGGAAGAGGGGGAAAAAGGGGGAGGAAGGGGGGAGGGGAGGGGAGGAAGGGGGGGGAGGAGGGGAGGAAGAGGGGACAAGGGGGGGAAAGGGGGGAAAGGGGGGGGGGGAAGAGGGGGAGGAGGGGGAAAGGGGGAAAAGAAAAAGGGGGGGGAAGGGGGGGAAGGGGAAAGGAAAAAAGGGGGAGGAAAGGGGAGGAAGAGGGGGAGGAGGGGAGGAAGAGGGGGAAAAGGGGAAGGAAGAGGGGGAAAGGGGAGGAAGAGGGGAGGGGGGGGGGAGGAAAAAGGGGGAGAAAGGGGGGAAAGGGGGACAAGGGGAGGAAGAGGGGGAGGAGGGGAGGAAGAGGGGGAGGAGGGGAGGAAGAGGGGGAGGAGGGGAGGAAGAGGGGGAGGAGGGGAGGAAGAGGGGGAGGAGGGGAGGGAAAAGGGGGGAAAGGGGGGGAAGAGGGGGAAAAAGCGGGGGGGAAGAGGGGGAAAGGGGGGAAGAGGGGGAGGAAAAGGGGGGGGAGGGGGGGAGGAAGAGGGGGAGGAGGGGAGGAAGAGGGGGAAAGGGGGGAGGGGGGGAGGGAGGGGGAGGGGAGGGGGGGGAAAAGGGGGGAAAGGGGAGGAAGAAGGGGGGAAAGGGGGGGGAAAAGGGGGGGAGGGGAAAAGGGGGGAAGAGGGGGGAAAAGGGAGGGAAAAGGGGGGAAGGGGAGGGAAAAGGGGGGGGGAGGGGGGGAAGAGGGGGAGGAGGGGAAAAGGGGGGGAGGGGGGGAGGAAGAGGGGGCAAGGGGAGGAAGAGGGGGAGGGGGGAGGAAGAGGGGGGAAGGGGGAGGAAGAGGGGGGGGAAAAGGGGGGGAAAAAGGGGGGGCAAGGGGAGGGAAGGGGGGGGAAGGGGGGGGGGGGGAAAAAAGAGGGGGAGGAAGGAAGAGGGGGAGAAGGGGAGGAAGAGGGGGGGGATGGGGGGAGGGGGGAAAGGGGGAAAAGGGGGGAAGGGGGGACAAGGGGGGAAAGGGGGGGGAAGGGGGGAAAGGGGGGGAAGGGGGGAAAAAGGGGGGAAGAAAAAAGGGGAAAAAGGGGGGAAAAAGGGAAAAAAAAGGGGAAAAGGGGGAAGGGGGGGAAAAGGGAAAAAAGGGGGGGGGGGGAAAAAAAATAAAAAAATAAAAAGGGGGGAAAAAAAAGGGGGGGAAAGAGGGGGAAAAAGGGGGAAAGGGGAAAGGATTGGGGGGAAAGGGGGAAAAAAGGGGATAAAGGGGAGGAAAACAAAAGGGGGGGAAAGGAAAGGGGGCAAAAAAAGGGGGAAGGGGGGGAGGGGGGGAAAAAAAGAAAATGGGGGGAAAAGAAGGGGGGGGAAGGGGGGAAAAGGGGGGAAGGGGAAAGGGAAAAAATAGAAATGGAAAAAGGAAAAAGAAAAGAGGGAAAAAAATTGGGGAAAAAAGAAAAAGAAGAAGGAAGAAGAGAAAAGGGTCGGGGGGGAAAAAAAGGGAAAAAAAGGGAAAACGAAGAAAGGGGAAAAAAGGAAAAAAAAATTAAGGGGAAAAAAAAAAAAAAAGGGAAAAAATGGGGGAAAGGAAAAAATAAAAAAATAAGGGTAAACAGCCGAGAAAGAGAAAAAGGAAAATAAAAAAAAAAAAAAAGAAATCGGGAGCGATTTGAAAAAAAAGGGAAAAAAAAGAGAATAAAGAGAATTTAAAAAAAGAGGAAAAAAAAGGGAAAAAGGGAAAAAAGAAGGGAAAAAGGAAAGGAGAAAAGAAAGGGGAAAAGGGGGACCGAAAAAAAAAAAAAAAAAAAAAAAAAAAAAGGGGGATAAAAGGGAAAAAAAGAGAAGGAAAAAAAAGGGGAAATAAAAAGGGAAAAAAAAAAAAGGGAAAAACCAAAAGGGGAAAAAGGAAAAAAAAGAAGAAAGAAAGAAGAGGGAAAGGGAAAAAAGGATCCCCAATTTTTTTAAAAAAAAAAGGAAAAGGGGGAATTTAAAGGGTTTTTGGGGGAAAAAAAAAACCCCCAAAAAAAAAAAAGAAAGAAAAGCAACTTTAAAATGGTTTTAAGGGGGAAGTAAACAAAAAGAAATAATTTCCGGGGCCCCAAAGGAAATGAAAAGGGAAAAGGGAAGAAAAAAACAGAGGGAAATTTCCCCTTTTATTTGAAAAAAAGAAATCCCCCCTTTAAAAAAATAAATGAAGTACAAGAGAAGAAAGGAAGAGAGACAAAGAATCGAGGATAAATAAGAAAAATGAAAAACGAATGATGGCAAAAACGAAAATAAAATTAGATAATAAAAAAACGATAAGAATAGAGAGACAGACAGAGAGAAAAAGTAAGA
>NC_051424.1:21972626-21975126 GCF_015228065.2 Penaeus monodon
CTTTCTCTCCCCCTCTCCTCCTCTCTCCTCCATCTCTCCTCCTCTCTCCTCCATCTTTCCTCCTCTCTCTCCTCCATCTCTCCTCCTCTCTCCTCCATCTCTCTTCCTCTCTCCTCATCTCCTCCTCTCTCCCCAAATCTTCTTTCCTCTCTCCCCATCTTTCCTCTCTCCCCCCTCCACCTCCCCTCTCTCCCCCCTCCCCCTCCCCCCTCCATCTCCCTTCTTCTTCCATCTTTTCCTCTCTCTCCTCTCTTTCTCTCTCTCTCCCCTCTCTCCCCATTCTCCCCCTTTTCCCCTTTTTCCCCTCACTCCTCTCTCTCCTTCTCCCCTCTCCCCTCTCTCTCCTCCTTCTCTCCCCCTCCCCCTCCCCCCCCCTCACCATCTCAAGTCATAATACATCAAAATTTCTTTCACGTGTCTCTCATCTGCCCCCATCCTCACATCTTATCTTCGTCTTCTTTTTCTCTTCGCTTCCTTTCTTCTTCTTCTTGTTCTTCTTCTTTTCTCTCTCTCTCTCTCTCTCTCTTCTTTCCTTTTTTTCTCCTCTCTTCTAGTCTCTCTTCTCTTCTTCTGTCTCTCTATTTCATCTTCTCTCTCTCTCTCTCCTCTCTCTTCTCCTTTCTCTCTTTTCTTTCTCTCTCTCTCTCTCTCTCATCTCTTCTTCTCTCTATTATTATTTTGGTTTTCTTATTTTATCCTTTTTTTTGGGTGGGGTAAAAAAAAAACTTCTTATTTTTTATTTTTATTTTTTATATTTTATATATATTTTAAATATTATATATATATATATATATATATATATATATATATTATATATATATATATAAGTGTAAGGGGTGTGTGTGTGTGTGTGGGGTGTGGGGTTGTGTGTGTGTGTGGTGTGTTTTTGTAAACTACGCACCACACACAAAACACACACACACACACACACACACACACACCAACACACACACAAAACACATATATATATATATATAATATAAAAATTATATAATATATCGTATTATATATATATATATATATTATTGTTATTACTGTTGCTTTTACTGCCTTTTACTGCCGGTTATTATAATGTTTTTGCTGGTGCCGTTGTCGCTATTGTAATTATTGCTTATTTTCTTTAATCTCCTCGTGTTTGTTATTACTCTCAACAGCGTCACCGCAAGTAGTAAATGTGTTTATTGTATTTATTAGATGTATTTATTTCCATTATCATTCAATCAAAGCAACTGTGATAATGACGAACCAGCAATTCTCACATTTTTTATTATTTTTGTTGTTATTGCTATCATTTTATCACTATAATTATATCTCTTTTTATCATTAACAGCATATTCTGTCCTCAACTTTATCATATCATCATTGTACTCACTATTGTTACTATTATTATCATTCTTATTATCATCATCATTATCACTTTTAATATCATTACCCTTGTGAATGTTATCGTTAATATCATTACAATTATTACTTTCATTTCCATTATTACCATCATTATCATTATTATCGTTATTTCATTATTATCATTATTATTAATATTATTATTATTATTATTATTATTATTATTATTATCATTATTATTATTATTATTATTATTATTATTATTATTATTATTATTATTATCATCATCATTATTATTATCTTACTATTAAATTACCATTATCATAATCATAAATATTACCACTGTTATTATTACCATTATTGTTATTTTTTTATCATTGTTATTATTAACATTATTATTTCATTATTTTTAGTAGTATCATAATTATTTTTAGTATTATCGTTATTGTTATTATTGTTGTTGTTATTATTAATATTAGTATTGGTATTAGTATTTATTATTATTATATTAATTATATTATATATTATATATATTATATATATATATTATATATATATATATATATATATATATATTTATATATTATATATATATATATATATATATATATATATATATATATATATATATATATATATATATATATTACCATTATAACCGTTATTTTTATTATCGTTGTTATGTTTATTATTATTTTATTGTTACTGTTATCATGAATATTTATCCTTATTATTATTATTTTTATCACTTATTATTATTATTATTATTATTATTATTATTATTGGCATTAGTATTAGTATTAGTATTAATATTAGTATTATTATTATCACTATCATCATCACTATTATTATCATTGTTGTTGGTGGTGGTGTTATTATTACTATTATCAATGCTATCATCATTATATCATTATTATCATTATCATTGGCCTTATTGATATCATCAATTATCATTATTATTATTGATATTGTTATTATTATCATTATTGTTATTATCATAATTATCATTATAATTATCATTATAATAATTTTTAACATTATTGTTATCATTATTATTTTTTCATTATTATTTTTATTATAATATTTATTATTATTATTATTATTATTATTATTATTATTATTATTATTATTATTATTATTATTATTATTATTTATTATT
>NC_051424.1:21980126-21987626 GCF_015228065.2 Penaeus monodon
TGCAAAACTTGAATAGGGAAACCGCCGTCCGTTCGTCTAAGCGACGCTGGATACCCATTTTGCATGCGGATTCACGCCTTGTCCGAAAAGTGGGAATTTGGACCAAATCCTTGAATGAGATTTGGTAAAGGGGTTTAAGCATGTCTTTCGTTCTTCCATCTTTTTATTCTTCTTCTTCTTCGTAAGCGATGACAGTAAATAATTACCTTTGATTCTTAAAGAAATTATGTGAATTTCCGTTATGATAAATATGGAAGAAAAGCGAATGGAACTTCTTTCCGTTTTCTTTTTTACAATTTTTTTGGTTTTGTTTTTGTTTTTGTTTTTCTATCCGAGTCGATCTCTTTTCCAGACGGAAGTAAACAGTATCTTTAGTGATCTAATTTGCATAAACCTGCTATCTGCCACGCTGTCGTGTAAACGCTACGGACAATGGACACGGTACGGATATAAAAAAAAAATAAAAACTATATATAAAACCTACAATAAAGTGTGGAAAATCGACAAGTTCCAGAAAAAATAAGTTAATATGGAATAAGAAAAGAGAAAAAGCGGTGGAGAAAAGAGATAGAGAGAAAGAGAGAGAGAGAGAGAGAGAGAGAGAGATGAGAGAGAAAGAGAGAGAGAGAGAGAAATGAAGAGAGAAAGAGAGAGAGAGAAAGAGAGAGAGAAAGAGGAATAAAAATAAGATATGAACATCTGCCACCACCGACACCTGCAAACATCTGCTCACTAACACTCCGAATGACAGAAGGAAGGAGGGACAGATAGATAGGATGATAGACAGACAGAGAGAGGGAGAGAGACAGAGAGACAGACAAACAGACAGACAAACAAATGAACAAACAGACAAATAAACAGACGAAGATGAGCAGGTGAAAGAATGAAAGAGGGAAAGAGCGGAAGACGAAGAAAGAGAAGAGAGAAATGTAAATAAAGCGGATGGGAGAAAGACAGAGACGACGGGAAAACGAGGGGAAAAGAAAGAGGCATACAAAGAGAGAGAGACAGAAAGAGAGGGAGAAAGGAAGAGGGAGAGAGACAGAGATAAAGGGGAGGGCGAGGAAGGGAGGGAGGAGGGAGAGAGGGAGAGGGAGAGAGAGAGAGAGAAGAGAGAGAGAGAGAGAGAGAGAGAGAGAGAGAGAGAGAGAGAGAGAGAGAGAAAGGGAGAGAGAGAGAGAGAGGAGAGAGAACAGGTGTTTGGTTCATATGAGATGCCAGCCATTTTAACACGATCTGTATGTGTGTGTCAGGACATAAACATTTTGCTAAATACCTGTTCGTCTCCCTTCCATTACTCTCCGGTTTCCTTCTCTCCCTCCATTCCATTCCTCGATTCCCCAATCTCACTCTTTCCCTTCACCCCATTCGCTAATCCCCAGTTCTTCCTCACCCTCCATTTTACCTCTGTAATAACTAGGACTGTGATGATAGATGGAAACAGAGAGAGAGAGAGAGAGAGAGAGAGAGAGAGGGAGAGAGAGAGAGAGAGAGAGTGAGAGAGAGAGAGAGACAGACAGACAGACAGACAGACAGAGAGGGAGAGATTGAGAGAGTGAGAGATGGGGCTAGAAAGGAGGAGAGAGAGAGAGAGAGAGAGAGAGAGAGAGGGGGCTAGAAAGAGAGAGGAGAGAGAGAGAGAGATGGGACTAGAAAGAGAGAGAGAGAGAGAGAGAGAGAGAGAGATGGGCTAGAAAGAGAGAGAGAGAGAGAGAGATGGGACTAGAAAGAGGGGGAGCCATGCGAGTGCTTTAGTAAGTTGTTACAGAGGTTGTGGAGGTTATGATCAGGATCACAACAGCTCGTTAATTCTTGGGGGCGTTATGCAAGACAGAGTTAAAACGAGTCAAATGGTCTTTGTTAAATGAAAGAGAGACGGCGGGAGAGAGAGCGAGGAAAGAGAGTGGGAGAAAAGGAGAGGAAGAGAGAAAGGGGGGGGGAGAGGGAAAAAGGGGGGAAAAAGAGGGTTTAGGGGAGCGGGAGAAGGGTGGGAAAAAGAGAGAAAGGGTGGGAAAAGAATGGGGGGAAAAGGGGAAGGAAGAGAGAGAGAGAGAAGAGAGGGGAAAAGAGAGAGAGGGAGGAGAGAGGAAACAAAAAAGGGGACAGAAAAAAGACAGAGACAGAAAAGACGGGCAGACAGACAGAAAGATAACAGACAGGGCGGGAAAAACAGAAAGAAAGGAAAAAAAAAAAGAGAGGGCGGGGAAAAAATAAAAACCCAAAGCAAAACCCTGTACGTATGGGGCGATCATACTTTTACACGCATGTTTTATAATGCATACATGCCTTTCCAGATCCAAAACAAATGAAAAAAAAAAAAAAAAACACCCAAAAAAACCATATATAAAAAGCTGAAAACGAGAGGGATCGAGAGAGATTGAGTATTTGATAACGCAAATGATAATGCATATTCTTAAAAGTGTGATAGCTCAGGCTAATGAATATCACATCCGAAATTACGCTGTCAGCTCTTGTTTCCTCCACCGGGGCCCGAGGATGGATTAGTGGGGGGGAGGGGGACGGGGAGGAGGGGGGAGGGGGGCAGGAATTGGGACTTTTGGTTTTGAAGTCTATTTTTTAAAACCGGTTTTGAAACGTTCCTCTCTCCTTTTCTCTCCTCTCTCTCAAAACCCCTCTCTCTCTCCCCCTCTCTCTCCCCTCTCTCCTCCTCCTTTTTCTCTCTCTCTTCTCGGGGTCTCCTCTCTTTCTCTCTCTCTCCTCTCTTCCCTCTCTCTCTTCTCTTTTCCCTCTCTCTCTCTCTTTCTCTCTCTCTCTTCTCCCTCTCATCTTTTTATACACAAACTATATATATATTATATAAAATATTATTTTATATAAAATATATATTATTTATTTTTATATAATATATATATTTTATCCTACCTATATATAATATATAATATATTATAATTATATAATAATATATATATAATATGTGTTTGTGTGTGTGTGTGTTGTGTGGGTTGGGGTGTGTGTGTATGTGTGTGTTTTTGTTTTGTTGTGTGTGTTTGTGTTTGTGTCTATACTATACATTTTATATATTATATTTTTAAAATTTTATATATAATTTTTAAAAATTTTTTAAAATATATATATATATATATAATTAAATATATATTATATTTATATGTTTATACAATATAATATATAATATATATACAATAATTTTGTATATATATGTATATATATATATATAAAATAATATATAATATAATATATATTTTATATATATATTTATGTATGTAGTTGTATATATAAGCATGTATTAATTTCTATATTATACTAAGATATTGACCCCTTGGGGTTTTTACTAAAAACAAAATTGGGGGTCTTTAAAACCCCACACCACACACACACACACACACACACACACACACACACCACACACACACAAAACAAAACACACCCCCCCACACACACACACACCCCAACCTATACACACACACAAACCCCAAAAACCCCCCCCAAACACACACACCCACACACACACCCCCCACACACACGCACACAAACACACACAAAACACACACACACACACATATATTATATATATATATGATATATATATAAAAAAAATATATATATTTTTAATATATATATATATTATTATATAAATATTGGGGATATGTTATAACTGTATGTTTAGGGAGCGTGTTTTGTTTTATGCCCCGTTTTGTATGATTTTTTATATGTTTTGCTGTAGGGATGTAGTTTGTATGTATGTATGTATTTTGTAATTGTATGCATGTTGTATGTAAAGATATATGTAAAGCCCTGTATGTATGTGTATATGTATATGTTTTTGGGATTTTTGTAAAGTATTTTTATATGTATATATGTATATTTTTATATTATATATTATATATATATATATAATATAATATATTATACATACACTTTTATATATATAAGGTGTGGGGTGTTGTGTGTTTGTGGGGGTGTGTGGTGTGTTGGGTGTGTTGTTGTGTGTGTGTGTGTGCGTGTGTGGGTTTTGTGTGTGTGTGTTTTGTTGTGTGGTGTGGTGTGGGGTTTTTGTTTTGGGTTTTGTGGGGTGTGTGGGGGTGTGGGGTTTTTGTGGGGTGTGTTTTTGTTGTGTAAAACCCCCAATTTCGTTTTTGGTTTGTACAAACAAGATGAAAATATCTTTGTTTCCAAATTTTATTTATATCATTTTAGCCCATTTGTTTTTTTTCCTTTTTTTTCCTTTTTTTTTTTTTTTTTTTTTAATTTTCCAATCACCTCGAAAGTTGAAATGAAAAAAAAAAAAAAAGAAAAAAAAAAAAAAAAAAAAATATATATATATATAAAATGGTCAGGGAAGCCCGTAGTTCATGAAAAAATACACTCACGCCTCTTCCAAAATTTTTCAGGGCCTCTTATTAAAAAAACAAAAGGCTTCCCGATGAAAATCCCACGAAAAAATGTCTAGGCGAGCCGGCCCCGGGAGGGGCTTTTTCCCACCATCTTTTAATTTTTATTTTTGGCCCCCAATTACAGGGCCAGCGGTCAACCCCACGCGCAGAATTTCAAAAACCTTTATTTCGCCCACACACCCTTTTGCCACTCTTAAAGCCCCCGTCCCCCGGGCCCATCGCGTGTTTTCTGCCTGTCTGTCTCCTCCCTTTAACACCTCCTCTCTCGCCCTCCCCTTTGTCTCCCCCGTTCGCCCTTAAAAGCCTCTCCCTCCGCCATCGCCGCCTCTTGCCTCTTCGTCCATTTTAACGGGATCACTATCCTGCTCCGCGCGAGATTTTCTCCTGTGTTTCTCCTTTCTTCGTTTTCTTTTCTGCCTCTGGCCCTACGGTGGTTTTGTTTCTCGGGGCGCTTAACCCTGGGGTCCCTAACCCCCTCGCGGGGGGGGAGAAATTAATTTTTACCTGCCGGGGAAAAACTTATGAATCACAAGGACTTTTGGGATTGTTTTTGAGGGGGCCGGAAGGTATCAGGTTTTTTTAAAAACCCCCCCTATTTCCCCCCCGCCCGTTTCCCCCCCCCGCCCCCTTCAAACGTTTTCTTTTTTTTTCTTTTCTTTTTTTTTTTTTTAATTGGGAAAAAATTTTAAAAAAATATTAATAAACCCAATTTAGGCTTAAAAAAAAAAACAAATTTTTTTTGCAAAATGAAGCTTAAACATTCATCCTTTTTTTCTTTTAACCCCTTTAAGGGAAATTTGACACCAAAAGGGAAAAAAAACTTTTTAAAGGAAAATTACGTCCCTTTTTTATGATCCCTGGTTTTTTTCCCCCAAAAAGTTTTATTATATTTCCCTTTTAAATCTTTTATTTTTTTCCCTACATTTTTCCCCGGGGGGAGCGTGAAATTTTAAACAAACGAAAAAAGGGCCCGGGGTAAGAAATTTAAACACGTGATCTTCCGGGGGGCCTTGAAAAAAAAAAAAAAAAGCCCGGGGTTGGGGAGGTAGGAGTGGTGAGTGGTGGGGGGGGACCCTTGGTTTTGGGGGCTTTGTTCTCTTCTCTCTCTCTCTTCCCTCTCTCTTCTCCTCTCCCCTCTCTCCTTTTGTCTCAATTCCTTCCCCTTTTTCTCCCTTTTCATCTCTCTTTTCCTTCCCTTCCCCCCTCCTTTTTCCTCCCTTTTTCTTTTTTCTTCCTTTCGGTCTTTTTTCTTTCCTCTTCGGGGGACCTTCTGTTTTCCCTCTTCTCTCTCCTCTCTCTATTTTCTCTTTTTCTCCCCCCTTTTTCCTCTCTCTCGCTCTCTCTCCCTCGCCCCTTTCCCCCTCTAACTCTCCCCTCTCTCTTCCCCTCCCCTCTCTCCTTCTCTCCTCTCTTCTCCCCTCTCTTCTCCTCCTTTTATTTCCTTTTCCCCCTCTCTCCCTCCATTTTCTCCCTTTCTCTTTCTTTATTCTCTCTCCCCCTCTCCCTCCTCCTCTCTTTTCCCCTATCTCCTTTTCTCTCCTCTCCCCTCTCTCTCTCTCTCTCCCTCTCCCCCTTCCTTCTCTCTCGCTCTCTTTTCTCCCCTCCTCTCTCCTTTTCATCTCCTTTTCTCTCCTCTCTCTTTTCTCTCTCTCTCCTCTCCCCTCTCTCCTCTTTCTCTCTTTTCTCTCTCCTCTCTCTCTCCTCCCCGCCCCCCCCTCCCCTCTCCTCCCCCTCCCTTCTCTTTTCCTCCCTCTCTCCTTCCCTCCCCCCTCCCCCCCCTCTCCCCCCTTCCCCCCCCCCTCCCCACCCCCTCTCCTCTCTCTCCTCTCCCCTTCCTCTCCTTTTCTTCCTCGCTCTCCTTCTCGCCCCTTCTCTCCTCTCTCTCTCTCTCTCTTTCTCTCTCTCTCCCCTCCTCCTCTTCTCCCCTCTCTCTCTCCTTTTCTCCCCTCTCTCTCCCTCTTTTCCCCCCCTCCCCTCCGCCCCCCCTTCCCCCTTGCCCCCTCCTCCTCTCCCTCCCTCCCCCTCTTCCCCCTCTCCCCTCGCTTTCCCCCTCCCCTTTTCCCCCTCCTCTCTCCCCCCTCCCCCTTTCCCCCCCCTCCCCCCTTCCCCCCTCGTCCTCTTTTTTTCCCCTTTCCCCTCCCCTCCCCCCCCCTCCTTCCCCCCCTCTCTCCCTTTTCCCCCACCCCCCTCTTTTCCCCTTTCCCTTTTTCTCTTTCCCCCCTCCCCCTCCCCTCCCCCCGGTCTTCCTCCCCCCTCTCTCCTTTCCCCTTTTTCTCTCTCTCTCTCTCTTCTCTTCTCTCCCCTCTCTCTCCTCCTCGCTCTCTCTTCTTCTCTGCTTTTCTCTCTCTCTCTTTTTCTTTCTCTCCTCTCCTCTCTCTCTCTCCTCCCCCTCCGTCTCGCTCTCTCCCCCTCTCTTTTCTTCTCTCTCTCTCTCTTTTCTCTTCTCTCCTTTTCCTTCTATCTTCTCTCTTTTTCTCTTCTCTCCCTCCCTCTCTCTCTCTCTCCTTTTCTTCCCTTCTCTCCGCCTCGCTCTCTCTCCCGCCCCCTCCCTTTTCCTCTCTCCCTCTCACTCTCTCTCTCCCTCTCTCTCTCTCCTCTCTCTCCCCTCTCCTTTTCCCCTCTCTCTCTCTCTCTCTCCCTCCCTCCTCCCCCTTCCCCCCTCCCCTCTCCCCCTTTTCTCTCCCCTCTCTCTCTCTTTTCCCCTTTTCTCTCCCCTCTCTCTCCCCTCCTCTTTCCCCCTTTTTTTTTTTCTCGTTTTTCTTTTCTCTTTCTTTCTTCTGTTTTTCTTTTCTCCTCTCTCTCTCTCTCTCCTCTCTCTCCTCTCTCTCTTTTCTTTTTCCTTTTTTTCTCTTTTTTTCTTTGTCTTTTCTCTCTCTCTCTCTCTCTCTTTTTCTTCTTCTTCTTCTTCTCTCTTTTTTTTTTTTTTTATATTTTTATTTTTAAAATTTTATTTATTATTTTTATAAAATAAAATAATATATATATAAAAAATTTTAATATATAATAATATTATAATATATTATTTTATATTTTAAAAAATATAAAATTTATATATATTTTAAAAATAAAATATTTTATATATATATATTTTATATAAATAATTTTATGTAAAATTGGTGTGTGTGGG
>NC_051424.1:21995126-22012626 GCF_015228065.2 Penaeus monodon
TGTTGTTGTTGTTGTTATTTTTTCATTGTAATCATCATCATCATCATCATCATCATCAGTATTATCATTTTACATTTTAACTATTATCATCATTGTTATCATAATTGTCATTATTTTCAATAATGATAATGAAAATGAATAATAATAATAATGATGATAATAACAATAATAATATAATAAAATTAAAATATAATATATAATATAATAATAATGATAATAATAATAATAATATATAATAATAATAATAATAATATAACAATATCAATAATATGATAATGATAATAAATGATATGATAATGATAATAATGATATAAAATATATGGTGATAAAATGAATTGATAAATGATATGTATTCATCACCATTGCTACCATCGTCACTATAATATTAACATAATCGAACGAAACCTGAAATATCTAACTCCCCCCCCCCCCAAGACACACACACCTGACCCACCCATCTAGAAAAAAAAAAAAAAAGTCAGCTATATAGGGGTATCGCATTGCATATGTGTCTGCCTGCCTGTCTGTCTGCTTCGCTTGTGCGCTATTATGCGTATATGTTACCCGGTCGATGCATAATCATTTTGCGTATAAATCAACACGCTTGGCTGGGGAAGAGGAGGTGGGGGGGGGGGGTGAGGGAGGGGGGAGATGGGGGAGGAGGTGATGGAGAGGGGAGATGGGGGAGGAGGTGAGGGAGGGGGAGGTGGGGAAGGGGAGAGGGAGAAGAGGTGGGGAAGGAAGTGGGGAAGGGGAGGGAGAAGGTGGGAATAGGGGTAGGAGAGATAAGGAAGAAGGAGAGGGAGGTGGAGGAGGCGGGTAGGGAGGGGAGGGAGGGGGGGGCGAAGGGAATCACTAATCACCTTTTGTCATGTGATGAAATTGAGTCTTTTTCTTTTTTATTACCCCCACCCCCTTCTCTTTTATCTTTTTTTTCAGTGATAGCGATAGAAGGGGAAGGGGGGGGGAGGGGGGGAGGGGGAGGGGGAGGGGGGCTCATTGGGTACGACATGCAAGCCTTTTTTTTTTCTTTTTCTTTTTTTTTCTTTTTCTTTTTTCTCTTTTTTTCTTTCTTTTACATTTCTTTATTTCTTTACTTCTTTCTTTCTTTTCTTTTTTCATTTTTGAAATAATATCTTATACATTGAATTTTTTTTTTCTTATCATTTTTATCATTTCTTTTCGCAAATTATTTCAGATTTTCCTCGTCATGATTATCATATGCTAATTCAGATGCTAATCTCTGTTATTTATGCTAATATTTTCACTTGATATTTTTGTATTTTTGTATTACTGTTGTTGTTGTTGTTTGGGTCATTTAAGTATGATCATCATTATTTGGATTATTAATATCGTCGTCATCGTCATCGTCATCGTCATCGTCATCGTCATCGTCATCGTCATCGTCATCGTCATCGTCATCATCATCATCATCATCATCATCCTCATCACCCTCATCACCATCATCATCATCACCATCATCACCACCACCATTATTATCATCATCACCATCATCATCACCATATCATCACGATCAGCATCACCATCATCATCACCATCATGACGATCATCACGATCACCATCACCATCTTTATCATTAAATCACTGCTTTTAGTAGCATCACCATCATCACCATCACATACCATCCGTCCAGATATCACGACAGACGATATATCGCTTATGTATCATATATGTATCTTTTCATATAATTCTTATGTTATAAATTATAATACATATACATTATAATACATATCATATAATTTCTCATGTGTCATCTGTTTATCGTTTTCTTTCAGTTATTTTTTTCTCATTATCTTTCTCTTTTGTTATTCGTTATCGTTAACTTGGTATAGTTTATAATTTAACTTAATGTATTTATTTATTGTTGTAAATTGTGTTATCTTTGTTTTCTCTTCTGTCATTCCTTTTATCGTTTTCCTTTGACACTTCTTTTATTCCGTCTTCTTCTTCTTTTTCTCTTTCTTCTGTTACGCGTTATTATGCATTTTAATATCCGTTATGCTTTTCTGTGTCTTCTGTTATTGCTCTTTACGTTATCTCTTCTTTATTCGGAAGTGTAATTGATTTACTCTTTCGTTCATCTATATTTTTTTTTTCTTTTCATTTTCCTTCCGTTTTGTTGTGTCGTTATATTTTCCTTTCCTTTCCTCGTTTGTTTGTTTTGGCCTATATATTTTTTGTTTTTTTTCTTAATTTTTTTCGTGTATTTTCTTTTTTTCTCTCTCTCTCATATATATATATACATACATATATATATATATATATATATATATATATATATATATATATATATATATATATATATATGTATGTATGTATATATGTACATATATGTATATATACATACATATATGTATAAGTGTGCATATATATGTACATGTGTGTATATATACATATTCATATATCTATATATGAATATATACATATGGATATATATGTATATATATACATATATATGTGCGTGTGTGTGTGTGTGTCCATCACATTACATAAACTAGTGCAGTGAAGAAATTAAACCTCGCAAACACGAGAAAGAAATCCATAAAGTTCTTTGACCCCGTAACCCCCTCCCCCTCTCCCTCCCCTACTTCCCCCTCTTTCTCGTGATCCCCATAAATCCGAGCCCCTTGCTCCCTCCCTCCCCCACCCCTTACCTCCCACCTCTCCCCCATCCCCTACCTCCACCCCCACCCCCCGAACCTTTTCTTTCCCATATCCGGCAACGCGAGGAAGGGAGTGGGGGAAGGGGGAGAGGGGGAGGGGAGGAACCGAGTACCGCGGGGGGGGGGGTTAAAGAAATCGGCCTACAGTGTTATGATTATAGTGCCGTTATAGTTGTCGTTATGTCATTTTGTTATATCTTGTCACACAGAACACACAAAGTACTTGAACATAACACTATAGTACGTGGTCTTCACCCCCCCCCCCTAAGTCCCCAACCCCCAACTCAAATTTTAAAAAAATCAACTACCCCCTCCCCCCTCCAAAAAAAAAAACAATAAAACTAAAAAATCAAATTAAAAAATCCGAAATAAAAATGAGAAAATCTGTACAGGATATGGGTGTAATTAGAAGCCTCTCATTACGAAGACACAAAACCTCACAGTCAATTGGGTTCCTTTTCTATTAGCAGTACAGGGGGAGGGGGTTAGAGCTGGGGGAGGGGGGTGACGGGGATAGAGGGTGTGGAGGGAGGGTGGTGGAGGGAGGTGTGTGGAGAGAGGGTGGAAGGAGTGTGGTCGAGGGGTGTGGAGGGGTGGAGGAAGGGGTGTGGGAGAGTGGAGGGAGGGTGGTGTAGTGGGGTAGAGGGAGGGGTGTGGAGAAGAAACTTAGGTGGAGCATGGGTGTGGAGGGAGGGACAAGGTGGAGAGGAGGTGGAGGGAAAGTGGAGAGAAGATGGAGGAAAAGTGGAGAGGAGGTGGAGGAAAGGTGGAGAGCAGGTGGAAGGAAGTAGAAGTAACGGATTTAGACAGGGGGAGAGGTGAGGGTGGAAGATAGGGAGTAAGAGGCTAAAAGGAAAAGGAGGAAGCGAAAGAAGGAGAGAGCGTAGGAGGTCGGAAGGAAAAAAATATAAAATATATAGACAGAAAGTGCCATATGACCTTGATATCTAACACATTCATTTCTCTTAACCATTGACCATTAGGAGGTCGAGAGGGAATTAAAGGGGGAGCATAGAACGAGATAAGGGGAAGGGGAGATGGGGGGAGGGTGGGGAGGGGCGTTAGGATGCGAACGTAGGGTGGAAAGGGACACGAGAGAGGTTAAAAGCAGGGAGATGGAGAAATGAGGTGAGGAGATGAGAGGTTAGAAAGGGGAAGGGGGGGAAGGGGGATTGAAATGAGTTTAAGAAAGAGGGGATGGGAGAAGAAAGGGGGGGGGATGGGAGAGCGTTGAAGGGGAAGGCGGAAACGAGGAGAAAGATATTTGTTATGAGCTTTATATTAAGAGAATTTGTATACGTTATGGGCAAATGGATCGATAGATATCTAGACAGATCGACCGATATATATATATATATATATATATATATATATATATATATATATATATATATATATATATATATATATATATATATATATATATATCGGTAGGTAGACAGATAGATAAACAGATAGAAACATAGATAGACAGAGATACTGACAAATAGAGAGATGGATAAACAGATAAATAGATAGACAGATATAGATAGTTAGACAGATAGATAAAAAGACCTACAATGTACACATGTGCACGTATATGTAAATACACTGATGTACACATGTGAGCGTGTGTACCTTTCTGACGCAGGGGACCGAAAGGGGAATAAATGACTAGATGTTTTAGGCTTATCTTGTAATTAAAGAATTTTCGTTACGTACGAACTGGATGATGGACGTGAAGGGTCGAATCAGCGTGCATTTTCAATACGAATTTCGACTTAATCTGCCTTTTTTGAGAGATCGTGTCTCTTTCTTCTTTCATTTTTGAATTTTATTTTCTGCTTATCTGACTTTTTTTCCTTTTTTTCATATTCTTACTCTCCCCTCTTCCTCCGCCTTTTCTTAAAGCTAATTTTCATTTTTTTCTTTTTCTCCTCCTTCTTCACCACCACCTCCTCTTCCTCCTTCGTTTTCCTCCTCTTCCTCCTCCTCCTCCTTCCTCTTCCTTCCTCTTCCTCCTCCTTCCTTCCTCCTCCTCTTCTCTCTTCCTCCTTCCTCCCTCTTCCTCCTCTTCCCCTTCTCTCTCCCCCCTCTCCTCTCCTCCTTCTCCCTCTCCTCCTTCTCCCTCTTCCTCCTCCTCCATGTCATCATTATTAGCGCTCCTATCGCCACCCTCCTTCCCTCACTTCTTTCTCATTTCTCATTCATTCTCAAGGAAAACAAACTGGAACCGCTGACCCCCTCCTCCTCCCCCTCCCCCTCCCCCTCCCCTCCCCCTCCCCCTCCTTCTGTCCATGCCCCCTTCCTCGCCTCTCCCCCCTCTTGCTCCGCCCCCTACCCCTCCTCTCTTCTCCCCCTTCTCCATCGCCCCACCCCGCCCCCTCCCCCCCTCCACCTCTCCTCTTTCTCCCACCTCGCCCCTCCCCTCCCCCCTCCTTGCTCCGTCCCTACCCCCCTCCTCACTTCTCCCTCTCCCCCTCTTTACCTCTCCTCTTCCCCCTCCTCTCTTCTCGCCTTTCCCCTTCCTCGCCCCTTTCTCCCCCCCCTCCCACACACGATCCTTTTTTTCCCCTTCCCTCTCCCCCTCTTATACTCCTTCCCCTTCCCCCCTCCTTTTTCCCCTGTCCCTACCCTTCCCTTTTCCCCTTCCCCTCTCCCTTTTTCCCTTCCCCTCTCTTCTTTTCCCTTTTCCCCTCTCTTCTTTCCCCCTCCCCCCCCCCCGATCACAGAGTCGCCGTCCGACATTCAGAGCAACAACTCCAACCCCCCCTCTCCTCCCCCCCCCCATGAAGAAGACGAAGAAGAAACGAAAAAAAAAAAAAAAAGCGGTTGTAGATTCCGCTTCCGGTGCACTGACAGGTGATGGGGGGAGGGGGGAGGGGGGAGGTGATGGAGGGAAAGGGGGGAAGATGATGGGGGTTAGGGGGGATGTGATGGGGAGAAGGGGGGCAGGTGCTGGGGGAGAGGGAGGGAAAGGGAGAGGAAAAGAAGGTGGGAGAGAGGAGAAGGTGGAGGTGAGGGAGAGAGGGTGAGAGGAGATGAGGGAGAGGAGAAGGATGGGGGTGAGGGAGAAAGGGTGAGAGGAAGGGATGAGGGAGAGAAGGTGGAGATGAGGGAGGGAAGGAGAGAGGAGAAGGTAAGGGAGAGGGAGGATTTTAGGATTAGTGGGAGTTGCAAGAAGAAGTAGAAGGAGAAAACAAAGGAAGAAGAAGGAAAAGGAAGAATAGGACGAGAAAAAAAACGAATAAGATGAGGAGATGAGAGGAGGAGGACGATGAGAAGGAGGAAGAGGAGAAAAAGATGTAAGAAGGAATAGAGAAGACAAACACAGAATTGGAAAAATGACGAGAAAGAAGAAAATCGAAGAAAAACAAATGAAATAAGATTAAATAAAATAAAGAATAGAGGCGAAGACGGAAGAAAAGTAAATAAGGGGAGAGAAGGAGACGAAGAGAATAGAGAAAGAAGAAGAAGGAGAAATTGATAATGATGATAATAAGAAATAGGAAAGACAAATGGAGAATCATAACATTGCATAAAAACAATAATAATAATGATAATGATGATAATAGTAATAATAATGATAATAATAGTAATTATAATAATAATAATAATAATAATGATAATAATAATAATAATAATAATAATGATAATGATAACTATTAATGATAATTAACCATAATTATTGTTATTGTGATTATCATTATGAAAGTAATTATAATGATAATAGTAACAATTATTATCATCATTGTCATTATAATAACAACAATTGTAAGAAAAACAATGATAGCTGTTACAATGATCATAAGAAATGAAAATGATGATAATAAGTGATAATTTGATAATAATTGTAATAACAATGACAAGGATAAAAATAATTGAAAGTGAAATATTATGATAACAGGAAGATAAAAAGAAATTAAGAAAAGTGATAGGAATAAACGAAGATGATGATAGTATATAAATGATAATAACGATAACAACAAAATAGAACAAGAGTAATAAGGATGGAACGAAAGAGGGGAATAGACAAGGGAGAGAGAAGGGAAAAGGAGAATAATTTGAGGGGACGAGTCAACGAGGCGAGAGGGGGGGGGGTGAGGGGGAAAGCCAGGGGGGTGAAGGGGGGGGGGGTAATTGTCCTGCATTACTCTGACAAGTTCGATGAAAAACGGGCTTTGTCTTTGTGTGTCGCTGTCTTTGTTTGTTTGTTTGTTCGTCTTGCGTTGGTGTGTGTTTGTGTCTTTGTTTGTTTTCTTTGTTTGTTTCTTTGCTTGTGTTTGTGTCGTCTTTGTGTTTGAATGTGTCTGCTAGTCTCTGCGTATGTGTCTTTTATGTGTCCACGTTCGCTGCAGTTGTGTGCGTGTGTTTGACTGTGTCTACATGTGTCCTTTTTCTGTTTGAGGATGCGTGTTTGTCCGTTTTTTTCGCCTCTGTCTGCGCTTTTCCACATGCATGTATGACACATTAAAATTTCCTTTATTAATTCAATAGATAAGTATTTCTTTCACGTATGTAACTCCCTAATGGTGGCTGTATGTATCTTGACATTTATCACAGTTCTGTTTGATCAATTCTTGTCACATTCTTGTTCAAAGTAGTAGTACTATTGAGAGAATTTTTCTTTATCATTATCATTATGATTATTATCACTGTCGTCATTATCATTATCATTTTTATCGCCATCAGCAGCAGCAGCATTTTTATCATTTTCAATATTATCATCATTATCATTGTTGTTATCAATATTATTCTTATTCTTATTATTGTTGTTATTCTTATTCTTGTTATTCTTATTATTATTATTATTATTATTTATTATTGTTTTTATTATTATCATTATCATTATCATCATTATTATTATTGTTGTTGTTGTTGTGTTATCATTATAATTATCATTAGGGAATGGGAGAGGAAAATTTTATTACTATAATTATTATTATTATTATTATTATTATTATTATTATTATTATTAATATTATTATTATTATCATTATTATATTATGTTGTTTTATTACTATTATTATAATTATTATTATTGTTATTATTATTATTATTATTATTATTATTATCCTATTATCATTATTATTATTTCAGTAGTAGTAATAGTAATTGTTGTAGTAGTAGTAGTAGTAGAGTATCATTATTATTATCATTATTATTATTATTATTATTATTATCATTGTTATAATATTTATTATCATTTTTAATAGTTTCATCATTATCATTTGTATCATTACTATTCTTGTTTTTGTAATAATTATTATCACCATCCCTGTTATAATTATAATTGTTACTATTATTATTATAATTATTATTATCATTATCATTATTATCATTTATATCAATATAATCATTATTGCTAGTTTCGTTATTATTTTTAGTAGTAGTAGTAAGAGTAGTAGTAAGATCATCATCATCATCATCATCATCATTATCATTATTATCACCATCATCATTATTATCATTCTCATCTTCATTATTATTATTTGTATTTTCATTTCATCATTATTGTTATTGTTATGGATATCATCATGATCGTTATTATCATTATCATTACTACTATTGTCATTATTATCATTATTATTCTCATTATCATTATTATTACTAATATTATCATCTACATCTCCATTATAATTATTATAATTATTATTTCTATCATTGCTTGTATCATTTTCATTGTCATTATCATTATCATTATTACTGTTATTATTATTATTACTATTTTCATTATTATTATCATTATTATTATTAGGAGGAGGAGGAATAGTAGTAGTAGTTTTAATAGTATTATATCACTAGTATGATAATTGTTGTTGTTTATATTATCACCATCATCACTATTACCAATATTATCATTATTATTATGATTTTCATCATCATCTTTATTTTCATCATATCGCATATGATACATGTCATATCTTTAGCTATTATTTGATTACTTTTATCATTACTGTTAGGAACTATTTATACACGCATGCCTTTATATCTGCATATACAGTATATACGTGTTTTCATTTATATATCTCTGTAGGACTATAGTAATGTATTGTTTTTAAGCCTAATTAGTTTCCTCTCCCCCCCCCCCCAGGTTGCCAGCGACCCCCGCGCCTGCCTGCATGTCACTCGCCATTGGGTCATGTCACTCGTCATGGCCTCATGTCACTCGTCATGGCTTCATGTCACTCGTCATTTCAACGGTGAAACGAGATGAAAATGATGACGATGGTGATGATAACTCCGCCCATCGTCATCGAGGCTTGCCGATTCATATAGATGAAAGCTCCTGCCAACTTTTCCACCACGTTGCCAGCACAGGACCTTGCCAGCAACCTTCGGAGATGGGATGATATTGCCAACACAGCGGTACATCAACCCCCTCCGCCGAAACAGACCTCGCTGCCAACGTTTCCACCATGGGAGCCGCCCTTGCCGCCGCGGCGCCTGCGACAACCCCGAAATAAGAATAAGAGAAGCATAAACCTTTCCACCAACGTCGCCAGAGCAGCTGTAACCCCACCACCGTTGCCAACATTTCCCTCCAGCGCGCCGGTCCTGCCACCACCCCGCCGCCATATTTCCCGCCGCCGCCGCCGCCGCCGCCGCCGCCGCCAACGCCGTCGGCCGATCAATAAGGCCGACCGAGAGCAACGCCATCAGCTCGCGGCCGCCCGTGGTCTGCCGCCAGAGCCACTGTCGCGGGCGTGAGGGCGTGAGGGAATGGATGGGGGTGGGCGTGAGGGCGAGAAGGAGGATTGCGTGCGTGCGTGTGTGTGTGTTTGTGTGTGTGTGTGTGTGTGTGTGTGTGTGTGTGTGTGTGTGTGTGTGTGTGTGTGTGTGTGTGTGTGTGTGTGTTATTTGTCTGAATGTCTATCTGCATCAACATGCGCGCACACATAACTCGTTAGGCACGCACACGCAAAACGCACATATTCGTACACATGTGTGTTCACGCGCGTGCACACAATTACGAACAACGGACAGATTCCCATAAATCAACACAGCGACGGATAATGACATCAGGTGGGAAATCAAGCACCCCCACCCCACCCCACCCCCTCCTCCCCCTTTCCACCCTCACCCTCCCGCTCCCTCCCCTTGTATCCACCTCCTTCCCCCCACTTTCCTCCCTCCCTCCTTCCTCCTTTTATCCACCCTCGCCTTCTCCCTTCCTTCCCCTTTCTTCCTCTCTCCCTCCTCCCTCCCTCCCTCTTTTATCCACCTCCTCCCTCCCCCTCGTCCCCTTTCCCCCCCTTCCACCACCCTTTCTCCCTCACCTCCTCTTTTATTCCCCCTTCCAATTTATCCCTCCCTCCCTCCCTCCCTCCCTCTCTCCCCCCTTTTATCCAACCTCCCTCCCTTCCCCTCTTATCCACCCTCAACCCCCTTCCCTCCCCTCTTATCCACCCTCACCCCCCCTCCCTCCCCTCTTATCCACCCTCACCCCCCCTCCCTCCCCTCTTATCCAGCCTCACCCTCACCAATGGGGAATGTTTGGTGTTGGAGAGAGCGCGAGGCAGGGGGCGCCGCTCCCCGGGCCTCAGCGCAGCGGGGGGGCCTCTGCTGTTGACGTCCGAGGGGAAGGGAGGGAGGGAGAGAGAGAGGAGGAGGAGAGAGAGAGAGAGAGAGAGAGAGAGAGAGAGAAGGAGGGAGGGAGGGAGAGAGAGAGAGGGAGGGAGGGAGGGAGAGAGAGAGAGAGGAAGAGGAGAGAGGGAGAGAGGGAGAGAGAGAGAGAGAGAGAGAGAGAGAGAGAATGAAGGAGAGAAAGAGGGAAAGAGAGAGGGGGGGATGAGAGGAGGAGGGAGGGAGGGAAGGAAAGAGGGAGAGAGAGAGAGAAGGAGAGAGACAGAGAAAGGGGGAGGGAGGGAGGGAGGAAGAGAGAGAGGGAGAATAAGAGGAAATGCAAAGAGAGATACAGAGAGAGAAAGAACGAAAGAGAGAAAGAAGGAACGGAACGAGAGAGAATACGATATAAAAGAGAAAAAGAACATAAGCGGAAAGAATGGTTGATGAGAGAGAGAGAGAGAGAGAGAGAGAGAGAGAGAGAGAGAGAGAGAGTTTTATTAAACACCTTTATGAATAAAGATAAATGACGTGGATGAAAGAAAAAGAATAAAACTTTGCTAAATAAAGGATAGAAGAGATTTTTTTTTAAATACATAAACCTGAATGAGAAAGAGGGAGAATAAAACAGAAGAAAGATAGAGAAGGAAAAAAATAAAAAAAAATAGCCAAGTACCAAAGGAAGAAAGGCAAGGAATAACCGAAACGAATAAGAGACAATAACAAAAAAAAAAAAAAAAAAAAAAAAAAAAAAAAAAAAAAAAAAAAAAAATATATATATATATATATTATAAACTCAAAAAACAAATAATAACAAAAAGCGAATCGAAAACCAAACGGGAGCGAGAGATAAATGATGATTAATAATATCAAGAATAAAAATCAAATCAAAAATAAATCCGAGAAGTTATAAATATTCAGAGATAAAGATAACTTGATAAATTGTTACGTAGATACATTGATAAAGAACGTAAATTAAAAAAAAAAAGACTAATGATTACGTAAATGGTTAAAACATGTAAATAAAGGGTCATTTGAATTCAAAATTAACGAAACAAAAGATTAACAGAATGAGAAAGTTGTACGATAGCCATGGAATGAATAAATAAATAATGAAAGAGAAATAACAGGATGTTGATAATCTTGCCATGAATAATAGGCAAATTAGATTGAATAAAATTAATATGAAATAGGGATTATATCAGATACTATACTATATGATAATATACATGCTATACACTATACTATATTATAACAGACATTATACATACTATACACTATACTGTATGATAATATACACTATACTACATGATAATAGACACTATACATCCTATACACTATACTACATGATAATAAACTCTATACACTATGCGATATGATGATATACACTACACATCCTATACACTATAGAGTAGACTGCACATAGACCCATTCACACTTATATAAAATACCAATAAAGGATTATATATGAACGAATATGCCTTATATTATGTTTTGTTTCTTTATTCTCATTCTTATTGTTGTTGTTGTCATTATTGTAATTATTATGATCACCATTTGGTAGGTTTATTGTTACTGTTACTGTCTCTATCGATACGAATATTTTCATTACCATTATTACTAATAGTGATAATATGGTATTATTACTATTATAGTTGTACTATTACTATTGCTAAGATTATCTTATCATAATTGTCGTTATCATTGTTATCGCTATTATTGATGTTGTTGTTGTTATTTTCATCGTCATTATCGGTTTTGTTATTATTATTATTATTATTACCAATATCATTATTGTTATTATTGATGTTATGTTTGGTATTATTATCATTATAACTATTATTATCATCATTATTATTATTACCAGTGTAACTATTAATATTATTGCTAGAATTATTGTTATTTAAATTTCTATTACTATCATTTTCATCGTTATTATTATCAGTTATCATTATCATAGTTATTCTTTTTTATCATTAACCATCAATCTCATCATTATTATTGTTAATTTTCTCTATAATTGCTATTATTACTAACAACTATCTTTGTTATTAAAGCTGTGGTTATCAGTATCATTGTTGGCCGATATTGTTGTTACTGTATTGTTATTATCTTTGTTAATATCGTTATTAGTATCATCACCATCATTATTATTATTGTCATTATCATTGTCATCTTTACTATTATCATTATCATTACTATTATTGTTATTATTATGATATTATTATTATTATTTTTATTATCATTATTATTATTATTATTATCATTATTAACATCAATAGTGATATTGTTATTATTTTTTTTTATCATCATCATTTTACTATTATAACTATTTCATTGTTGTTATTATATTATCATTATTAATATTATTGTTATTATTTTTGTTATTATTACTATTAGTTTTATTATAATTATTATAATTATTATTATAATTATTATTCCATTATTATTATTATCATTATTATTCCATTAATATTATTATCACTACTATTATTTTTAGCATTATTACCATCATTGTTATTATCATTATTATTACCATTATCACTATTATCAGTATTATTACCCTTATTACAATCGTTCTAAAAAACAAATTTTGTTGTGCAACAATCGAAAAAATATACATGTATTGCCGGGAAACTGCAGAAGACACATTGCAACGTCTTGGGCATTGCAACGAAAGGCGGTGCTTGTTGAATGGAAGAAGATGCAGCCCAGGAGATTTCTGAATGAGATTAGCGACGTGAATGGTGTGACGTCATAGTAGCGTATAAGGTTGTCAGGTGTTTTGTTCGTAGAGTTGGTGAATGAGATCATATGTGCGTTTGTGTGCGTTTGTGTGTGTGTGTGTGTGTGTGTGTGTGTGTGTGTGTGTGTGTGTGTGCGCGTGTGTGCGTGTGTGCGTGTGTGCGCTTGTGTGTGTGTGTGTTGTTTGTTTGTTTCTCTGTATCTTTGTATCCTGCTTATGTGTATGTTTGAGATCGTGCATTTGTGCGTGTGTGTGTGCGTGGCTGCGTATGTAAGTGTTTTTATATGTATGTGTGTGTTTCTATATGTTTTATACTAATACGGTAAATACGCTCTATATTCACGTGAATATAGAGCGTTTGTGAAAATCGTATTCCACCTTATTTCACGAAAAGAAAAGAAAAAAACATATTTTTTTCACTCTATCACTTATTCCCATATCACTATATCTCTCTGCATTTAATCACATATATAATAACACCTTAATACACTGATTCATTTGGCTTTTTTCTTATTTAATTTCCACCTGATTCAAGGTAGGTTGCAACCTAATATTGTAGCAATAAATAACGGGTATGAATGACGTCATCAAACTGTATTTTTTGGTACACTTAGTAATAAAGATTGAATTGAATTGTGACTTTGATTTCATTTTGATCCGTTTGAAGCGCAAATCAAAAACGTGAAAAAAAAAGTTTTTTTTTATGCTGAGTTAATTGACAACGAATATCCACTTTTTAAAAAGTATTCACATTTGTTAAAGAATAAATTTTAAAAATGTTATTATATAGCACATGTTATTAACACAGATACAAACAGACGAGAGAAAAATGTATATAACCACAAAGAACATTTGAAAACGAAAGAAAATTCAAAACAAAATCGGATGTTATTTTCACTGCCCCCCGCCCCCCCCAAAAAAAATCCAAAAGTTAATTGGTCGGAAAGTCATTAAATATGGATATCAAATTCCCCAATAATCCCGACTTAAGCAAAGTAATTACAGATTCTTGCCCATAGAAAGGAAGAGGATGTAAGAGTTTAAAAGAAAAAGAGAGAGTGTACAGGGGAAAAGAAAAACAAAAACAAAAAAATATCGCTTTTTTCAGCCACTCGTCAAAGTCGACAATAACCCTGTCTTTCACACACGTAGTTATTACCCCATAATAACTTGGTTCCCCCTGCTTTTCTCTTCCTCCCCTTCTCTCATTCTCACCCTTTATCTCCTCCTCCCCCTTCGTCCCTTCTCCGCCTCTCCTCCTTCCTCATCACCCCCCCCCCCCTCCTTCGCTGCTGTTGCTTCTGCTCCTCTACTCCTCCTCTCTTCCTCCTCCTCCTCCTCCTCCTCCATTCCCCTCCTCCTCCTCCTCCTCCTCCTCCTCCTCCTCCTCCTCCTCCTCCTCCTCCATTCCCCTCCCCCTCCTCCTCCATTCCCCTCCTCCTCCTCCATTCCCCTCCCCCTCCTCCTCCATTCCCCTCCTCTTCGCCTCCCTGCCCCTATTTTCCGGAATATGGTAAATATCTCAATATTTTCCCTCTCTGGGCAATTTACTCCGTTTTCTAATTTTTATGTCCCGTTTTCTTTACCGTCTGTCTACTTCTTCTAACTCCTCCTTTATCCATGTTTTTCTCGCTCTCCTTTTCTCCGTCCCTCTTTATGGATGGCAGTTATTCATCCCTGTTATTATCATAAAGAGCCTCAAATAATCTTTGCGGAGTTAAGTACTTTTAAGTAGATAGCGAAATACAATTATACCCGTACAAAGAGAGTAAACACGTATATTCTATGCAAGAAATATCCCCTTTGCAACAGTAAAAGGCCATATACACTATAAACCCATT
The DNA here is from genome assembly GCF_015228065.2 of Penaeus monodon. Taxonomy (NCBI): domain Eukaryota; kingdom Metazoa; phylum Arthropoda; class Malacostraca; order Decapoda; family Penaeidae; genus Penaeus; species Penaeus monodon. Next base: position 22,009,943 of record NC_051424.1, read on the forward strand.
CACACCCAAGATATTAATCACCATAGATGACTATTCATCTCCCGAACAATGTGCAGTTGACAACTACAACGCTTCTAGAACACTTTACAATCCAAAACAGAGCAAACACATTAACATATTTGTTATGTCGCCTTTACAGTAATGATCCGCGTTCCGTTCTCTTTTATGGACGAAGAAAAGAGGTTTGGAATGAGTAAATAGAGGCTTAGAAACCCATCCATTCGGCTTCCATTCATTTGTTTTTCTTGTCCTTTTATGCGAAGCTACTGAAATGCGTTCGAGTCTCGCCAGAATGCGCTTTAAAGCTCTTCCTGTCATTCGTCTATTCATCATTTATTATTTCTTTCCTTATTGTTGTTAGGTGTTTACCTTATAAAACTTATGCTTCTTGTTGTTACTTTTCATTGTATTATTTTGTAATTATTATCACCAATGTTATCATTATTATCATCACTGTTGTTATTATACTTATTACTATTAATATCATTACTATTATTATTGTTGTTGTTGTTATTATTATCTTCATTATTATTAATATCATTACTATTATTATTGTTGTTGTTGTTATTATTATCTTCATTATTATTAATATCATTATTACTATTAGTATAATCATTATTATCACTGTTATTATTATTATTGTTGTAGCTATTATTACTATTCTTATCATCAACTTTATTATTGTTAATCTATTATTATTATTATTATTAATATTATTACTATCATTATCATTATTTTTATTATTATTATTATTATTATCATTATTATTATTATTATCATTATTATTATTATTATTATTATTATCATTATTATTATTATTATTATTATTATTATTATTATTATCAGGTATTATCATTAATATTATCACTATTATTATTATTATTATTGTTGTTGTTGTTGTTGTTGTTGTTGTTTGTTATCATTATTATTATTATTTCATCTTCTTTCTTACTATCATTATCATTATTTTTATCATTCTTATTATTACTATTATTATTATTATTTGTTGTTATTATCAAAATTATCATTGTCATTAACATATTATTATTATTATTATTATTATTATTATTATTATTATCACCATCATCATCATTATTATCATAGTTATTCATATTGTTATATGCAATCATCATCATTGTCACTGATACCGTTATTATTATAATTATCATTACTATTATTACTATCTTTTTTAAAGCACTATTTATTATTGTTTTTTATTTCCAATAGTATCAGTATTGTTATCATCATTATTATCATAATCGTTACTGTTATTATCAATACCGTTATCATTATTACTATAATTATTAGTATCATTGTTATTGATATAATTACATTATAATATCATTACTATCATTAATTATTAATCATTATTATTAATTATTAATCATTATTAATATTATTTATTATCATCCTTATATCTTTTTATTATCATTGATATCATATATATTATTGTTAGTATTATTATCATTATCATTATCACTTTTTATTATTATTATCATCATTATTATTATTATCATTATTATTATTGTTATTATTATTATTATTATTATTATTATTATTATTAGTAGTAGTAGTAGTAGTAGTAGTAGTAGTATCATTATTATTTTATTATTATTATTATTATTATTATTATTATTACTACAATTATTATTATTATTATTATTATTATTATTATTATCATTATTATCATTATTATTATTATTATTATCATTATTATCATTATTATTATTATTGTAACTACTGTTATTGCTATTATTACCATTATTATCATTATCATCATTATTGTTGTTATTATTATTATCATTATCATTATTTTTTTCGTTATCCATATTATCTTGTTATTGTTATTGTTATTGTTATCATTATTATTATTAATATTATTATCATTATCATGATTATTATTATTATCACTATTATTATTATTATTATTTTCATCATCGTCATCATCATCATCATCATTATTATTGTTATCTGTAACATTTTTATAGTAATGATAATGATAATTATTATAATCATTTGTTATTATTATTATTATTATTATTATTATTATTGTTATTATTATTATTATTATTATTATTATTATTATTCCTATCACCATCATAGTAATATCATTGCTGGTTTTGTTATCATTATTATTATCATTATTATTTGTATTTTATCATTATTACTTCATTATCATTATATATCATTATCTGACATTATTATGATTACCATTATAATCATTTATTATATCATAATATTTTTCATTATTGTCATTAGTATTATGCATCATTACTGTTATCTTTATTATCATCATTATTGTTTGTTATTATTGTATTATTGTTATTTATTTATTATTAATATTATCTATTAATCATTATTCACATCTATTATCAATTATTATATTCTTTTATTATCATATTAATTTTTGTTTTTTTGTCTTCATTATTATTTTCTTTTATTCGTTCTTTCATTTTACTCTCATCTATCTCTACTTTCTTTCTTCATTCTTATCATCGATCACATTTCATACTATTTTTATCATCTATACTTTCTATTCCATAATAGATCTTATTCTATCTCTCTATTATCATCTCGTTGTTATCATCTATATTCTCATTATCTATCTTATCTTCTCTTTACTCTCCTTTCTTATTCTCTCTTCTCTGCCTATCTTCCCTTATCTCTCTTCTCATCTCTCTCTT